>NC_091988.1:201709965-202009965 GCF_044704955.1 Pristiophorus japonicus | reverse complement strand
TCTTCAGGGAGGGGAATCTGTCACTTCTACCTAGTGTAGTTTACACATTACTCCAGTCCACAATACATGGTTGACTCTAATGACGTCCAAAGTGGCCTAGCAAGCCACTCAGTTGTACAGACAATAGCTACTTGAGGAAAGTCTACTACCACTATCAACACCACCTCGGGGCAAATGGGATGGGTAATAAATCTAGCATTGCTCACATTGATCCTGAGAACCATTTTTTTTTTAATTACACCGATTGAGAAGTATTGCAAGTTAAACCAATGAGATTGGAATTCATACCAGATATCAAAATCCATTTCTAAGCAGATTTCATTTATTTCTCATTCTCAATGTTCAATAAAATCCTGATGTTGCTAGTAGATGTGAAGACAATCCTACAAGTATTCCTGAACACATCCAAAATATGTCATTGTGGATGTGTCTTGGCAGCTTGCCACACTCCACGTGTGTCAAATTGAACTTTAATCAAACCAACTGTTAATCCAGAACATGAACAATGCCAAAAATAAGATTAGAGCAGACTGTTTTGTAACTAGATTTTAAAAGAATCAAATTAATTTTGTTTAAATGAGTTGAGAAAGCATTTTTTTTGTATTTACAGTTTGGACCAAACTCTCCCAAATGAGTTCTGATAGTCATGGTATTTAGTAGCATCTTTCAACATGACTACGGGTCTGCTGATTTAGAAGCCATTATCACTTGAATAGACATCATTTTGAGATAGCCATGAACAGTAAGGACTCTCTAAAGAATATAATTAAATAAATTACCTACAGGAGCTGCAGTTTTATAGTGCACTGCCAGACACCTACCCTGACAAAATGTAAAGCTGATGTTTATCAACTATAAATGCTAATTCACACACTTCATACCTCTACAAAGGTATTTTTATACAAAGGGTCCTTCCTATTTATTTTGTGACTGAAAACAATTTAATGATTTCAAACAAAAATATGGCTGCTTCAGAAACTAAAGCTTTGAGGTACCTTAATAAAAAATTGAACAGTAGTTAAGCTGGGCACTGGCCTGCTTAATTCTAAACACAAATTAGCCAGTGAGGTAAACGGTTTGCATGATTGAGTTTGGAAGATGTTTATTAATACCAAAAGGTCACTGTGACATCACCAGAAGTAATTAGTAAAGGACTGCGAACAGGCTGGGCCTTCATATTTGAACCAAATTCCATTAGAGCAAATCTGTTCCAACATCACAATATGAACCTTCATCAAAGAAACAAAGTTGACCAAAGAACATTAAGTGCTGTGTATGCCTTTTGATCTTGGTTTGACGTACATTTCTAAACCCTTTCCCATACTGTTTCTTTGACATTATTAGTGGTATTTATCCTGCCTGTTCCTAGCAGTTAACTTAAGATGTTTGCTGTGTTCAAAGTATTCCATGGGTTTCTGTAACTGAACTTGCTTATGGGTCTTTCCTGAAGTTGTATCTAATCCTATTTGCCATTGTTTTAATGTATTTTTACAGCTTTCATTCTTCAAATCTTTTCTCTCAACTGCTTCCAGTCATTGTCTGATTTTTTTTTTTTAATGATCTATCTTTTGCAGCCATAAAATGGATCAGTGAATAGAGTAAAATACCAATGACTTTTGATTTTTGTTCTTATGCTGGGGGCGAATTATCTTAATTCTTGTATCAAATTGCTTATTGTATTTAACATTATTTGGAAATGTGTTAAAATCACTCGTGCCCCAGTGGGTAAATATAACTTGGGGTTTGTCACTGAGACCGAGGAAAGTTTCAAGTTCAATCCATGGTCTATGCTGCTTGGTTGCTGTCAACCAAAGGTGCAGGGGTATTACAGTTTGGCTCCATTTCCCTAAGCTAAGGATGAGGGAAAGTGAACCTAGGATTTTGCTGGCGTTATCAACCGTGGCAAAATGTTAAAAGTGACCTTTTTGATCAGAAAACAGTGAGCCAGATCATAGACCCATTTAAGCTTATGGAATTACAATAACAGCAACTCGTTGATGTGCAACTGTGGTGCGTAGCCGCAAATAATGAACCCTCTGCTCTGCTGCCAACTTTTGTCTGAGTCCTGTACTCCTACTGACCTCGCTAAATACAATGATCATACCTAGGCATGTAACCTGGCAGCAGGAAAGAATGTGAAGATACGATCTGATGTGGAGTTATGTTTAATTTTTTTATTTGACATTCATCAGAATGGGTTAGACTTCAGAATAAAATGAATTTCACTCCAGATGGGTGAGATTTGGCAGGCCCAGTTCCGATGTCTTCGTATTTTGCGGTGAACTTCAGTGGAAATTGTATATGTGTTGATGTCAGGTGATGACAGAATTGGGAGATTGTCCTGTAATGATTAGTTTGTCTTCACTTACTGCCTGATCTCTCACCTGAATGGCCATTTCAATGAGAAACTGGAAGACTGTTGGTGTTTGTGGAACTCCATCCCAGTTTCAGTCACAGCCTTCAGGAGAAGAGAATGTTGGGTGAGTTGTCTAGCTATGAGAAGTTGACACTTAAGCTTACAGACCTCTCTTTCTACTTGAGATTTCTTCCAAATTATTATAATTGGGGTTGAACACAAGGCAGAATTCAACTCATTAAAAAAAAATCACTAAATGACTGCTCAATATAGTTTCCACTGAAATCTGTGATCCAGAGAATTGTTTTCTTTAATCATTCTTCAGGATGTGGGGTTCCCTGGCAAAGCCAGTATTTATTGCCCATCCCTAGAGTGTATTGGACAGTAGTGACATTGGCACTAGGATGAGTGGGATGTCACTAGCAAATCGGAGACACTGAGTAATCTGTGTTCTCATTTATAGTAACTAGTGGCAAGATTAACTAAAAAATTCAGTGTGCAGCCAAAAGCCATTTGATAGTAAGAATAGAAACCCCATAATTAACTGACAATTACCAAGTAAATAGACCAAATGGATCAGAAAAATATTGAAAATCAGAAAATAAAGATTTCATCCTAATTTGCAATATCTGTTCCCTGAATATCATAGTATGATACAGCACAGAAGGAGGCCATTCAGTCTTCGTGCTTATGCTGGATCTTTGGTAGAGACATCCAATTAGTCCCTTGCTCTTTCCCATAGTCCTGTAACCTTGTTCCCTTCAAGTATTTATCTAATTCCCTTTTGAAAGTTACAATTGAACCTACTTCAACCACCCTTTCAGGCAGCACATTCCAGATCATCATAACTCGTTGCGTAAAAAAACAAATTGGTGTGTAAATTTTAGATTCCACTCCAGTAAATATGCTTTAGGTTGTGATGGTTTTCAATTTAATCTATACACAGGATATCATAGTAACTACAAATGCATTGTTGTATTGTTACTACAATTGTCCAGTGGCTTTCAATATGGTTGAAGTTTATATGTGTTTCTCAGGAGCAGGAAGATGCGCATCCTGCTCAGAAGATCAGCTTTCCATTACCTGACATCTTCAGCAGCATGCTTAAAGACACAACAGATGAACACCGAGCTCACCTATTTGATCTGAACTGCAGAATCTGTACAGGTAAACGGCACAAAAACATGTTAGGACTTATCATGAACATTCATCAGTGCAGTTCTGTGCAACAGTGGTGTGAGAACAAAGAGAATTTGTGCAGCCTCAATCATCACTACACGAATTAAATGCAAGAATCATACAGCACAGAAAGAGGCCATTCAGCCCATCATGCCTGCTAGCTCTTTAAAAGAGCTATCCAATTAGTCCCACTCCCCTCTGGTCTTTCCCATAGCCCTGCAAGTTTTTCCATTTTAAGTATATAATCCAATTTTCTTTAGAAAGTTACTATTGAATCTGCTTCCACCATCCTTTAAGGCAGTACATTCCAGATCACAACAACTCACTGCGTAAAAAATATTGCCTGAATGGTGGTCTATCGTGAGACCAATGCAACCATATTTAGTGTTTAGCATACGTACCCTAGGCATATATCTGCAACGCAACAGAACATTCTTGTACATTAGTTGGGTCGTAGGATAACGCAAAAATCTATTTCAAACTAATCGCTTATGGAGTCTGATCAGCAGTAATGTAAATGTAATCTAAAAAGACAATCTAGTATTTTTTTTCATTGTCCGAATGAATATAGAGTAGAACTTTTGAGTCCCTACACTGCTGGCATGGCCTCTCATACTGCAGGCAACTTATTGGAATGCCAGGGCTATTTTGCTTCCAGTGTTCCATCCACGATGGACAGAAAATAGTAAGCAATCCACCTACAATTTACGGATAAACGGCCCACTACGTGCGAGGCCCCATTAGCTGTGTTGGGCCTTGGAAAGTTGCTCCCATAGTATCCAATATTGCTTTATAATTAGTTTATGCTCACCACATATTGCTTGCATGGTTAGCAGAGACCAATCAGATCCAATCACCCCATTGCACAACAAAAACAAAAGGTAGCAATTACACTTGCGCTGAAAGTTTAAATAAGTTGGAGAATATTTAATAATTCAAGTTCTATTGTTTTTTACTGGGTTGAAGCCCTGGATCTAGTGAAGCCCTGGATCTAGTCAAGCCATGGGCTTCCAGATGAATCTGGGAGTTAATTTATGAATAAGCACTACCTAGGGCCTAATTGAATTTTTAAAAAAATGTTGTCTTTGTGCAAAGTCACAGGAGGACAACGGAGGTACTTAGGAACTTCATTGTTAGTGAATGATAGAAACCGTAAAGTAGGTGTGAATTCAGGCTATGCATTTCAGGAATAATGCAGATAATATGTAGCACAAGCCACATTTGTATTTAACCTTTAATTCACTGTTGATTTGCACACTCCCTTTTAGGTAAAGTTCAAGTCTCAGACGATGAACCAGTGCCTAAGAAACAGAAAGTGGCAACCAAAAAAACAGAACCAAAAATGAAACCAAGGCCTGATGTGAGACGTCAGCAAGATCAAGACAAAGCAACAGTGATTGTTTCAGACCCGAGACTGAATCGTGTTTCAACCCAAGATGTTACCTCTCTTCCCACTCCATCAGTATCCCCTGTGACTATCAATGCAGTTACATCACAGCCCACTTCAGAATCTGTCAGCAACTCCTTTGTATCACCAGCAAGTCATCCAACTACAGCTGCCAGGACAGATACAACATTCATCACTGTAGGTTCTTCGCTTAGCGCCTCAAATGTCCCCAAAACTATATTATCAACATCGTCAGCTGCTACCATAGTTTCTGAGACGGTGTGGGGGACAACCTTTGGTGGTGAAAGGAAGAAGGAGGAGGCTCCAAAATCCATTTTGACATCTGCAACTCCCAAATCTATACTGACAAAACCATCAATTGCACCCGAGCAAAACTACGCAGTATCCACAACAGTAAGGTGTGTAAGGATCACAAGGAGAGAACTACTCCAGCTAGTCAAAGCCACCAGTCAGAAAAATATTGAGGCTAGCTGTACATACAAAATATTTCTGAAAAGGGGTCACAATAGCTTTCAAACAAGAAGCTGGATGATTTGTGGTAAACTCCAACTCCCATCCAGCTGTGTGTAAACATTGCTGTTTGATCTCACTAGAGCATACAGGCAACCTGTATTATTATTTTAAAAATGTGTAGACTGCCAACACACTGCGATTCAAAATAAATACTAGATAACCTTTGCCCCTCGGGAGAGGATGTAATTGAACTCTGCACAAGAGCCAGAAATACCAACCAGCTTTGTACCTATCTAAGCTAATTTCTCTTTCTGTTGAGCTCATGTCAAGAACAAATTCTAGTCCCTACTCTTTCTCCCCCATCCTAAATTTCTCCAGCTATAACCAAAACTATAAATTTAACATTAAAGATTTGGATTCATTATTCTGACCAGTTGTTAAAGCACTAATGGGCTTGCAGATTATTGTTTCTTCACTTTTAGGGTCGCAAGATATTCAACCTGCTTAATAAAGTTGAAAACTACATAGCAAAGGCTTGATTGATAGGAATGTGTTAGCTAATGGTGCAATGAGCAGAGTAATGACTGACCCTTGGAAGAAGGGAATTTTGTGTTCCCAAATCAAGTGTAGGAGAATTCCTTCGCAACCAGTATACTCTTCTGTACTAGTGTACAATCAGGAAGTAATCTGTAAATTTCCGATGTATGCAATCCATTCCGCATTGAAGCAAATATTTCAGTGGTCTGGTGACCATTCCAAATTTAGGCCAGGCCACAGTGCAGCACACCTTAGTCTTGCTGGGTAACAGTACCAATAGAGGACAAATTAATATCCACATTCGTTTTGTTCCAAGAACCTTTTCAACAACAATTCACTGAGGTGTGAGGAGAAACAAAAACCGAAGCAAAGAAGAGGAGATTAGGAGTAATAATCAACAGCTTAGCCAAAGAAGTAGATTTTAAGGGGGGTCTTAAAGAAAGAGAGGCAGAGGAGTTTAGGGAGAGAATTCCAGAGCATGGGGTCTAGGCATCTGAAGGCATAGCCACTAATGGTGGGGTGAAGGAGGGATGAACAAGAAGCTAAAGAAATGCAGAGTTTAGGGAGGAGTTACAAGGCTGGAGGAGATTACAGAGATGAGGTAAGGCAAGACCATAGATGAATTTAAACACTGATGAGAATGTTAAATTTATGGCATTGAGGGACTGGGACTCGAGGGATAGAGATCGAACTTGGTATTACTGAGCAAGCCAAAGCTGCTCTAGTTCTTTCCAGTGTAGCATCTGGTGAAGCTTATCCTCCGTTTCTTACTACGATATGAGGGAGTTTTCAGTTTACATTTTTTTTTAGAACATATTGGAAATCTGGAATTCTCTCTTCTAAATGGCTGTGGATGCTGGGACTATTGGAGCTTTCAAGACAGAGGTCGATAGATTTTTGTTATGCAAGGGTATCAAGGGATATGGAACAAAGGCGGGGTAAATGGAGTTGAGACATAGATAAGCCATGATCTAATTGAATGGCGGAGCAGGTTCGAATGGCCTACTTCTGTTCGTATGTAAATGCACAGCAGCAATCCAATTTTTTTTAAAAAGGTAACAAAAGTGCACTATAAATTTCATACTAGAAACCGATGTTGAAGATAATATGGAACATCTGGATAGAAAACGCCATAAATGATAGCCAATATGGATTCATGAAGAACAGGTCTTGCCAATCTAACTTAGTGGTTTTTGTTGAGGGTGTAACAAAAGCATTTAAAACTTGAGATGAGGAGAAATGTCTTCTCAAGGGTTGTAAATCTGGAATTTTCTGCCCCAGAGAGCTGTAGAGACTGGATCATTGAATCTATTTAAGGCGGAGATGGACAGATCTTTGAGTGATAAGGGAGTAAAGGGTTATGGGGAGCGGGCAGGGAAGTGGAGCTGAGTCCATGACCAGATCAGCCATGGTCTTATTAAATGGCGGAACAGGCTCTCGGGGCCAAATGTTCCTATTTCTTATGTAAGAGCTTAATAGGGGTAAGGCAGTGGATGTTATGTACTTGGTTTTCAGTAAGGCCTTTGATATGGTTCCTCTGGAAAGGCTGGTACTAAAAATAAAGAAGCGGGAATCTGGAAATATTTTGCAATGGATACGTAACTGGTTGACCTGTCGAACTCTGGGTGGTGGTACAGAGATTGTGATCAGCCTGTGAAAATGTTGCCAGTGGGATCCCATAGGGGCCTATTTTGGGACCTCTTGTTTAATATCTTTATAAATGATCTGGAGCTAGGAGTCACATTGATAAATTTACAGATGCTACAAAGCTAATGAAGGCATTAGATGGGAAAGCTGAACAGGATAAGTTACATGAGGATTTGAATATCTTGGGAATTGTGCAGACAGGTGGCAGGTAACATTTAATGTAGAGAACTGCAAAGTGCTGCGGAGGGTACAAAAAAATCCAGGAAGGGACTATTCCTAAAATGGAAATAAAATTGAAGAGATCTGGGGTCCTGATTGACAACAAATTGAAGCTATTCCAATAAAGCTCAGTGGCAGTGACTAAAACAAATCCGATGTTGACAAGTATTAAACGGTCGATATTGAGCCGAAATAGTAAGGTAATCCTGCCTCTTATAAATCATTGGCGCAACCGCACGTAGAATATTGTGTACAGTTCTGGTCACTACACCACAAGAAGGATATTGCAGCTATTGAAAGGATACAGAAAGAGAACGACCAGAATGATTGAGAGGATGGAGAGATTGGGTTGAGGAGTGATTACGTAAATTGGGCATGATCTCACTGGAAAAGAGAGGTTGAGAGGCGATATGATTGCTGTTTTTAGGATTCTAAAGAGACTAGATAATACCAACCATGAAAAGCTGTCTCACCGTGTCCAGAACAGTAGAGCCAGAGGACACGATTGCGCTTGAAGGTGGGGTAAATTCAAAACTTATCTGTAGAAACAATGGGGTTAATTGTAACCAAAATCACAGAACAAAAAACCCACGGGAGAGTAAAATTGGGCAGGTGTAAAACCAGCATTGCATCCGAGCCCATCACTTTCCCGGCAGGTGGGTTAGGTTAATATTGCTCCAAAGTATTTCAGTGAGTGAGTGGTTAATCTATGGAGCAGACTCCCCGGGGAAATGGTGGGAACACTTCGATTCATTCAAATGCAAATTAGATACTTATTTCAGAAAATAACATTTTGGGATCCAGTATCTGAGACGTGATGTGTGGTGAGTGTAGCGAGCTCGGTGGGGGAACAGGTGACCTTGGACCTGTGGTTCCCAAAGCTCTCCCCCACTGGGGGTTTCCTCACCTCGTGTCTGGGTCTGTTATAGACTCATTGATAGAGAGTAATCGCTGTGATTGGTCAACAACTCCATTATTGTTGGACCATGGAACTGCCAAGATGGGAGAACGCAAACTAGATGGACCTTTGGTCTATTTTTGTTCAGCAATTCCTATGTTCCGATCAGCATCTGGAAAGAGAAAAGACAGGTTAATGTTTGGTGACCCATCATTCTTCCTTATTGACTCTTAATTTTTTTTAAACAAACCAAATTCATTGACGGTGTTCAGATGAACCGCAAGTAGTTTAATTTAGACATTGTTAATTTTGAACATTCAACCTGACTCTGGATTCCAAAATTAATAGAAATTGGACAGTGGGTAAATGGTCCACCAAGCAGACAATGTATGGGGCGATGTCACTCTTGTACTAGTGTTGTCTGACATTGTTGTTTCTGTTATAGAGTTTCAGAGTCTCAAACTTCAGTTGAAGTGGATACTTCGCTGTTCCTCTCTCACCTGGATGCGATTTGGAAAGGATTTATCAATATGCATGGTGTGGCGAAGTTTGTGACTAAAGCCTATCCAGTGTCTGGATCTATTGACTATCTCATAGAGGTAAGAAAGCCTTTTCCCCACCACCGTCCAATTTTCTCCCTTCTGAAGGCATTGGGTCATTGTTGGTGGCACTTTGCCCAACCTTCCTGTGTTAGGCTGAGACGGTGAATGCCCTCCAGACATTAGGCCATGAAAGATATCACTGCCAAGCTCCATCCTATACTCAGTCCAGCTAGGGCAGAACACTTGGCTAGGAAGAGAGAAAATCAATGGGAGTTTCCACCCCTGACTGCTATCCAGCTACCCCTTCTGTAAAGTGCGTGTGTGTGTGTGGAAGTTAGATGAGTATGCTAGCTCTGAGGGAGCTCTCCAGCATTGAGTTTGTAACAGCAAGAGGGTCGTTCCATCTGTGCACACTGCTAGTTTTTAAAAATTTTAATTATTCTTAGGTGTATTCTGGGAGGCGGAGGAAATCCGATCCTGTTTAAATTTTTAGGACCAATAACTATTGAACATCCTTTTTTTTTTAATCTGTTAAGAAACCACTAAGAATTCTTCCACTTTTCTGGGAGCTGTGGAGCCAGGAGAAACATGAAGGGTTCTGGACTGTTCCTGTGAGAATAGCGTTTGTCCTCTGACCGAATGTGGAAACAAGAGTTTCAATTTGCATACATCACTAACGAGACGGTCTTTAGCGCATCTCCGTTATGTTTAGGATAGCGCACAGTAGAAGATGTATTACGGTGATTGGTAAGATGAAAGTTCAGTTCCAGTCTGTCACTCTGCGCCAACTTAAGGAGTTTTTTAACTTACTGTTAACTATCTGCTGGCAAGATGTCATGGCAAACAGTCTCCTGTGTTGAACCGTGTAACTTTGCTAGCATTGATATTTTCCCAGGTCACTTGATTTGCAGTGATGATCAGGATTTTATTGAACCGTCGGTCAGGGTTGGCGTGGTTACGTTTGACGTGATGCACCTTGATTTTGGAGGCCCCCTGAATGGGGCTTTAAAAACTAAAATTTTGGTCATGTTCCTTTTATTGCATGTTTAAAACCTGACGATTGCAAAATAGCCCGAGTGGGAGGGAAGAAAAAGGCATGGATAGAGAATCATAGAATACTCATCATCATAGGCAGTCCCTCGAAGCGAGGATGACTTGCTTCCATGCCAAAAAGGAATGAGTTCACAGGTGTTTCAATGAAGGATCTAATATTCCAGGTCCCGAACTACATCCTGAAGGGTGGAAGATGCCTGTGGGTGGATTGTTTTAACGTGGGGTGACCGTTGCACACCAGCCACCACACGGGCTTGACAGAGCTAGGTCTTGGTCCAGTGGCAAGGGTTACCCAAGACGACTGGAGACTAGCTCTGCTGCACGGACCTAGTGTGCGCACACATATCGCAGTGTGGGTTGGCCCGTGCTGCCCCTGGGCCCCTCTCCTGGGCCCCGGTCACTTCCATCTACAAACTCTTGCCGCTCCTTCGCCCCTCCTGCTGTGCCTGCCCGCACTACAATGAGCGACCTGACCTCGCACCCGTCGCCCTCCTGCAGTGGTATGCCGCCACACGCTGCTCCCTCTGATGGCCCCGGCCTGCTTGATGGTCTTGCAGGCTGGGACCACGCCGATTTCCGGGCCGGGCCGAACTGTCGCACGCTGCTCCCTCTAATACAGCCTTTCAATCACACCACAGCACAGAAGGCGTCCATTTGGCCCATCAAGTCTGCGCTGGCTCTTTCCAAGAGCAATCCAGTCAGTCCCACTTTTTTTCCTTCGTGTTTATCCAATTCCCTTTTGAAGGCTAATATTAAATCTGTAACCACTCCCGTATCAGGCAGTGCATTCCAAATCCTAACCACTCGCTGCTAAAAGGAAGATTTTCCTCCTGTCACCTTTGGTTCTTTTGCCAAACACCTTAAATCTGTGTCCTCTGGTTATCCCCCCTTCAGCCCTTCGAAACTGTTTCTGATCAGTGCAAAAGTAATTGTAAAAATGTTAACTGTCATACAGAATCACTACTTTTCCCACTGCTCCGACTATTCTCAACTCTTGACACTTCATGAAATAAAGCCTTTGTGCTTAAAAAAAAAAGCAGAATTTTTCACAGCCAGTAAATATTGGCTAATTTACATCAATTTCAGTCAGCTGGAATGGAGTGCCGATATCAGACGAGCGGGGGATGTTGAAATGGCTTTACGTGCAGAGCACAAGGGTTGAGCGCATGTTTCCTCAGTCCTACAAAAGAGGCCCGTCTGCCTCCCTTTTCAAGTTTTCCACCCGGGATGTTAACTCTCTCTTTACTTAAACTTGGATATTGGTCATGACATAAAACCAATAGAAAAATTATATTCAATGATGAGCAAATCAGGATGGTCATGAGGAGACCCATTCCTGAGGGCAGATTGTCCGTGCTAACAGCCCTCTGCCGTGTGTAGGTGAAATATAGCATTGTTTGGAGCATTTGCTTCTGTACGCCTTTTGGAACAAATTTAGCTTTAATTTTTGTCAATGCTATAAACCACCCTGGCAGTGTGGCAGAGCCGATTTATTTTTTGAATTTTTTTAAAAGGTAACTCTGTTTTCTTAGGATTTACCAGATACAATTCACATCGGTGGCAGGATTTCACCCCATACGGTCTGGGATTATGTAGGAAAACTGAAGTCATCTCTCTCCAAGGTATCGTACTGTGATTTAGTCAGTGTAATCATTATAATCTACTAAATGTTTTGTGTTGTGTAAAATTAATTGCATCATTTTACTTTCGCTCCATATTTAGGGATTAGGAATTTGTGTGGATTTATAGTTAGAATTGGTTCTTAAATTCCATCTGCCATGCAGAAAAGTTCAGCCTGAAATATAATCTTTTAACTTTTCCATTGCAAGTAAAAAGTTATTCAGACTTTTCAGCTGATGCTAAAAACATTCATTCAACAATCCCTGGACCACTCTTCTGACAGGCACAGGGAGCCAGAGGCACGCTGAGTACATCACCTCTTTTGCTGTTGCTGACTTTAGAAAACTGGTGCACAGATTTGGGATTGTGTACAGCACTGGCATCTTTGTAATTGGACAACGCTTTCTACATAAAAAAGATTCATCCTGCAACAGCAGATTTGCTAAATGAATGATTTTAAGTGACCCAGATACTAAGACTGTACAACTACATTTGACCTGACTGTACAACTATCTTTGACCTAACAGGATAGCGACATGTACCATATACTACAGTTGCTGGTCGGATTTCAGATCCTTCTGCTTCTCTTGTAAATTGCTAATCTCCGCTTTGTTGCAGCTAAGGTGCATTCTGCAGTCCTCTTGTTGCAAGCGTGTTAACAGTTTTCATTATGAAACACTTTTTTGTACTAGAATTGGAGAATATAAAGAATGCTCTTTGTAGTAATATACTCAAAATTAATGCCCAAAATTCTAAACTACTTCATATTAAAGAAAAAAACCTATTATCTCTGGTCACTGCATGTCCCCTCAATGTGTGCCTGTTTGTATACATGCACATGTAGCAAAGCTTCCCCCACCAACAATTTAGGGAATGAAGGATTATGCAGAGCGGGCAGGGAAGTGGAGCCGAGTCCATGATCAGATCAGCCATGAACTTATTAAATGGCGGAGCAGGCTCGAGGGGCTAAATGGCTGACTCCTGCTCCTATTTCTTTTGTTCTTAACTGATACCGGCTACCCAAAGATGTTGATTTCGAGCACATGCTGTTACGGTTCTCCGAACCCGCTGTGTTTGGCATTCTGAAACCGAAACTGAAGGTTTATTTGTGGGACTCGTATCAAAAAACGTAGCGCAAATGCTCTTGAGTTCTTTAAGGGCTAAACTCTTTCCCAAGTAATGATTGAAAAGTGTATAGTCGATGAGTTAAGACAGTGAGAAACTACTGAATGAGATTATTGAAAATGGTCCTGAAAAGTTTTATTTGAAATCAGTCTTTACTTTTGGGCTATTAGGTGATTTTTATCAACAACAATTTGTATTTATGTAGCACCTTTCCTGTAGTAAAAGTCCCAAACCGCTTCACAGGTGTTTCGGCTCTTCCAAGTTTCTATTTCCATTCAGTCTCTGACCTCAGTTATTTAATGAGCTTCGACCTTTTGCGAGCTGGATGAAACCATGTAGAACTGATTCAGCGATCTTGGCTAACGGGCTGCTATGTGAGACCCAAATGGTGCTGACCTCACCAAAACCTGCCAAGGCCAGCTCCTGAATATCATTTAAATATGTGCCCTCTGCCACTTGGGGCTTGTACATAGCATGCAGTTGCATAGAAGGCCACTGAATCTCATGAGCCTGCAACCATTAAAGGACTGCAGCTCCAATTTAACGGGATGTACTCATTCAAAGGTAAGTGATCGTATATGGGGACAAATATTACTGAGGCCTTTTGGAAGGCTTTATAATTATTTTTACGTCCAAAGGTTGTATGGAGGGGCGAAAACAAATTCTGCTAGTTGAAGTACTGCGGGTGATAATGAAGGACGTGGTGTTGAATGGGCCGCTGTATTATGAAAAATGGGACAGAACCGTTTGTGGAGGACCAGATTAACCACTGGGTCAATAAGATCACTGGTGTACTAGACTTCCTTGCTGCAAGTTGCATGCATCCATTTCTTCCTCATCCAAATCTTCCCTTGCTGAATACTGCTTGCGACAAGTGAAATAAGCAACTGAGAACAAAGGCTGTTACAGAAAAGGTAGTGGGCGCAGGCTTGGAATAATTCAGCACTCAACATTTAGATCAGGTTCTTCATGTCTAGACCATGAAATCCTTCCAGCACCATTTTACATGGGCAAACAGTGCTAATAAACAGCAGGGGAAAATGTGCATATAATTGATGGGCTTTGACGTGCCAAGGCTTTCGAACGCTGGCAGCTTTTTAAAAAAATTTGTTCCAGGATGTGGGCATCGCTGGCAAGGCCAGCATTTATTGCCCATCCCTAATTGCCCTTGAGGCCTCAAATAGCTTCGAACATTTTTATATTGTTGGAGCTCAGCACTTTGGGAATCGCACAAGCTGCCCTGCTCACCTGATGTGGCAAGGCGCGCTCCCAGATTATGCGTGTGCATTCTTGGAGAACACCATCGCTGAATCAGTCCGAGTGTTTGCAGTCGGGATCTGAGGATATCTGAACCTGTGAACTATCCTTTACAGAACGGTTATCGGGAGTTTAGTTTGAACAGAATCATAGAAACTTACAGCACTGAAGGAGGCCATTTGGCCCGTTGTGCCTATGCCCGCTCTTTGAAAGAGCAGTCGTGCTTAGTCCCACGCCCCCGCTTTTTATTCTTAACACAGAATACAGGCATAAACTTTTTTTAAATGGCATCCGAACTTTAAAGTACTGGCACATTTTTTAATGAATCTGCAAATGGCAGTTGAGGCTGGGTCAATTAATTTTAAATCTGGGATGGATAGATTTCTGTTCACCAAAGGTATTGAGGGATACGGGGCAAAGGTGGTTATATGGAGTTAGGTCACAGATCAGCCATGGTCTCATCGAACAGGCTCAAGGGGCTGAATGGGCTACTCCTGTTACCTGTGTTCTTGGTCATAGCATTGTTTCTGGTTAAGTAGTACTGGCAGGAGCATTTTGGCAGGGAAATGGAGCTGAGGTGTAGATCAGCCATGATCTCATTGAATGGCCTCCTATTCCTCTGTTTCTAACATTCTATACGGAGGTGTGGAGATTTGGTGGGGAAGGGGGAATTCTGGTGGGGATGTAGCTGCTGGTTACGGCTGAAATTGCAGCCTAGCTTTTGTTTTAAGTGATGTTTGTGTTTGTTTTCTTTCTGTGGCAAATGCAGGAAGTCTGTCTCATTCGTTTCCACCCAGCCACGGAGGAAGAGGAAGTCACCTACATCTCGCTGTACTCCTACTTCAACAGTCGGGGGCGCTTCGGCGTGGTGGCCAATAACGCCAGGCACATCAAGGACCTCTATCTCATTCCGCTTGCTGCTCATGACCCGATTCCCTCCAAATTATTACCTTTTGAGGGCCCAGGTAAGAGCAGATTATTTAGAAACATGAATAGAAAAATGCAAGTTGAACAATTGTACAACCTGGTAACACAGCTATCCCACACACACACGCTACTGACACAGCTAAATGGTGTACTCACATGTACCTCTACAGTGGCAACTCTTTTTTGAGGGTGAAATTTCCTGTTTAAAGGTATTTTCTCCCCTTTGCCCCTTTTCCAGAGTTTTTGCGCCATCTGTTCCTTGCCATACTCGCTACCTCTCTTCTCCCACCATCTGTGGGAAGTCCAGCTGAACACCACTAAAACTGACTACGATTGGGTTTGTGGTAGACCCGGGGGTGATGTGCAGAAGTGATGTGGCCTCCAGTCTTCCTCTTCTCACTCTACCTTCCCCCCCCCACCCCCAACAACAGTATAGATGTCTAATGTAATGTGTAGCGGTCACAGATGTGCCTCCCAATGCTTTGTGGCGCTTTACACACTCTTACTTAACATCATCTTCCCAGTCACACGCAGTAACATGTGAAAATCTATAAATCGTGTAGTACACAGTTACGGGGTAACAATCAACGTTGCAGCAGTTACAGGATTAAACAACATACAGTCACCATTTGGTATTGCGTGACTTTCTAAACCCGCTTGTAAAAATGAGTTCTGGAAACTGAGTAAATGATCGCTAGGTAATTTCATAGGATTGAGGTTTGCAGTACTGGACAGTGCTTGCAAGAGCAGTTTGCTTTCGGAACTGCCCGAGTGTTTGGTGTAATCAGTCCAGTACTGCATGAGCGGCAGAGACAGTGTAAGCATGCTATCGGCCTCCAGAAATCTATACACTTTAATGAGCAACAAGAACCAATCGTCCTTCCTTATGAACGTAACAAATACAATGAGCAGTCTTAATGTCAAGGTTTTGATTTTTGGCTTGTACGGAAGAACTGGAGCAGCTTCAAGACAAAAAGGTGAGTCCTTTCCATTTGAAACCTCTGCCACGTGTGTGGCAGCCAACATTCCTGATGGAGGTGAGCGGAAGTGTCATTTAATGTCAGCCTGCCTTGTGTCGCAAGGTTTCTCTGGCATTCCATCGTATTCTAGCTCATATTTACTGCCTTTCCAGGACAGGGCTGGCGACTTGTTACTGTATCATATACTTCTTTCGGTTCGTTCTACACCAAGATTGTTCGCTTGGACTGTCATTTCAGTGTTAAATTACTTGACTCTAGTGCAGAGTAACATTCAATAGAACTGGACCCAAATGTGGCCGCCTCCTTGATACTAGCAGCTCTGTTCATTGAGGCAATAGAGCATTAGAACAACCGCAAGCGGCTTGCCTTTTGCGTATATTTTTTTTTAAATCTAAATATTGCCTATATAAGGATTTATATTTATTCCGTGCATATTAATTTGGTTATCCCACAAGCATTATCTCGCTGAAAAACAGGCCAAAAAAAATAATTCTGGTGTTGTTTGGAGATGTAAGTTCTTGAGTAAGAATTTTAATTCTTTCTGCATCAGTGACACTTTATTCAGCTTCTCTATGCACATTTAGGGTTTGACTTTTAGTATCTTCTTTTCTGGAGCAGATTTTCACATTGGGTAGTTTCTGATATCTTCACCCCTGTATATATTTTGTGTACAAAATGTTCTTTTTTTGTTTTCAGAATTGTAACTTTGTTTTCATCATTACTATTATTAATAAAGTTATTTCCAGAACATTGCATTTGGGATTTTTGTGAGTTGGAAGTGTTCAGCAATGGATGGGGTTCAGTGCCTGGCACCATGACGGCATCCAGTGGGGTTTGAGCCCTGGACCCTTGACAGTGTTTGAAGTTCAGCACCTCATAATAGGAGATGGTTTGGGAATCGTCAGCTGGCATCGTGATGGGGTTTGATGCAGTTCAGAGACTGTATTGCCTCTTTGTCACATTCAATGTGGGGCAGAAACCTGCGCACTTTACCTTTGCAGTGCTGGATGGCGAATTCAGTCCCTGCCCATTATACAGTGAATGTGGCTTCAATGTCTGCAGGTAACAGCTCACCTGTACTTAACACCTGGGACGTTTGCTCCTGACTAATATTTGTTTAAGTTGCATTATCTGTTTATGAAAATGAATTTCAGAAAGTTCCCTTTGGCACCACTTTCTAATGTGTTTGTAAATTACAACAAAATGATACATTGACAAGGTATCAATTTTGTTTTAATTCTTAGCATCGCATCCTGCCCCATTTCATGTCCTCTATTCTAATGTTATTCTCTGCAGCTATGTAACTGTTACTCTATGGTCAGCAGGCCTGTTGCAAGTTTTTCCTTTCTCTTGTACTGTTCCCTCATACTGCATTCTGCAAGCATATAGAGCTCTTCTCTCAATTTGATTCAGCACAGTTAACACTTGTCCATTCAGGGCAGTTGACTTGGTTAGTTTTAAGCTCAAACTCTCTAACTCGGAGGTTGGTGCTCTGCTATTGAAGCTTCCACTCTGCCATTCACAGTGTTGTGTGGTTTGTAACTGTATGTCTTTGGTTAAAGTCTGACCAATGCCGTCAACCCATATGCTGTTGAGTGAAACTCGACGCCACGTGATGGCTATAATCAGTACTTTATCCCTTCCCTTGTTGAATTAAGAACACAAGAATATTTGGGGAAAGGAAATGACCTCTAGGCACACCAAGCCTGTTCCTTTTTGATAAATCAGCCTCACCTACCTTACCTACCTTCTCACAATATCCCTCTCACCATGCATCTATTGATCCCATTCATACTGTCTGCCACAATAGCATTCTCTGAAAACTTATTAAAGTTTCAAGTATTACCTTACCAGACCAGCATTGGTTTGTTCTATGCAATCGGTAGACATTTTTTCATTTGTTCTTGAGATGCGAGTGCCACAGTGCAATATTGCCCCAAGGGCATGAAGAGTCAGCCACGTGGTATGGGGCTGGAGTCACATGAAGCAAGCCCCTCCACTGAAGGATATTGGTGAACCAGTTGGGTCTTTACAACCCACGAGCCTTCAAGGTTATATTATCGGGTGCCAGTCAAATTTAATTTCACAGCTTGCGATAGTGGGATCAGAACTCAGCCCCTCAGGATTGCTAGTCTAGAACCAAAACCACTCGGATATCATACCCTTCATAAACAGACAGACATTTTTAGATGATTAAATCACCCCGCACAGTGCCAAAGAATCAGAAATAATCTCACAATTCGGGTGTTCTACTAGTGTCCTTTTTAATACTGTGCTAATCATCAGAATTAGCAGTAAAGTGCAGAATTTAATTTATAAGCTAGTCGTATGTAAAGTTTGAGTGTTGCCGTAATTTATAGCCTGTTTTTAAATTGAGGCTTGTCCTACAATCCAGAACTCAATGTGGGATTTCAGCCTTGATTCATGAACTTTCCTTGATTTCCCCTGCTGAGTCCATCCATATCAACCTTTGATTCAGCAAATGCACACACATTGTAGTGTGTGTCACACAAGATATATCAATGGTAGCTGCTGTTGGCAAGAGGGCATCTGCAAAGATTGATCTCCATGCGATAACAGTGAGCACTCCAGCTTGTGCCTCTGAACTTGTGCAAACACAAAATGTAACCGTGACACAGAGATGTTGAAGTCCGGTGCACCAACAGTCCTGCTGTTCAGTATCTGCCCAAGTCTAGCATGCAACGATTGCAATTTTTATTTATAAATTGGCTGTGGCTGTACTGATGCCATTGTCAGATTTCCGCATGTTCCCCAACAGCTCTGAAAATGTATTCACAGGATTCTCTCCCTCCCCCACATGTTTAGTATATACAGCAGTACATGATTTCAAATGCTGACCGCTTCCATTTATCATAGAAGATCGGAGCTGTTTGTGTTTATGTCAAAAAGAAAATGTTACTTCACGCTTGGTTAGAACTGTAAGTAGGCAGAGTGACAGTACAGTAACTTACAAACCAGGAACCCACATTAATGCTAGTGCTCACAGTACAGTGCAATGTTAGGATTGTATAACTCTATGAAATAGCATCATGGATACAACACGCCTTTTGGTGTAGTTCCTAAAATATGTTTTTGCAAAGAATATCCAAGTAACCAACAAATGTAATTCCATTGGGCAATTTTACGTGTGTCAATCTCCTCGCCAAAATGGCAGGATTTTTTTTCGTGAGTGTTGGCAAGAGCTGGATCAACAGTGGATGGGATTGAATGGACGAAACCTCAGTGTTGCACAAGTTGTAGCTGAATCATGTTGACTGAGAGGATCTCCCGTTCAATCCACGGTCTGTGCTGTTAACTGATCTCCGGGCAACAAGAGACGTGCTACCAGTTACCAGTTAACTGATCTCAGGGCAACAGGAGACGTGCTACCATTTAGAAAGAGGAAGAATCGACTCGTGTTCCCAGTGCAGATAGTCCTCCAGCAAATGTGTGTGAATGGCCACTTGAGCAAGGTACACGAGGGCGCTCAATCCAATAAATGGGCTTTAGGTGCTGGTAACAAAGTTCAGCTCTCAGCCCGACACTTCCTGCAGCACTTAAAGCCAGTAAAAACCCTGGGATTTGAAATGCAGAGAAGGTTCCTAGTGTAGTTGGACATTCCGCTGAAAGCCAGCATTTTGAGGTACAATTTTTAGGGGCAAAATTGACCCATAATTTATCTGGCATGGGCCTGAGAGTGTTCAGTATACCAGTGCCTTGCATCGTGAATACAATTTATTCCTTGTGTAAAATTAGAAGCCATATTTTCACAGGTTAAATTTCTGACAATGATGTCACTTGCTGGTCTTGGCATGGAATTTGGGGTGATCACTCCAAGAATGACATTTGTAAAAATTTCAGTAAACGAAAACTGTAATTGTGACTTTTATTCGATCGGTGAAAGGCATTGGATAACTCCATTAAATAGTCAGGACTCCCCTCCCCTTCTCTATGTTCAGGATATAGTGAGTCCATCAGGCCAATCAAAGCAGAAGGCACCTGGTTCAATGTATTGATCCACTGATCGTGGAGTGGCAGTTGAGGTGCCACAATGGCTGGCTGGGGTCTGTGAAAGGTCAGCCAGGGATGCTGCTCCTGGTCATTACCCAGTGACACCTGCCCACCCAGTGGAATATCCTGCTGTCACTCGCTGTCTAGACTCGCAAATTAAGAATGGCTGCTTGGGTGAGGTGCTGGAGTGTGGCCAGAGTTTGTGGAACTGTGCCACACTGAGAATTATTGCCTTCACAACGCAAGGGGAGAGGGATGCAATCCAAAGAGATCATGGCGAGGAAGCTGAAATTGAATGGCTTGTAGCATTTTTAAAACTGAGAAACCAGGTGAAGGGCTGGGATTTCTAGAGCAGGGCAGTATGGAAGTTAAATCAGGAAACAGTGATCCTGCAGGTCTGGTTTACATCCAATTTGAAGTGTTTCATTTTATAATTAGCACAGAGATTAGTAAAAAGGTAAATTAGTCTAGCTTTGGAATAGTAGTTTATTTTTAACGAAGGGGCAGCTTGCTCACGTACTTACATATATAGAACACCTTATCACTTCCACAGAAAATCCCAAAATGCTTCACGAGAAGAGAAGTACTTTTAAAGTGCAGTCACTGTTATATAGGTAAATGTGGCAGTCAATTTGCTCACAGCAAGATCCTAGAAATGGCAAATAAAGATAAATGACCATTTAATGTGCTGGGTGAGGGAGGAATGTTGGCTGGAACATCAGGAGAACTCCTCGCTGCTCTTCAAATGGTGCCATGGGATCTCTTTATGTCCACCAGAACCAATGGAACAGACAGACGGGACCTCAGTTTAACGTCTCCTCCAAAAGACAATGCAGCACTCCCCTCTACTGCACTGGAATGCCGACCAAGATTAAGTGCTCGGGTCCTGAGGTGGGATTTGAACCTACAGACTTCACAGGCAAGAGTGCTACTAATTAAGCCGAGCTGACACTTGAATAGGATCATTCTCTGATCTCTGTCAGTACCAGCATCAGACAGGCAGTTGTATTGATGTGGGGGATAATCAGTGGAGGGGTTTTCATTCTCCCAAACCAGGATTTTGTCTTCACCTAATGCGTGTCCACACAATTTTAATTTATGGTTTTTAAGCGTCATTTTCTGCAACTATAGTTCCAAAAATGCAAGTTTTAAATTTTGTTGAACAGTGTTTATAATCTGTAGATTTAATTTCTCTTGCAAATAATTTCAGTGAGGCAACAAAGCAATTCAGGATAGGGCTTGTTAACCATTGCCATATCTTTGGTAAGTTTATTGTAAATTTGAGAATAAGAATGACTTTCCCTTGGTTAATTTGAACTAACCCCCCCCCCCCCCCCCAGATCCAGGCACAAAATGGATTTTACCATTCCCAAGGGTTCTTGCTGAAATATTAACATTGCAGTGCAGAGCAGTTTAAAATCACACTTTTAGGATGAATTATCAGCAGGAAGACTGGGTTTCATAGAATTTCAAATGCAGTTACTGATTATAGATATGAAGGATTCAAAGACAGAGGGCCCAAGTCCAGGATGACCAAGTTGTGAGTAAGAAAGTCAGGCAGAACTTTTTTCATCCAAGGGTTCCGGAAGAGGTTGCCGAGGACATTGAAACAGACTGTAAAAATGGTTTTCAGAGATAGAGAGAGGGTGAGTAGTTATTGAAAAGGATTGCTCAGCCTTAATGAGCCTTCTGTGTTTCTGCAATCTATGCATGGTTTATCAAACCAAATTTAATCAGCTGAACAAAGTAGATTGACCAGGTAAGCATCTATACCCCCAATGGCTGTCAGAATCCAAGTCCATTGCCACTTCACTAACAGTCAGTCTTTCCCCCATCCCAACCCTCCAAGGGTCACTTCATCGAACAAAGCTGTAGCCCATGGGCTACTCTCCGCCTCCCTCGCTCCCCCGCTCTCCGCCTCCCTCGCTCTCCCCCACCCTCCGCCTTCCCCACCCTCCGCCTTCCCCTCACGACACCCCATCCTCGCCAAACTCTCTGTCCCTCAGTAAGTTCACATTAAAATTCCACTCCCTGCTTACAAGTGGCCCCACCCTATCTTTGTCCTCCTGCCCGCTCCAATTCTTCTTGTTCCCTTGCTCACTGCTCCACAGTTGATGGCCACTCATTCCGCCACTCTGTTCCTGCTGTCTGCCTACCTCCGTCCACCTTCCCTCCCTGCTTTCAATAACGTCAACACTTCTCTTCAATCATGCCTTCAACCCTCACTCCCTCCAACTTTATTTCCTGCTCCATAGTTTTTGTTTCTTTTCGTTAATGTGAAGCCCTTTGAGACATTTCCCTACACCTGAGGGGTACTAAAAAATGCAAGTTGTAGTTGTAGATCAGATTTGTGGGTCGGGGGGAGGGGGGGGTAATTAAAAATTGGACAGAATTGTTGTGATCTGGAATGCACTGCCTGAAAGGGCGGTGGAATCAGATTCAATAGTAACTTTTAAAAAGGAATTGGATAAATAGTTGGGAAGAAAAAAAATGGCAGGGCTGTGGGGAAAGGGCAGAGGGGGAGTGGGAACTAATTGGATCGCTCTTTTAAAGCACAGGCACAATGGCCTGAATGGCCTCCTTCAGAGCTGTGAGATTCTGAAGCTGGTTCTGGGATCTTGTGCTCAAGTGTGAGGAATGGAAACTGCTCCTGATTCATTACTTTGAAGGGGAGACACTTGATACAAGAACATAAGGATTAGGAGCAGGAGTCGGCCATTTGGCCCCTCCAGCCTTGCTCCGCCATTTAATAAGATCATGGCTGATCTTATGCAGGGTTTGCAGCTAGGTCCTGAGCTGTTTGAGAACATGGCAAATGCACTAGTAGCAGGGAGGGTAACCAGATTTCTCAACCACCACAATGAGGACTCTGGAGTACAGATTGAGGCCCCCAGCCCACTAGCATTCAATGCCGCTATGAAACGGGCGAGTGAGAAAGTTTGGAGAAGTCCGAAAAATTTTCAGCCAAAAAATGGGGATGCACGCAAACACGCCTTTGAAGTCCGCTGGCGGTCTTGAGCCGGTACAGTGTGCTGACACACACACTGTCGGGCATCGCCAGGCGGCCGGTTGACTTTTAAAAATGAAATTAGCTTCTGGGAAGTGCTCTGATGACGTCTTTCACGACTAATCTGCAGGAGCATTGGGGGTGGAGGGGGAGTGGGGCGGATCTCCACACCACTGCAAAAAAAAAACCCCGGGAGAATTTTGCATATGGCGGCTAGTCGACCACAAATCGGGGGCCACACGACTCCGCCGCTTTCCATCATGCCCAAAGATTGTGTGTACTAGTGGGAGCTCTTCAGTTACTAGGTGCTAGTTTGCCAGTGTAAGTAAGGAAGTCGAGCAGAACTTTTGACTCCCAAGAGTCATTGGGTTGGGCCATTGAAGTAGATTATACAGAACGAGATAATTGAGCAGAATGACTCCCCCTCAATAAGCTGTTTATGTCTCGGTCACACTCTCAGTTTCTGGGTTCACATTTGCATTTTGAGCAGTTCTTCTGTACGGTAAACATTGAAGTTGACATCGCAGCTTGTTATTGTATCCTGGTTATTCTCAACAGAAGAGTCTAATCGGTGTGTTCCCACCCCCCACCTGTGGCAGCTCCCTTCCTCCCCCTCCCCCCCCCCCCCCCCTCCCCCCCCCCCCCCCTCCCCCCCCCCTCCCCCCAAACACACAAGCACACCGCTTGAAATCAGCAGCCTGCGGGGAAAGGTGACTGTGAGGGTGAGTACTGAGTGAAGGTGGGGTCCCACAGTCCCGAGAATGGGTGGCTTTGAACTCAAGAACATAAGAAATAGGAGCAGGAGTAGACTATACAGCCCCTCGAGCCTGCTCCGCCATTTAATACGATCATGGCTGATCCGATCATGGACTCGGGTCCACTTCACCGCCTGCTCACCACAATCCCTTATTCCCTTATCAGTTAAGAAACTGTCTATTTCTGTATTAAATTTATTCAATGTCCCAGCTTCCATAGTTCTCTGAGGCAGCGAATTCCACAGATTTACAACCCTCAGAGAAGAAATACCTCCTCATCTCAGTTTTAAATGGGCGGTCCCCTTATTCTAAGATCACACCCCCTGATTCTAGTCTCCCCCATCAGTGGAAATATCCTCTCTGCGTCCACCTTGTCAAGCCCCCTCATAATCTTATACATTTCGATAAGATCACCTCTCATTTTTCTGAATTCCAATGAGTAGAGACTCAACCTTTCCTCATAAGTCAACCCCCTCATACCTGGAATCAACCTCGTGAATCTTCTTTGAACTGCCTCCAAAGCAAGTATATCCTTTCATAAATATGGAAATTCTGGCTGATTTCAGGCTGCCAGTGACGCATAAAACTCTGCTCCTACCCAGAGACTCCCGAATCACACAGCACGGAAGGAGGCCATTCGGCCCATTGTGCCGGCTCTTTAGTCCCAGTCCCCCTGCCCTTTGCCCAGAGCTCTGCAAAATCCCCCCTTCAATTATTTATCCAATGCCCTTCAGAAAGTTACTATTGAACCCACCGCCCTTTCAGGCAGCGCGTTCCAGATCACAACTCGCTGTGTAGTAAAAAAAAAAATCATCTCCCCTCTGGTTATTTTGCCAATTAACTATTCCAAATAATTATTAGAATAAAACCATTATAAATTTCAGCCGTTTTCCATAAATATCAGCCTTTCTCCTCGGCTGAATATTCGCGTTAAGTTAACGCCCTCTCCCAGACAAAAAGCATTGGATTTAATTTGGCTTGTCTGCCGAGTATTGAACTCTAAATGTAACGGTGGGTCGCATTCTCAGCGGCGGCAGGGCTTCAGTTGTGCAGAAGATTATGTTGGTGGAAATTATCGGGGAAATATTTGCCGTTTCCCAGCTCTGCTGATATTCAGTGTTCAGGTTGCTTGTGTACCGAGTGCTCCCGGTTACAGCCTCGCCTTGCAGCCGGCCAAGGGAGCCGCCTCCAGAAAGCTCCCACACTGTCCCCCCAGCTGCAAACTGTGGAGAGCAGGGAGCTTGCCTGACCCACCGCCCCAGCAGCCAGGAACTCGGCTTCGGGCCGCCAGGGCTTCAACTGCGCACCGTTTCAAATAGCTGGAGAATTTCACCCAGAGCTGGACTTTCTGATCATTGAAAATGTGCTTTCCTAGTTCGTAAAACTGCAAAATATTAATTTGTCAACTCTTGGAGGGATGCTGGAGTAGTATGTGTGTGAGGTGTGTGTGTGTGTGAGGTGTACCTATGTGTGTGTGGGGAGGGGTGTGTGTGAGGTGTACCTATCTCTGTGTGTGTGAGGTGTACCTATCTCTGTGTGTGTGAGGTGTACCTACGTGTGTGTGTGTGTGAGGTGTACCTACGTGTGTGTGTGTGTGTGAGGTGTACCTATCTCTGTGTAGAGGGGTGTGTGTGAGGTGTACCTATCTGTGTGGGGAGGGGTGTGTGTGAGTTGTACCTATCTGTGTGTGGGGAGGGGTGTGTGAGAGGTGTACCTATCTGTGTGGGGAGGGGTGTGTGTGAGGTGTACCTACCTGTGTGAGGAGGGGTGTGTGTGAGGTGTATCTGTGTGTGGGGGAGGGGGGCGGTGGTGATAGGCTTGTCAGACATTCTGTCGTCTCCTCCTGATGGTGCTGGCCCTTGTTAGAGTCCAGTTCGCCGGGCACTGACTTCACCCCTGGCCGGGTGGCCATGCATCAAGTGTTGGCCGGCTGTTCCACTCTGGAGGGCATCACCCTGCCCTCACCTGTCATCCACAGACTGGCCCTTTCCAGCAGGACTCTCTGGCCAGTGATCAGGGGAGGAGTGGGGAGAGCCCTGAATGTTTTCTCTCTGCACCTCAGCGAAGATACTGGCCAACTGATGCCTCCCTGAGATCAGTTCACTCCTCAGACCAGTACCGAAGCTGGGATTTGCTGCACCAAACTTGCCGTCAATTTACGCACTGGGATATATTTTGTGCAGCCAGAACTTCCTTGTTTCCCAATGATTCTCTTCCCTCTCTTGCTGTAACTGTGACTAAAGCTGTGCGCCCCTCGGCTTCTGGGAGTCAGTGTCTGACACTTGTTGAGAGGGGGAACCTGTGCCCCTGCTCCCCGAGGAAGGGGGTGGGTGAATTTGAATGCTCGGTGTGAGGGCCGCGACTCCCCATTCTCAGTGTCTGACACACTGCACACAGCCCGGTTTCTTACCTCAAGCTTTCCAAAATGATGCGCGGGGGAATATATAACATGAATAATTCCATCACCTCTGCGAAAACATCAAGGCGGGCATTAAACGCGGCGCTGGGGTGCAGTCAGGGTTTGTGTACTCTGTATTTACTGCTGTTTGTGGGAGCTTGCTGTGCGTAAATTGGCCACGTTTCCGACATTACAACAGTGACTACTTTATTTAATTGGCTGTGGCACGTTTCAGGGCGCCCTGGTGCGGGGAAAGGTGCTACAGAAACTGGAGTCTTCCTGTTAAATCTGTTTTAGATCCAGTTTTTAGCCCAACTGGGCGAGGAATTCACTCCGATTTATTTAGCGAAAAGGCCGCCGTGTGCTGGTGATTTTATTGAGAGCGGTGTCCCCGGAAGCTGACCTTCAATCACTGACCTGTGGAGTTAGCGGCCAGAGTGGGCGTGTTGCTGGTCTCCAGTCCACTTTCACTCCGAATTCAAGCGTGTTTGGGCTGGCATTTGCCTGACACACACTGGTTCGCGCCCTGAAGAAAATGCTGCACTGACTGAGAGTTCACTCTGCACCTGACTAACTCCCAGGACACAAGATCCCGGCTCGGGGAGTGGCCGGAACACCCTCAATCCCACTTGGGGTGCGAGAGAACTATCCACAGCCGCCTTCTGTGTAATCTGCTGATTGCTATTCACTGGTACATGTTTACAGCTCAAAACAAGGTTCATTCATTTTGAAAAGCTTAAGCCTTTAAAGTAATTGTTTCCCCAGCACGTCCCAGAATGGTACTTCAAGCAATAACCTAACGTTCCACACGAGATGGAAATCCCGCCCTAGTGCTGTTGGAATATATAATCCGAGAGTTTTGAATCTGCAACTCCGGGATTTCACAGCAACCTGCTCCTCCCCTTCACTGAACTTCACTCTTCTATCCCCCCCCACCCCACACCTCACCCACTCAATCAACCTCCTCACCCACTCACTCAACCTCCTCTCCCATTCCCACCATTCACCTCACTCCTCCCTCCCGACACTCCGTCCCTCCCATCCACTCCCCTCCCTACACCTCTCCTCCCATCACCTTCCCTCCCTCCACCTCCTCACCCACTCACTCAACCTCCTCACCCATTCCCACCATTCACCTCACTCCTTCTCCACCTCCTCCCTCCCACCTACTTCCCTCCCTCTCAGCCACTCCCCTCCCTACACCTACCTCCACCTCCCCTCACTCCTCTTCCTCCCCCCCCTCACTCCTCTTCCTCCCCTCCCTCACACCATACCCTCCACCTCGTCCCCACCCTCCCCCCTACTTCACTAGAACCTCTCTACCTCCTCACTTCCTCTCCCTCTATCTGCTCCTCTCCACTGCCCTCGCCTCCCTCTATGTCCTCCAATCCCAATCTCTCAACCTCTTTCCCTCAT
Source organism: Pristiophorus japonicus (assembly GCF_044704955.1). NCBI lineage: Eukaryota > Metazoa > Chordata > Chondrichthyes > Pristiophoridae > Pristiophorus > Pristiophorus japonicus. Next base: position 201,982,177 of record NC_091988.1, on the reverse strand, counting down.
GCTCTGCCCTTCAGCTCCCCTCTTCCCTCCCTCGCTCCCCCCCCCCTCGCTCCCCCCCCCCTCGCTCCCCCCCCCCTCGCTCCCCCCCCCTCGCTCCCCCCCCCCCTCGCTCCTCCCCCCCTCGCTCCTCCCCCCCCTCGCTCCTCTTTCTCCACCCCCCCCCCTCCTCGCTTCTCTTCCCCCCCCCTCGCTTCTCTTCCCCCCCCTCGCTTCTCTTCCCTCCCCCTCGCTTCTCTTCCCCCCCCCCGCTTCTCTTTCTCCCCCCCCTCGCTTCTCTTTCCCCTCCCCCTCGCTTCTCTTCCCCTCCCCCTCGCTTCTCTTTCCCCCCCCCCTCGCTCCTCTCTCCCCCCCCCTCGCTCCTCTCTTTCCCCCCCCCCTCGCTTCTCTTCTCCCCCCCCCCTCCCTCGCTTCTCTCCTCCCCCCCCCTCCCTCGCTTCTCTCCTCCCCCCCCCTCCCTCGCTTCTCTCCTCCCCCCCCTCCCTCGCTCCTCTCCTCCCCCCCTCCCCTCCCCTCCCTCGCTCCTCTCCCCCCCCTCCCTCGCTCCTCTCCCCCTCCCTCGGTCAGCTGTGTCTCAGTGGGTAGCACACTCATCTGAGTCAGAAGGTTGTGGGTTGAAGTCCCACTCCAGGAACTTGAGCGCATAAATCAAGGCCGACTCTCCAGAGCAGTGCTGAGTGGCAGAGGTGCCGTCTTTCAGATGAGACGTTAAACCAAGGACTCACCTTCCCTCTAAGGTGGACCTGAAAGATCCCATGCCACTATTTCGATTGGCGGTGTCCTCGCCAATATTAATCCCTCAATCAACATAATCTGTTTTTGTTATCACATTGCTGTTTGTGGGAGCTTGCTGTGCACAAATTAGCTGCCGCATTTTCTACATTACAACAGTGACTACACTCCAGAAGTACTTAATTGGCTGTAAAATGCTTTGAGACGTCCAGTTGTCGTGAAAGGCGCTATATAAATGCAAGTCTTTTTTTTCTCCCTCCTTCCTCTCCCCATCCCCCTCTCCCTCCCTCCTCTCCCTCCCTCCTCTCCTCTCACTCCCTCGCCCCCTTCTTCCTCACCTCCTCCTTCCTCGCCCCCCTTCTTCCCCCCCCCTTCTTCCCCCCCCCTTTCTCCTTCCTCGCCCCCCTTCTTCTCCCCCCCCCTCCCCTCTTTCTCCTTCCCCGCCCCCCTCTTCCCCGCCCCTCTATTTCGAAGACGGGCAGGAGAGTTATCCCTGGTGACCTGGCCAATATCAATCCCTCAAGAAACATAACAAAAACAGATTATCTGGTCTTTATCTCACTGCTGTTTGTGGGAGCTTGTTTGTGCGCAAATCGGCTGCCGCGTTGCCTACATTATAACAGTGACTACACTCCAAAAGTACTTCATTGGTTGTAAAGCTCTTTGAGATATCCGGTTGTCGTGAAAGGCGCTATATAAATGCAAGTCTTTCTTTCTCCCTCTTTGCCCCTCTCTCCCACCTCTCTTCACCCCTCCCTCCTCGTCCCCCTCACTCCCTCCCCTTTCCCACTCTCCCTCACTCCCTCCCCTTTCCCTCGCCTCCCTCGCTCTGTAGGGTGTAATGTTGAGCGAGGTTTGGAATATTAATGAGGTGAGCTGAAGGAGGGTGGGAGGAGGCTGGTATGGAGCATGCTGGATGAATTTCTGTGTAAGAGACTATCAGTCATTGTATGTTGTGATTACTCTTCAAACTTGTGTTCAGTCAGAATGCAGCACATCGTGCTGTGCATTGTCGGGGAGTGACCAACCCCCGTCCTTCCAGTGCTGCCTCTGTAAGGTGGTGCTTTTGGGAAGCTGTTGCCTGGAATGTTATACTGAATAACTCACCGTTATTACACAGGGATTGACCCAACTCTGCGTTAATGGAGCTCCAAGTGGTTTCTTTAATAGGTGGATTAGAATCCGCCTCTGGTCCAAAACTCTGGGTCTGGATTCGCCTGCTGTGTGCTGAGAGGGTATTTTATAAAGTTGCCCTCTCCTGTACACCTGTCCCAGTGCCAGTTCTTGCTCTCTATCTCTCTCTCTTTTCCCCTTTCCCCTCAGGGTGTTGTTTTTGGGTTGGAGAATAATCACCGTGTCATTATGTTGATGGGAGTTCATTCCAATATTAACCTAAAACATTTTATTGAGCAGAAAGATCCTGTGTTTAGCCCCTTTGGTTGCGAGAAGCCTCCAGTCGGTGCCTGGCTGCGTTGGCGGGACCCCCGCCCGGTGTGGCTTGAGTTGAGTTGAGTTTGCACAGTCGGTGAAGTGACTCCATTGACCAGAATGTTTCTGTTTCCCCCTCAGGTTTGGAGAAGAATCGCCCCAATCTGATGCTGGGGTTGGTCATCCGGCAGAAGGGGAAACGGCGCCAGCTGGACCCAGACCCCACAGGCGTGCCTGACCTGGAGAAGGGGGAGTTCACCCCCTCGGAGGAGAAGAGGGGGCCCCGCCTCGCCGCCCCGGAGGAGGTGGAGGCGCCGCGTTACTCGGTGCCGCCCGCCAGAGAGGCCAAGCCCATCAAAACGCCTGTGTTCTACGGAGAGTCCACAACTCCCCCGGGCTCCCCGCCTGGAGACCTGGCTCAGGACCCGCTCCCACCAGCGCCCAAGGTCAACACTGCCCCAGCACCCGGCTCTAGCCCAGCTCCCCCGGCCGGCGGGGCCCCCAAGGTGGCCAATCCTCTTCAGCACATCCTGCAGACCCTGTTCGGGGGCAAGAAGACCTTTGAACCGGTCAAGGACTCTCCCGATTCCCCGGACCGAGAAGAAGCCTCCTCCTCCACCCCTCTCTTTGACCCTATCGTCCAGCAGTTCGGGCAGCTGAAGGAGGAGAGGGTGGGTCCCGAGGTGGAGGACGATGATAACCGGCCCTACGACCCTGAGGAAGAGTACAAGCCCGAGCCGGAGAAGGTCTACGATCTGGAGGATGCTTACGACCCGGCGGACGAGACCATCTTGGAGGAAGCAATGGTGCCCATGGTCTCTGGGGGCGGAGCAGTCTTGGACTCCAAGAGCAAGGCCAACTCCAGTGACCTGTACCTGGCCTCGCTCCCGGCCACCACATCGCTGCAGGAGCAACAGAAGATGCTGGACACCTTAAACAAGCAAATCGAGGAGCAGACGAGGCAGGTGGAGGAGCAGGAGGAGGCCCTGAGGCAGCAGAGGGCTGCGGTGGGGGTGTCTATGGCTTGTTTCTCCGTCTCTGACGCCCTGATGTCTCCGCCGCCCAAAACGTCCTCCTTCAAACCCGACCTGTTCGAGGTCCCCGAGGGCCAGCTGGCCGGCCTTGACCCCCTTCCACCCTCGGGGGCGACTCAAATGATCGACCAGCGCAGGGACCCTCGCCAAGCCGCCGTCAGGAGCTTTGGTCCCAACCTGCCATTGGCCCCGAGAACTCAGGCTCCCGGGGAAGCTGCAGCCACCATGGCCGAACAGCCCAGCTGCAACCCAGCTCTCAACCCGCCTTACAGCAATCCCGGGCTCCAGGAAGCGGCTCCTGGGGCTGGATCTGCCCAAATGCAGCTCCCCGGAGAGGCGCCAGCGCCCAGCCCGCCCAATGCACGGGGCAAGGAGGAGGGCCGAGCTCCAATTTCCGGCCTGGCGGAGCCCCTTCAGCCCCCGGCACAGCCCCCAGTGTCCCAGGAGGCGCCCCCCGCCCCGGGCTGCCTGCCCAAGCCCTTGCCCCTGATGGACCACGTTCAGTTCCAACCTGTGCAGAAAGGCTTGCTCCCCACCCCCGTCTTCCCCTCCCTCCTGGGACCCTCCTTCCCCTCCCCTCCCCGCGGCTCTCAATCCTACGGCAATCTGCCGGACAATTTCCACCCTGTGCCCCTGCCCCAAGCCCGGGGACCTTTCCCCAATTTCCAGCACCCCAACAGCCAACAGTTCGTCAGACAAGGCTTGGAATTCAACAGGGATACAGCGCCCCCCTTCCAGCCCCCCAAAGCCCTACCACTCTTCCCCAGGGGGGCCCTCGGACCCCGCTACCGGTTCCCAGGGCAGCCCCACCCCGGCTTCGCCAACCAGCAGCACCCCCACCCTCTGGGCAACCACTCCCCGTCCCAGCAGGACCTGGCCCCGGCTCCAGCCTCCACCCCCAAACTCCCGGAGCCCGAGCCCCACAGACTGGCAGCATCTCAAGCTCCACAACCCGAGCCCCGGGACCGGGAGCGATCCCGGACTCAGCCCGGGAGGCCGCGGGAGGAGAGATACGGAGGGGAGCGCCCGGAGCCCCGCTACCCGGCAGAGCGCTTCCGCCGGACAGAGGATCGGCGGAGGGACCGGGAGCGGGACTATGGGCGGCCCAGGGAACGCGACAGGGACCGGGACCGGCCCTGGAACCGGGACCGAGACTGGGAGCGGAGCCGGGAGCGGGACAGGAGCAAGAACCGGGAACGGGATCACGACAGGGAGCGGTACAGGAGGAGGGACCGTGACAGGGGCAGGGACAGAGAGCGCAGCAGAGACAGGGATCGAGAGAGGGACAAGGACCGGGGTAGGGACCGGGGGAAAGAGAGAGACCGCGGGGAGAGGAGCAAGAGCAAAGAGCAGGACCGGGAGCGCAAACCCGAGGGGGAAACGAGCAAGAAAGCCGCGACAGAAGCCGCAGCCCCCAGCAGCAAGCCCGAATCGTGAGCCGGGCCCCTCACACTGTGCGAGGGAAGGCGATGGCTATCGTGCTGTGATAGAAAGTGCCCCCCTGGCCTGCACAGGGACTTGTACTGGGGTTGGGGAATTGGTGCAACTCACTGAGCCTGGGCCCTGAGCAAGTGGACATCCTCCCAACAGGCTGGACTTCACTGACAATAACCTCTGGGCCAACCCAGGCTTCACCTTTACTACTTACATTTGATCAGACCATGGTTCGACACTGTCAGCGGCCCCTGGGCTGATTCCAACCTTTTTGAGAACTATTGTGATATACTCCATGAGCTGGATACCGAGGCTCTCTCCTGGGACACACATTGGATTCATCGAGAACTGCCAGCGAATGTTCTTCAATATCTTTGCCAGGAGGACCCTCTTCATTCCCTCACCCCCACCGCTCAATGTGCAAACAGACCTTTCATTTCTCCAATGTTTCTCACACAAGGAACTGTTGCTGGTTTCAGAAGGGATGGACCATTGCCTGAGGTGGGCTTGCATTCTGGAGCCATGCCTTGTGATGGGACTGGATTGTAACCTGGGCTCACACCTTGTGGAGAGCTGTGCTGGCGGGACCCCTCCCCTGCCAGGTCCTCTGGGGTGGGGGACCAGGCAGTTTTGTCCATGTCCTGGGACTTCCCGTTTATAGATTGGGAAAAACGGCCCCTTCTCCAACTCCTAGTAAGATCATTGATTTCCGTAGACCGAAGACTGGGTTTCAATGTGTTGTGTTTTTTACTGAGGGGAGAGAGGAGCGAATAATTTCGGTGCAGAATCTGAATGAAATGTTGGCGCAGTTTGATGTTGTGGGAGGCCCTGGCTGTACGTGGACAAGAGAAGCCGGCAGTCCAGGGCGTGGCAGTGCATCGTTTATAGTTTGTATTATAATTTTTTTTTAATGTACTGATCAATTTTTGTATTGCTGACGACTGACTTGCCTCGGTGCCCATGTGCGGGATGTGTCTCCCCTGGGATCGGCTCTCTCTCCCATATCTTCCCTTCCCTCTCGCTGGGACCGGCCTGTCCCATCACTTCACTCTCAGCAATTCTGATTTTCTATTTGTGTGTGTGTATATATATATTAAAAAAAATCTGCACCTAAAAAGGGAAGCTCAGGTAAAGACAGCAAATTACCGCCAGACACACTGAAGACATTCAGGCACCGCCTGGGGGGCGGCACTGCGTCAGGTGCCTTCAGTAAAAGTGGGTTTGTAAAAGTTTACAATTCCCGCAGCTCGCCCGTCAAGTCAGCAGCAATCTCGCTATCGGAGTTTCCCTTGGATTCGGGGCTGAGACATTTCCTACCGCATCATTTCTTTCCTGTGAACTTTTCCATGATCTAATTGCGAAATGAGGAGGATTTATCGATATGCAAAAGTCTCCCCCCCCCCCCCCCCTTCCTTGATATTTCCCCAAACTTTCTGTCCGCCGGAGCTTCTCCTGTCCAACTGGATGTGATTCAGACGGCGAGCCCAAGTTTCCGCTATCTGCATTTTTATTAAACCTATGTGTTACTGAAGCCAACAGACTTTTATCACTGGATATAAAAACGGGCATAACCGGATTTGATTTACTTACGGGGAAAAACGTGAAAATGTACAGAACAATTAAAAAAAACACAACGTGAAGACACGGCTGGAGTCTGATTTTACCTACAGACAGAATTCAGGTCATTTTGTTGAATTTTGAAACTTTTCGGAGCAGCCATAGACCATTGGGCCAAGAAACCTGTCCCTTTAGCACGGTCAGTGCACCCAATCCCTTCTCTCCAGCGAAGTTATAAAGTGCCGTCAGACTGACCATATCCAGAGGTGCTGTACAAGGGAGATTGGAGGCTGGCAGGAGGGTGGGGGAAGATGGGCAAACTGATAGAGCAAGAGGTTGGTTTTGAAGAGGGTGGCAAGAGATGTAGCGAGGCGGTGTTGAGGGAGAGAATTCCAGAGAACTGTGAATGATGGCTGAAGGCTTCAGCACTGGGTGGGTACAAATGTAGGGAGAGGTACTGGGTTGAATAGGAAGCACAGAGGATGTGATCTCTGTGAAGGTGCAGAGTGACGGGATGAAGGGGATTGTGATTGAGGATGAGAACAGGAATGCAATGTGAGCTGGTTTACAGACAGTAGAGCTATGTTAGGACTTGAGTCTGTTGAAGCTGGGAGGCAAAATTGATCCGAGAAGTCCAACCTGGAGGTTGGCCAAGGCAAGATGGCTTATTGTGGAAGTGAGCCTTGGCGATGGACAGGGTGTAAGGTTTGAAGCTCTACTCAAGGTCACAAAGGTTGCACAGTAATGGGTGTGGACTACATCAGCAGCAAGTGAGGAAATTGCACTGGGATTAGATGTCAACTTTTGGGAGGGAGCCAAGCATGAAGACTGGTGCTTTTGATGTTCAACTGGGGATAATTCTAGCCTGGGGAAACCCCCTTGGCTTGATATCTTGCAGGCCAGGTCAGAAAGCACAGTAATGGTCACAGCGTTGGCAGTCGAGGTGGAGAGATAAAACTGGGTTTCATCAGCATACATATGGAAGCTGCCCTTGCATTGTACATAATATTGCTCAGAAACAGCATTGAGCATCGAAAATAGGTGCAGGAGTGGGCCATTCGGCCCTTCGAGCCTGCACCGCCATTCAATAAGATCATGGCTGATCATTCCCTCAGTACTCCTTTCCTGCTTTCTCGCCATACCTCTTGATCTCCTTAGCCGTAAGGGCCATATCTAACTCCCTCTTGAATATATCCAATGAACTGGCATCAACAACTCTCTGCGGTAGGGAATTCCACAGGTTAACAACTCTGAGTGAAGAAATTTCTCCTCATCTCAGTCCTAAATGGCCTACCCCTTATCCTAAGACTATGCCCCCTGGTTCTGGACTTCCCCAACATCGGGAACATTCTTCCCGCATCTAACCTGTCCCGTCCCGTCAGAATCTTGTATGTTTCTATGAGATCCCCTCTCATCCTTCTAAACTCCAGTGTATAAAGGCCCAGTTGATCCAGTCTCTCCTCATATGACAGTCCAGCTATCCCTGGAATCAGTCTGGTGAACCTTCGCTGCACTCCCTCAATAGTAAGAACGTCCTTCCTCAGATTAGGAGACCAAAACTGAACACAATATTCTCGGCGAGGCCTCACCAAGGCCCTGTACAACTGCAGTAAGACCTCTCTGCTCCTATACTCAAATCCTCTAGTTATGAAGGCCAACAAAACATTTGCCTTCTTCACCGCCTGCTGTACCTGTATGCCAACCTTCAATGACTGATGAACCATGACACCCAGGTCTCGTTGCACCTCCCTTTTTCCTAATCTGCCGCCATTCAGATAATATTCTGCCTTCGTGTTTTTGCCCCCAAAATGGATAACCTCACATTTATCCACATTATACTCCATCTGCCATGCATTTGCCCACTCACCTAACCTGTCCAAGTCACCCTGCAGCCTCTTAGTGTCCCCCTCACAGCTCACACTGCCACCCAGTTTGCAAACAAAACCAAGATAGGAAAGGAGGGCAAGAAGATTGGAGATTGGGAGTGACTGTAAGCATGGGGGAGATGTATTGTCTGCATGGGGTAGGTAGGATTGGGACCATTGAAGGATGGTGTCATTGAGGAGAGAGAGGACAACCTGTAGACATCAGTTGTCTCGGAGTTCATATAGTGTCCAGTTCAGTGGGAGTTCCTGATAACATTCCAGAATTCTATTACCCGCTGACTTTGCCAGCAATGGCTCAGTGGGTAACACTCTCCCTCAGAAGGTTGTAGGTTCAAGTCCCACTCCAGAGACTACAGCACAAATATCGAGGCTGACACTCCCAGTGCAGTAATGAGGGAGTGCTGCACTGTTGGAGGTGCCATCTTTTGGAGGAGTTGTTAAACTGAGGCCCTATTTTCTCTCTCAGGTCGTCGTAAAAAATTCCATGGCACTATTTTGAAGAGGAGCAGGGGAATTATCCCCGGTGTCCTGAGGCCAATATTTATCCCTCAATCAACATCACTAAAACAGATTATCTGGTCATTATCACATTGCTGTTTGTGGGAGCTTGCTGTGCGCAAATTTGCTGCCGCGTTTCCCTACATTGCAACAGTGACTACACTCTAATAGTACTTCATTGACTGTGAAGGGCTTGGGGATGTCCGGTGGTTGTGTAAGGCGTTATATAAATGCAAGTCGTTTTTCTTACTCCCAGCGTGTGTCTAGTTTGAACTTGTCATGAGTGTGAACAATTTGCTTGGGTCAGTTTTCAATTGCATTTCATTATCATAAAAGCTTTTAACACAAAAGGTTCGGAATTTCAACGTGTTTTTTTATTTTAAAAACAATCCTGCTGATGCATTTTAAAATGAAACTGAAATTTAACCCCCAACGTTTACTTTTCCTCAAACAAGCCCAGCTTCCGTAACATTGCCAGTATTAAAAATCTTAATTTTACACATTTCCAGTCCACATTTGTATTATAAATTCCCATGTCCACATTTATAATGGGGAGTGCCTATGTAAACGTGTCACACTGTAATGACACCCTCCCACCAGTAGAAGCACTGCAGCACCATCATTGGCAGTGATTACAACCTGACTCGTTCACATAGCAAATCCCATTATAAATATGGACATAAAAATATATCATTGGAAATATATAAAATTAAGAACGGTATTTGACCTTAAAATGAGGACTGAATTCTGTTTGCTTATTACAAATTATCCTTTGCCCTTTAACCTGAGGACTGCTTAGCTTTCACTCCCTGTGAGTAACACCATGGACAATTGACTGGTTCAATTTAAAATGTTCTCACCCAGAATTTGGATGAATACATTTGTTCAAATCTGCAGAATTGGGGAGAATTTAAATAATGGTTCTTTAGCGACCTACTGATTAAAATTAGGAGGCAAAAAATGTGTAAATGCGTCAGTAAATGAAACAGTTACAGATGGTAAATACATATATCCTGAATGTGTCAGCAATATGAATGTTTAAAACATATTGAACAATCTGTGATGTCAAAGCTGCAGTTATTACTCTGAGGAAAGATTGTGGATCTCAGCTACCAGTGATAGTGTGAGAAAATAGAATCATAGAATGGTTACTGCACAGAAGGAGGCCATTCGGCCCATCGAGCCTGTGCCGGCTCTCTGCAAGAACACTTCAGCTAGTCCCACTCCCCGCCCTTACCCCGTAGCCCTGCACATTTTTTTCCTTCAGGAATTTATCCTACTCCCTTTTGAAAGCCACGATTGAGTCTGCCTCCACCACCCTTTCAAGCAGCGCATTCCAGATCCTAACCATTCGATGCATTAAAAAAAGTTTTCCTCGTGTTGCCTTTGGTTCTTCTGCCAATCATCTTAAATCTGTGTCCTCTGGTTCTCGACTCTCCGGCCAATGGGAACAGTTTCTCCCGATCTACTCTTGTCTAGACCCCTCATGATTTTGAACACCTCGATCAAATCTTCTCTCAATCTTCTAGAATCTAAGACCAACCCCAGTTTCTCCAGTCCATTCATATAACTGAAGTCCCTCATCCCTGGAACCATTATCAGAAATATTTTCTGCACCCTCTCTAAGGCCTTCACATCCTTCCTAAAGTGAGCTGCCCAGAATTGGACACAATACTCCAGTTGAGGCTGAATTAGTGTTTTATAAAGGTTCATCATAACTTCCTTGCATTTGTACTCTATACCTCTATTTATCAAACCCAGGATCCCGTAAGCTGTTTTAATCACTTTCTCAACCTGCCCTGCCACCTTCAATGATTTGTACACACATACCTCCAGGTATGTTCATGCACCCCCTCGAGAATTGTACCCTTCAGTTTTATTGTCTCTCCTCGTTCTTCCTACCAAAATGTATCACTTCACAATTTTCTGCGTAAAATTTCATCTGCAACGTGTCTGTGTGGTAACGTTACTGGACTAGTAATCCAAAGACCTGGATTAATGAGCTGGTGGATGTGAATTCAAATCCCACCACGTCAGCTGGGGAATTTAAATTCAGTTAATTAAATAAATCTAGAATCCAAAAAGCTATCATTAAAAACCCATCTCGTTCACTAATGTCATTACCTGCTCTGGCCTATATGTGACTCTTAACTGCCCTCTGAAATGGCCTAGCAAGCCACTCAATTATCTCATCACCACCTTCTCAAGGGCAATTGGGGGATGAGTAATAAATGCCGATCTTGCCAGTGATGCCCACATCCCAGGAACAAATTAGCAAATAGTCAGGAGTGTGATGGAATACTCTCCACTTGCCTGATTGAGTGTAGCTCCAACAGCACTCATGAAGTTCAATACTATCCAGGACAAAGCAGCCAGCTTGATTGGTGCCCCATTCACCACCTTAAGCATTCACTCCCTCCATCACCGGCGCACCGTGGCTGCAGTGTGTAACCGTCTACAAGCAGTCGAGGCTGCTTTCACAGCTGTACGAAAGGGGGAAATCTTCATTTCTGAGACTCCCTACGAACTAAGTGGACTAACTGAAATAAGTATTATTAGTTATCGTCTTAATTATTATGTATTATGTAACTGACACGCAATGCACAATGATGCTTGAATAATTATGCTTTTAAAACTAGTGTAATATGCCCTGGGTAGAAGCGGCAATGGAAGCAGGCGTTCAGCCTCTCTTGACCAACATTTTAAAAGCACTTCTCAGCAAACTTATTAATAAAAAAACAGACAGCCTGTCTGTGGGAACAGAACTAGTGAGGTCCTGTGTGACTGCCACTGTCTTAGACTGTTATGATATCTGCAGGGAATTAAAAACATAGGCAAGCGGCCAGGACTCCATATCTCTACCTATGGAGACATGTTCCGTTTGTGTTGCTGTAACTACCCCCAGATGAGACGACGGCTGATTGCAGAGCGGGCAGGTACAGCAGGAGCGGCGAGGTCGGGGCGAAGCAGCATCAAGAGTTCGTAGAGGGATGTGATCAGGGCCCAGGAGAGGCGAGAGTTTGTGCCCAGAAGAAACATAAAAACATAGAAAATAGGTTCAGGAGTAGGCCATTCGGCCCTTCGAGCCTGCACCGCCATTCAATAAGATCATGGCTGATCATTCCCTCAGTACCCCTTTCCTGCTTTCTCTCCATACCCCTTGATCCCTTTAGCCGTAAGGGCATATCTAACTTCCTCTTGAATATATCCAATGAACTGGCATCAACAACTCTCTGCGGCAGGGAATTCCACTGGTTAACAACTCTGAGTGAAGAAGTTTCTCCTCATCTCAGTCTTAAATGGCCTACCCCTTATCCTAAGACTATGTCCCCTGGTTCTGGACTTCCCCAACATCGGGAACATTCTTCCCGCATCTAACCTGTTTAGTCCCGTCAGAATTTTTTACGTTTCTATGAGATCCACTCTCATCCTTCTAAACTCCAGTGAATAAAGGTCCAGTTGATCCAATCTCTCCTCATATGTCAGTCCAGCCATCCCTGGAATCAGTCTGGTGAACCTTCGCTGCACTCCCTCAATAGCAAGAACGTCCTTCCTCAGATTAGGAGACCAAAAATGAACACAATATTCCAGGTGAGGCCTCACTAAGGCGCTGTACAACTGCAGTAAGACCTCCCTGCTCCTATACTCAAATCCCCTATCTATGAAGGCCAACATATCATTTGCCTTCTTCACCGCCTGCTGTACCTGCATGCCAACTTTCAATGACTGATGAACCATGACACCCAGGTCTCGTTGCACCTCCCCTTTTCCTAATCTGCCGCCATTCAGATAATATTTTGCCTTCGTCTTTTTGCCACCAAAATGGATAACCTCACATTTATCCACATTATACTGCATCTGCCATGCATTTGCCCACTCACCTAACCTGTCCAAGTCACCCTGCAGCCTCTTAGCGTCCTCTTCACAACTCACACTGCCACCCAGTTTAGTGTCTGCAAACTTGGAGGTATTACACTCAATTCCTTCATCTAAACCATTAATGTATATTGTAAAGAGCTGGGGTCCCAGCACTGAGCCCTGCAGCACTCCACTAGTCACTGCCTGCCATTCTGAAAAGGACCCGTTTATCCCGACTCTCTGCTTCCTGTCTGCCAACCAGTTCTATATCCACGTCAGTACGTTACCCCCAATACCATGTGCTTTAATTTTGCACACCAATCTCTTGTGCGGGACCTTGTCAAAAGCCTTTTGAAAGTCCAAATACACCACATCCACTGATTCTCCCTTGTCCACTCTGCTCGTTACATCCTCAAAAAATTCAGAAGATTCGTCAAGCATGATTTCCCTTTCATAAATCCATGCTGACTTGGACCAATCCTGTCACTGCTTTCCAAATGCGCTGCTATTTCATCCTTAATCATTGATTCCAACATTTTCCCCACCACTGATGTCAGGCTAACCGGTCTATAATTACCCATTTTCTCTCTTCCCTCCTTTTTTAAAAAGTGGTGTTATATTAGCAACCCTCCAGTCCATAGGAACTGATCCAGAGTCGATAGACTGTTGGAAAAATTAACCAATGCATCCACTATTTCTAGGGCCACTTCCTTAAGTACTCTGGGATGCAGGCTATCAGGCCCTGGGGATTTATCGGCCTTCAATCCCATCAATTTTCCCAACACAATTTCCCGCTTTAAAAGGATATGCTTCAGTTCCTCCTTCTCACTAGACCCACTATCCCCTAGTACATTCGGAAGGTTATTTGTGTCTTCCTTTGTGAAGACAGAACCAAAGTATTTGTTGAATTGGTCTGCCATTTCTTTGTTCCCTATTATAAATTCACTTGAATCCGACTGTAAAGGACCTACGTTTGTTTTCACTAATCTTTTCCTCTTCACATTTATAGAAGCTTTTGCAGTCAGTTTTTATGTTCCCAGCAAGCTTCTTCTCGTACTCTATTTCCCCCTCTTAATTAAACCCTTTGTCCTCCTCTGCTGTATTCTAAATTTCTACCAGTCCTCAGGTTTGTTGCTTTTTCTAGCCAATTTATATGCCTCTTGGTTTTAACACTATCCTTAATTTCCCTTGTTAGCCACGGTTGAGCCACCTTCCCCATTTTATTTTTACTCCAGACAGGGATGGACAATTGCTGAAGTTCATCCATGTGATCTTTAAATGTTTGCCATTGCCTATCCACCGTCAACCCTTTACATATCCTTTGCCAGTCTATACTAGCCAATTCACCTCTCATACCATCGAAGTTACCTTTCCTTAAGTTCAGGACCCTAGTTTCCGAATTAACTGTGTCACTCTCCATCTTAATAAAGAATTCTACCATATTATGGTCACTCTTCCCCAAGGGACCTCGCACAACAAGATTGCTAATTAGTCCCTTCTCATTACACATCACCCAGTCTAGGATGGCCAGCTCTCTAGTTGGTTCCTCAACATATTGGTCTAGAAAACCATCCCTAATACACTCCAGGAAAACCTCTTCCACTGCATTGCTACCAGTTTGGTTAGCCCAATCAATATGTAGATTAAAGTCGCCCATGATAACAGCTGTACCTTTATTGCACACATCCCTTATTTCTTGTTTGATGCTGTCCCCAATCTCACTACTACTGTTTGGTGGTCTGTACACAACTCCCACTGGAGTTTTCTGTCTTTTGGTATTCTGCAGCTCCACCCATACCGATTCTACATTGTCCAGGCTAATGTCCCTCTTTACTATTGCATTAATTTAGTCTTTAACCAGCAATGCCACCCCACCTCTTTTTCCTCTCTGCCTATCTTTCCTAAATGTTGAATACCCCTGGATGTTGAGTTCCCAGCATTGGTCACCCTGGAGCCATGTCTCCGTGATGCCAATTACATCATATCCGTTAACTGCTATCTGCGCAGTTAATTCGTCCACCTTATTCCGAATACTCCTCGCATTGAGGCACAGAGCCTTCAGGCTTGCCTTTTTAACACACTTTGCACCTTTAGAATTTTGCTGTAATGTGGCCCTTTTTGTTTTTTGCCTTGGGTTTCTCTGCCCTTCACTTTTACTATTCTCCTTTCTAACTTTTGCCTCTGTCTCCATTTTATTTCCCTCTGTCTCCCTGCATAGGTTCCCATCCCGCTGCCATATTAGTTTAACTCCTCCCCAACAGCACTAGCAAACACTCCCCCTAGGACATTGGTTCTGATCCTGCCCAGGTGCAGACTGTCCGGTTTGTACTGGTTCCCACCTCCCCCAGAACCGGTTCCAATGTCCCAGGAATTTGAATCCCTCCCTTTTGCACCACACCTCAAGCCACGTATTCATCTGAGCTATCCTGCGATTCCTACTCTGACTAGCACGTGGCACTGGTAGCAATCCTGAGATTACCAGTTTTGAGGTGCTACTTTTTAATTTAGCTCCTAGCTCCCAAAATTCATCTTGTAGGACCTCATCCCATTTTTTATCTATATCGTTGGTACCTATATGCACCATGAGGCGAGGACCCAGGGGCAGCACGGGCCAGCCCACACTGCGATATGTGTGTGCACTAGGTCCGTGCAATAGAGCTGGTCTCCAGTCTCTTGGTTAATCCTTGCCACTGGACCAAGACCTAACTCTGTCAAGCCCGTGTGGTGGCTGGTGTGCAACGGTCACCACACGTTAAAAAAGTCCACGCACAGACATCTTCCACACTTCAGGATGTAGTTCGGGATCCGGAATATTAGGTCCTTCATTGAAACACCTGTGAACTCATCCCTTTTCAACGTGGAAGCAAATCATCCTCGTTTCGAGGGACTGCCTATGATGATGACCCCCAGATAAGAGTCCTGATAGTCAAAGACAGATGATGTCATGCGATGAGAACCTGACCGGGACGGGCGGGATCATTAGGTACATGGATCTCTGTAATTGGACAGGGGGGTTTCAGGTGTAAGTCAGTGATTGGGTTAACTGGTCCCCATAGGCTTTGCTGGGAAGAAGTGTAAGAAGGGGTCTCTCAAACACTGGGATTGTAAAGACGATCGGCGAGAAGCTTGGGGCGTCCACCAGACGCGCCGAGGAGAGTTTTAGGTTGGCAGAGGACCCACACGCCTCACACCGGGCAGACGAGTAAGCCCGGAGGCCAGGCCCGATGGGGGAATCACCCGTGGAGATCGCATCTTCTACCCGGGACCCAGTGGGTAGTACAAACCTTCACCGTGACTTGTTTAACTATTGCTTAGATGCTGTAATGTATCAAGTCTCACTTTCACTGACTCAAATATAATCACCGTCACCAATACGGGTCCAAGTCAAATCTTTCGCAACTTAGGAATGAAAGGGTTAAATTGGCACAGACCCAGAAACAACACAGCACCTCCCAAACCCACGACCTTTACTACCTAGAAGGACAAGGGCAGCAGGCACATGGGAACACCACCACCTCCTCGTTCCCCTCCAAGTCACACACCGTCCTGACTTGGAAATATACCGACTGTTCCTTCATCGTCACTGGGTCACAATCCTGGAACTCCCTCCCTAACAGCACTGTGGGAGCACCTTCACCACACGGACTGCAGCGGTTCAAGAAGGCGGCTCACCACCACCTTCTCAAGGGGCAATTAGGGACGGGCAATAAATGCCGGCCTTGCCAGCAACGCCCACATCCCGTGAATGAATTTTTTTTAAAATTGGGTTTCAGCACTGCTGGTCACTCCTGCAAGTGGACCCCACAATCCCCACAATCTAGAAAGTACCTTTGCTGCGCAATATCTAAATTAGACCATCGCATGATAAACAAGCTGTAACCAGGCCCTGAAATCTACCACCAAGCTCATAGTCTACAGGGCTGTAGTAATACCTGCCCTCCTGTATGGCTCAGAGACATGGACCATGTGCAGTAGATATTGTGTTCCGAACACAGATGAGACTGCACACAGGTAAAGTAACAGTGACCTCAGTCTTTATTAAGACACTCCAGAGTGAGGAACAGGCCTTAGGGGTTGGTTTATGTACCGTGCTCCCAAGGGATGTTGGGATCCCTTGGGACTTCAGGGGATGCACTCCCTGGTGGCGGAACATGGGAGTGCATGCTTTACAGATACACAACAGTAGACACCTCAAGTTGCTGGAGAATTACCACCAACGATGCCGCCACAAGATCCTACAAATCCCCTGGGAGGACAGATGCACAAACATTAGTGTCCTCGTCCAGGCCATCAGCCCCAGCATCAAAGAACTGACCACACTTGATCAGCTTCGCTGGGCAGGCCACATTGTCCGCATGCCAGACCCGAGACTCCCAAAGCAAGCGCTCTACTTGGACCTCCTTCATGGCAAACGAGCCAAAGGTGGGCAGAGGAAACGTTACAAGGACACTCTCAAAACCTCCCTGATAAAATGCAACATCCCCACTGACACCTGGAAGTCCCTGGCCAAAGACCGCCCGAAGTGGAGGAAGAGCATCTGGGAGGGCGCTGAGCACCTCGAGTACCATCGCCGAGAGCATGCAGAAACCAAGCGCAGGCAGCAGAAGGAGCATACGGCAAACCTGTCCCACCCACCCCTTCCTTCAACCACAGTCTGCCCCACCTGTGACAGGGACTGTGGCTCTCGTATTGGACTGTTCAGCCACCTAAGAACTCATTTTAAGAGTGGAAGCAAGCCTTCCTCGATTCTGAAGGACTGCCTATGATGATGATTATTTTGCATGTAATTATATGAATGAACAGAATACCATTTTGCAGTGAGATTCATCCATCTCCGATAACTCAATGTAACAGTAAAATAACAGAATTCACAACTTTCACAGCTATGTCTGACCTCACTGTACAAGTCACAAACTCTCTGGGACTCATCTTAAAAAATGACTCCTTGCAATCCCAGTCTGCAATCTGCAGACTGACCTTTCCAGAGAGGGAGGGGCAGATAAATGCTTGACCTCTGACCCCTCTACCTGAGCTGCGAATCAAATGGATTGAGGAGAAATCTTCCTCCCTTGGTGCAGTCGCTATGGCAACCACATTGGCCCAGAATTTGCGGTCAGCGACGAAGCAAAGGAGTTGGCCGCTGGCCCCGGAGAAAGCTGCCTGCAGAGATCTCGCCGTCTCCTTTTGGTGCCTTTTTTGGTGCGAAGGTGATTTCCGTGCAGGGTAGTGGGAATCCCCAAGCGCGAGCTGTTGTGTCATCAACAAGCTGTCTAAGCAGCCAATCACATTGCGGAATTCTCTCAGACAAGGAAGCAGGAAATGAGAACCTGCTTTTATCCCGACTTAAAAAAAAATGTTACAGAGACCAGAACAGAGATTGGGGCTCTCACATGGGGATAAGGTAGGACCTGAAATAAATATGAACAAACTGTGAAAAATTTTTAATTAATAAAAAATGTTTCTTATCAATTGTGATTTTTATCACAATGGAAAAATTTGACACTGCACAAAATTAAAATGAGCTTTTTCAGAGTCATATCATAGAAACATAGAAAATAGGTGCAGGAGTAGGCCATTCGGCCCTTCAAGCCTGCACCACCATTCAATGAGTTCATGGCTGATCATGCAACTTCAGTACCCCATTTCTGCGTTCTCTCCATACCCCTTGATCCCTTTATCCATAAGGGCCACATCTAACTCCCTTTTGAATATATCTAACGAACTGGCCTCAACAACTTTCTGCAGTAGAGAATTCCACAGAGTTGGCTAAAGTAGACTGGAAACACAGACTAAACGGTGGCACAATTGAGGAACAGTGGAGGACTTTTAAGGAGCTCTTTCATAGTGCTCAACAAAAATATATTCCAGTGAAAAAGAAGAGCGGCAAGAGAAGGGATAACCAGCCGTGGATAACCAAGGAAATAAAGGAAAGTATCAAATCAAAGACCAATGCGTATAAGGTGACCAAGGTTAGTGGGAAACTAGAGGATTGGGAAAATTTTAAGCAACAGCAAAGAATGACTAAAAAAGCAATAAAGAAAGGGAAGATAGATTACGGAGGTAAATTTGCGCAAAACATAAAAGCAGATAGTAAAAGCTTTTACAGATATATAAAACGGAAAAGAGTGACTAAAGTAAATGTTGGTCCCTTAGAAGATGAAAAGGGGGATTTAATAATGGGAAATGTGGAAATGGCTGAGACCTTAAACAATTATTTTGCTTTCGTCTTCACAGTGGAAGACACAAAAACCATGCCAAAACTTGCAGGCCACAAGAATGTGGGAAGGGAGGACCTTGAGACAATCACTATCACTAGGGGGGTAGTGCTGGACAGGCTAATGGGACTGAAGGTAGACAAGTCCCCTGGTCCTGATGAAATGCATCCCAGGGTATTAAAAGAGATGGCGGAAGTTATAGCAGATGCATTCGTTATAATCGACCAAAATTCTCTGGACTCTGGGGAGGTACCAGCGGATTGGAAAGCAGCTAATGTAACGCCTCTGTTTAAAAAAGGGGGCAGACAAAAGGCAGGTAACTATAGGCCGGTTAGTTTAACATCTATAGTGGGGAAAATGCTTGAAACTATCATTAAGGAAGAAATAGTGGGACATCTAGATAGGAATAGTGCAATCAAGCAGACGCAGCATGGATTCATGAAAGGGAAATCATGTTTAACTAACTTACTGGAATTCTTTGAGGATATAATGAGCATGGTGGATAGAGGTGTACCGATGGATGTGGTGTATTTAGATTTCCAAAAGGCATTCGATAAGGTGCCACACAAAAGGTTACTGCAGAAGATAAAGGTACGCGGAGTCAGAGGAAATGTATTAGCATGGATAGAGAATTGGCTGGCGAACAGAAAGCAGGGAGTCGGGATAAATGGGTCCTTTTCCGGTTGGAAATCAGTGGTTAGTGGTGTGCCACAGGGATCAGTGCTGGGACCACAACTGTTTACAATATACATAGATGACCTAGAAGAGAGGACAGAGTGTAGTGCAACAAAATTTGCAGATGACACTAAGATTAGTGGGAAAGCGGGTTGTGTAGAGGACTCAGAGAGGCTGCAAGGAGATTTAGATAGGTTAAGCGAATGAGCTAAGGTTTGGCAGATGGAATACAATGTCGGAGAGTGTGAGGTCATCCACCTTGGGAAAAAAAACAGTAAAAGGGAATATTATTTGAATGGGGAGAAATTACAACATGCTGTGGTGCAGAGGGACCTGGGGGGTTAGTTTGCAGGTGCAGCAGGTAATCAGGAAGGCGAATGGAATGTTGGCCTTCATTGCGAGAGGGATGGAGTACAAAAGCAGGGAGGTCTTGCTGCAACTGTATAGGGTATTGGTAAGGCCGCACCTGGAGTACTGCGTGCAGTTTTGGTCACCTTACTTAAGGAAGGATATACTAGCTTTGGAGGGGGTACAGAGACGATTCACTAGGCTGATTCCGGAGATGAGGGGGTTACCTTATGATGATAGATTGAGTAGACTGGGTCTTTACTCCTTGGAATTCAGAAGGATGAGGGGTGATATAGAAACATTTAAAATCATGAAAGGGACAGACAAGATAGAGGCAGAGAGGTTGTTTCCACTGGTCGGGGAGACTAGAACTACGGAGGAGCCAATTTAAAACCGAGTTGAGAAAGAATTTCTCCTCCCAGAGGGTTGTGAATCTGTGGAATTCTCTGCCCAAGGAAGCAGTTGAGGCTAGCTCATTGAATGTATTCAAGTCAAAGATAGATAGATTTTTAACCAATAAGGGAATTAAGGGTTACGGGGAGAGGGCGGGTAAGTGGAGCTGAGTCCACGACCAGATCAGCCATGATCTTATTGAATGGCGGAGCAGGCTCGGGGGGCTAGATGGCCTAATCCTGTTCCTAGTTCTTATGTTCTTATGTTCACAATTCTCTGACTGAAGAAGTTTCTCCTCATCTCGGTCCTAAATGGCTTATCCCTTATCCTTAGACTGTGACCCCTGGTTCTGGACATCCCCAACATCGGGAACATTCGTCCTGCATCTAACCTGTGCAATCCCGTCAGAATTTCCTTCAGTTTCTCCTTCTTGCTAGACCTTCGGTCCCCTAGTATTTCCAGAAGGTTATTTGTGTTTTCCTTAGTGAAGACAGAACCAAAGTATTTATTTAATTGGTCTGCCATTTCTTTGTTCCCCATTATAAATTCATCTGATTCTGACTGCAAGGGACCTACATTTGTCTTCACTAATCGTTATCTCTTCACATATCTATAGAAGCTTTTGCAGTACGTTTTTATGTTCCCTGCAAGCTTACTCTCATACTCTATTTTCCCCCTCCTAATTAAACCCTTTGACCTCCTCTACTGAATTCTAAATTTCTCCCAGTCCTCAGGTTTGCTGCTTTTTTTGGCCAATTTATATGCCTCTTCCTTAGTTTTAACACTATCCCTAATTTCCCTTGTTAGCCTCAGTTGAGCCACCTTCCCCATTTTATTTTTACACCAGACAGGGATGTACAATTGTTGAAGTTCATCCATGTGATCTTTAAATGTCTGCCATTGCCTATCCACCGTCAACCCTTTAAGTATCATTCGCCAGTCTATCCTAGCCAATTCACGTCTCATATCATCGAAGTTACCTTTCTTTAAGTTCAGGACCCTAGACTCTGAGTTAACTGTGTCACTCTCCATCTTAATGAAGAATTCTACCATATTATGGTCACTCTTCCCCAAGGGGCCTCGCACAACAAGATTGCTAATTAGTCCTCTCTCATTACACAACACCCAGTCTAGGATGGCCGGCTCTTTCATTGGTTCCTCGACATATTGGTCTAGAAAACCATCCCTTATACACTCCAGGAAATCCTCCTCCACTGTATTGCTACCAGTTTGGTTAGCCCAATCTATATGTAGATTAAAGTCACCCATGATAACTGCTGTACCTTTATTGCATGAATCCCTAATTTCCTGTTTGATGCCATCCCCAACTTCACTACTACTGTTTGATGGTCTGTACACAACTCCCACTAGCGCTTTCTGCCCTTTAGTGTTTTGCAACTCTACCCATACAGATTCCACATCATCCAAGTTAATGTCCTTCCCTACTATTGCGTTAATCTCCTCTTTAATCAGCAACGCGACCCCACCTCCTTTTCCTTTCTTTCTATCCTTCCTGAATATTGAATACCCCTGAATGTTGAGTTCCCAGCCTTGGTCACCCTGGAGCCATGTCTCCGTAATCCCAATTACATCATATCCATTAACAGCTATCTGTGCAGTTAATTCATCCACCTTATTACGAATGCTCCTTGCATTGAGTCACATCGCTTTCAGACTTGTTTTTTTTAACAATCTTTGTCCTTTTAGAATTATGTTGTAATGTGGTCTTTTTTGATTTTTGCCTTTGATTTCTCTGCCCGCCATTTTTCCTTATCTCCTTTCTACCTTTTGCTTCTGCCCCCATTTTACTTCCCTCTGTCTCCCTGCATAGATTCCCATCCCCCTGCCATATTAGTTTAACCCCTCCCCAACAGCAGTAGCAAACACTCCCCCTAGGACATTGGTTCCGGTCCTGCCCAGGTGCAGACCGTTCAGTTTGTACTGCTCCCACCTCCCCCAGAACCAGTTCCAATGCCCCAGGAATTTGAATCCCTCCCTCTTGCACCTTTCCTCAAGCCATGTATTCATCTTAACTATCCTGCTATATTCTTTGTGTTGCAGCCAATACGCTGTTAAACTCCCAGCTACACCTATTCTAACAAGGCCTAACATTTAATGGGGTAACGATACCGATATTACTGCGGAAAAGCCCAAGTTTTCATCGGTTTCACCGATTATGCTGATTGCTGGCTGTGTGGCAGTGGGGGGAGGGGCACAGTGCAGCCAGTATCGGAGCATCGAATGACTGACCGCAACTATAAGGAGTTCCCCGTTTAGATGTGTATGCACTAAAGTTATGGTCAGTTTTAAAGTGTGAATAAGGACCATTTTCCATACCTCGGGAGCCTACTCTCAGCAAGAGCAGACATTGACGACGAGGTCCAACACCACATCCATGTGCCAGTGCAGCCAAGGTCGCCTGAGGAAGGGAGTGTTTGAAGACCAGGACCTCAAACCCAGCACCAAGCTCATGGTTTACAGAGCAGTGGTGATACCCGCCCTCCTATATGGTTCAGAGACATGGATTATGTACAGCAGAAGTACCACCAACGCTGCCTCCGTAAGATCTTGCAAATCCATTGGCAGGATCGGCGCACCAACATCAGTGTTCTCGCCAACATCCCCAACATCGAAGTATTGACCACACTTGATCAGTTCCAATGGACATTGTTCTCATACTCGATATTAGACTCTTAAAACAAGCGATCTACAGAGACTCTACATGTCAAGCGGACCCCATGTAGGCAGAGGAAATGCTTCAAGGATACCCTCAAAGCCTCCTTGAAAGAGTGCAACATCCCCACAGACACCTGGCTGCTCAAAGTGGAGGAGAAGCATCCGGGAAAGCACCAAACACTTCGAGTCCCTTTGCCGGGAGCACGTGGAAGCCAAGCACAAACTGCAGAAGGAGCGCACGACAACCCAAGCACCCCACCCACCCGTCCCTCCAACCACCGTCTGCCCCACCTGTGACAGAGACTGTAGGTCCCGCTTTGGTCTCATCAGTCACCTGAGAATATTAGTGTGGAAGCAAGTCACCCTCGACTCCGGGGAACTGCCTGAGGAGAGAAGAATACGGGCGAACGCTGTGTTTGCCATCATTACCCACCGCACATACCGAGCCCATTGTTTCATCAGGGCCCTGCTGCTCACCCCTGAACAAAGCCCATTCCAGTGTTAAAGGTGTGACACTCTCTGTCTCAAACCCCAATCTGATTTGCGATAATGTGCAATGTGTTCCTCCCTATCTTTGTAAGTCTTTTCAGCCTCATAACCCCCGAGATATCTGCGCTCCCCAAATTCTGGCCTCTTGAACATCCCTCATTATAACTGCTCAACCATCGGTGGCCGTGCCTTCTGTTGCCAAGGCCCCAAGCTCTGAAACTCCCTCCCTAAACCTGTCTGCCTCTTTACCTCTCTCTCCTCCTTTAAGATGCTCGTTAAAAACCTCTTTGACTAAACTTTTGGTCACCTGCGCTAATTTCTTCTGTGGCTCGTTGTCAAATGTATCTGTTTGTCTGTAACACTCCTGTGCAGTGCCTTGGGACGATTTACTACATTAACGATGCTATATAAATAAAAGTTAACATGTCGGATAGCTTGTTTGGGAATCTGTGAGCCGATTTTGGCATCATAATATAAATATGTAAAATATAAACATGTAGAATATAAATTGGCTCAATAGAAGGGGTTGCTCTTTACCTGAAGTGAAACCGATGTCCTTCCAGAGAGTGTAAATAGAGCAGTGGGAGAGGATTTAAACTAATATGAAAGAAAGAATTTGCATTTCTACAGAGTTTTTCACAACTTCAGGTGGTGCCAAAACGCTCTGCAGCTGAAGCAGCCCATTGTTGATGTGGAGACCAGCTCATTGAAGAGAAGCAGTTGCAGTTGACATTGGCCACACCACTGATTATAGAATCACACCGCACAGAAGGAGGCCACTCGGCCCATCGTGTCTTGCTGGCTCTTTGAAAGAGCCATCCCATTAGTCCCACCCCCCCGCTCTTTCCCCATAGCCCTCAATTAGTTCCTTTTCAAGTATTTATCCAATTCCCTTTGGAAAGTTACTATTGAATCTGCTTCCACCACATTCCTAAGGAGAAAAAAATATATATGGTTCTTTTGCCAATGTCCTTTGATCTGTGTCCTTTGGTTACTGGCCCTTCTGTCAGTGGGGACAGGTTCTCTATCTGCTCTGTCAAAACCCCGCATAATTGTGAGCATCTGTGTACAGCCAGCGACACTCAGAACACCGGGGAAAGCTGTCAAATGACAGTGTTGTTGCTGTTCCCCCAACACTTTGCTGAACACTCCTATTGTTATGTCTTTGGATGTTCTGATAATGACTCCACAAGACAATGTATTACACTTGAACTGTAGTGACCTTAGTCCATTTAATGTAACTCCAGAGTGAGGATCACACCTGGTGGCCTGCCTTTTATACTAGGCCAGGCACACCTGTACAGGTAACCTACAAGTCTCCCACTGCAGTGCCCTCTGGTGGCACACCTTAGTGACCATACAGCTGGTGTACAAATTTCCCACAGTAGTGCCCTCTGGTGGCACATCATGTACAATAGTACAAGCAGTAAACATGTCTGGATACATGACACCTATGGCACAGTCAGGTCAGTTGGTGAGTTGAAGTGTTCCACGGATCGCAGAGCACAACTTGTTTGGATGCAACGTAGAAAGGAATTTCTCAGAAGCTCCTTTGCACACACATTTCTCTTCACATGATGCTCCCTTGCTCTTAGATCCATCCGATATCACGTGAAGGTTGGCACCGTGGGTAGCTCTGCTGCACAGGAGGGCAGGAAAAAGAGTGGGAGAGCCATAGTGATAGGGGATTTTCTTGTAAGGGAAATAGATAGATGTTTCTGCGGCCGTAACCGAGACTCCAGGATGGTATGTTGCCTCCCTGGTGCAAGGGTCAAGGATGTCTCGGAGCGTGTGCGGGACATTTTGAAGAGGGAGGGTGAACAGCCAGTCGTCGTGGTGCATATAGATACCAACGATATAGGTAAAAAATGGGATGCGGTCCTACAAGACGAATTTAGGGAGCTAGGAGCTACAAAAGTAGTAATCTCAGGATTGCTACCAGTGCCACGAGCTAGTCAGAGTAGGAATCACAGGATAGCTCAGATGAATATGTGGCTTGAGGAGTGGTACAGAAGGGAGGGCTTCAAATTCCTGGGACATTGGAACCGGTTCTGGGGGAGGTGGGACCAGTACAAACCGGACGGTCTGCACCTGGGCAGGATCAGAACCAATGTCCTAGGGGGAGTGTTTGCTACTGCTGTTGGGGAAGGGGTTAACCTAATATGGCAGGAGGATGGGAACCTATGCAAGGAGACAGAGGGAAGTGGAATGGGGGCAGAAGCAAAAGTTAGAAAGAAGAAAAGTAAAAGTGAAGGGCAGAGAAACCCAAAGCAAAAAGCAAAAAGGGCCACATTACTGCAAAATTCTAAAGGGCCAAAGTGTGTTAAAAAGACAAGCCTGAAGGCTCTGTGCCTCAATGCGAGGGGTATTCGGAATAAGGTGGACGAATTAGCTGCGCAGATAGCAGTTAATGGATATGATGTAATTGGCATCACGGAGACATGGCTCCAGGGTGACCAATGCTGGGAACTCAACATCCAGGGGTATTCAACATTTAGGAAGGATAGACATAAAGGAAAAGGAGGCGGGGTGGCGTTGCTGGTTAAAGAGGAAATTAATGCAATAGTAAGGAGGGACATTAGCCTGGATGATGTGGAATCTGTATGGGTGGAGCTACGGAATACCAAAGGGCAGAAAACGCTAGTGGGAGTTGTGTACAGGCCACCAAACAGTAGTCGTGAGGTTGGGGACAGCATCAAACAAGAAATTGGGGATGCTTGCAATAAAGGTACAGAAGTTATCATAGGCGACTTTAATCTACATATTGATTGGGCTAACCAAACTGGTAGCAATGTGGTGGAGGAAGATTTCCTGGAGTGTATAAGGGATGGCTTTCTAGACCAATATGTCGAGGAACCAACTAGAGGGCTGGCCATCCTAGACTGGGTGATGTGTAATGAGAAAGGACTAAGTAACAATCTTGTTGTGCGATGCCACTTGGGGAAGAGTGATCATAATATGGTAAAATTCTTTCATAAGATGGAGAGTGACACAATTAATTCAGAGACTAGGGTCCTGAACTTAAGGAATGGTAACTTCGATGATATGAGACGTGAATTGGCTAGAATAGACTGGCGAGTGATACATAAAGGGTTGATGATGGATAGGCAATGGCAAACATTTAAAGATCACATGGATGAACTTCAACAATTGTACATCCCTGTCTGGAGTAAAAATAAAACGGGGAAGGTGGCTCAACCATGGCTAACAAGGGAAATTAAGGATAGTGTTAAATCCAAGGAAGAGGCATATAAATTGGCCAGAAAAAGCAGCAAACCTGAGGACTGGGAGAATTTTGTAATACAGCAGAGGAGGACAAAGGGTTTAATTAGGATGGTGAAAATAGAGTATGGGAGGAAGCTTGCTGGGAACATAAAAACTGACTGCAAAAGCTTCTATAGATATGTGAAGAGAAAAAGATTAGTGAAAACAAACGTAGGTCCCTTGCAGTCAGATTCAGGTGAATTTATTATGGGGAACAAAGAAATGGCGGACCAGTTAAACAAATACTTTGGTTCTGTCTTCACGAAGGAAGACACAAATAACCTTCCGGAAATACTAGGGGACCGAGGGTCTAGTGAGAAGGAGGAACTGAAGGAAATCCTTATTAGGCGGGAAATTGTGTTAGGGAAATTCATGGGATTGAAGGCGGATAAATCCCTGGGGCTTGATAGTCTGCATCCCAGAGTACTTAAGGAAGTATCTCTAGAAATAGTGGATGCATTGGTGATCATTTTCCAACAGTCTATTGACTTTGGATCGGTTCCTATGGACTTGAGGGTAGCTAATGTAACACCACTTTTTAAAAAAGGAGGGGAGAGAGAAAATGGGTAGTTATAGACAGGTTAGCCTGACATCAGTAGTGGGGAAAATGTTGCAATCAATTATTAAAGATGAAATAGCAGCACATTTGGAAAGCAGTGACGGGATCGGTACAAGTCAGCATAGATTTATGAAAGGGAAATCCTGCTTGACAAATCTTCTAGAATTAGTAACTAGTAGAATGGACAAGGGAGAATCAGTGGATGTGGTGTATTTGGACTTTCAAAAGGCTTTTGACAAGGTCCCACACGAGATTAGTGTGCAAAATTAAAGCACATGATATTGGGGGTAATGTATTGACGTGGATAGAGAATTGGTTGGCAGACAGGAAGCAGAGAGTCGGGATAAACGGGTCCTTTTCAGAATGGCAGGCAGTGACTAGTGGGGTGCTGCAGGGCTCAGTGCTGGGACCCCAGCTCTTTACAATATACATTAATGATTTAGATGAGGGAATTGAGTGTAATATCTCCAAATTTGCAGATGACACTAAGCTGGGTGGCGGTGTGAGCTGTGAGGAGGACGCTAAGCGGCTGCAGAGTGACTTGGACAGGTTAGGTGAGTGGGCAAACGCATGGCAGATGCAGTATAATGTGGATAAATGTGAGGTTATCCACTTTGGTGGAAAAACACGAAGGCAGAATATTATCTGAATGGTGGCAGATTAGGAAAAGGGGAGGTGCAACGAGACCTGGGCATCATGGTACATCAGTCATTGAAAGTTGGCATTCAGGTGCAGCAGGCGGTGAAGAAGGCAAATGGTATGTTGGCCTTCATAGCTAGGGGATTTGACTATAGGAGCAGGGAGGTCTTACTGCAGTTGTACAGGGCCTTAGTGAGGCCTCACATGGAATATTGTGTTCATTTTTGGTCTCCTAATCTGAGGAAGAACGTTCTTGCTATTGAGGGAGTGCAGCGAAGGTTCACTAGACTGATTCTCGAGATGGTAGGACTGACATATGAGGAGAGACTGGATCAACTGGGCCTGTATTCACTGGAGTTTAGAAGAATGAGAGGGGATCTCATAGAAACATATAAAATTCTGATGGGACTGGACAGGTTAGATGCAGGAAGAATGTTCCCGATGTTGGGGAAGTCCAGAACCAGGGGACATAGTCTAAGGCTAAGGGGTAAGCCATTTAGGACTGAGATGAGGAGAAACATCTTCAAACAGAGAATTGTTAACCTGTGGAATTCTCTACCGCAGAGAGTTGTTGATGCCAGTTCATTGGATATATTCAAGAGGGAGTTAGATATGGCCCTTACGGCTAAAGGAATCAAGGGGTATGGAGAGAAAGCAGGAACGGGGTACTGAGGTGAATGATCAGCCATGATCTTATTGAATGGCGGTGCAGGCTAGAAGGGCCGAATGGCTTAGTCCGGCACCTATTTTCTATGTTTCTGTGTTTCTACCAGTTGAGAATGTAGAATGTATATCATAACATATAATCTATATTATATAACAAATATAACATGAAATGTACAATCAGTTCTAAGAACTTGCATTTATATAGCACCTTTCATGACGTCCCAAAGTGCTTTACAGCCAATGAAATACGTTTTGGATTGTAGTCACAGTTGTAATGTGGAAAGTGCGGCACAGCAAGCTCCCACAAACAACAATGTGATAAAAACCCGATCATCTGTTTTAGTGATTTTGTTTAATTAGAAGGTATAAGCTGTAATGTGTTGCTTGGGACCGCTGTTAAGCTGCTGTAGAACTGGAAAGGGACATGATCCACCTGTTTTTTGCACATTTTACTAATGGGACCTAAAACAGGGCGGGACCATTTTTGCGTATTTAAATTGATCCAACGCTGATTTCAGGCAACTGGCTGGTATGCCTAATAACAGTGAGGATTAAAATGTTTTTGTACAAAGGGGATTTAATATGCTGCTGTGCAGATTGGGTGCAGTACTTCGAGCTTAGAAATTGGTATATATTTTGCCCGTTTTATGCCCAAATAATGGGCAAAGCATATACTAATTTGTATCCCAATGTGTCCACATAACTTCTGCAGAATGTGGCCTATGCCAAGTACCAAGATGTCGAATCAGGCCCACCTTGTAAATTGAGTTTGACATCCCTGGTCTTTAACCTGAAGGAAGGGCGAAGGAATCAATATAGAATAGAAGGCTTTTGCTAATAAGAACATAATAACATAAGAAATTGGAGCAGAAGTAGGCCATAACGGCCCCTCGAGCCTGCTCCACCATTCAATACGATCATGGCTGATCCGATCATGGACTCAGGTCCACTTCCCTGCCCGCTCCTCATAATCCCTTATTCCCATATCGTTTAAGAAACTGTCTATTTCTGTCTTAAATTTATTCAATGTCCCAACTTCCACAGCTCTCTGAGGCAGTGAGTTCCACAGATTTACAACCCTCTGAGAGAAGAAATTTCTCCTCATCTCAGTTTTAAATGGGCGGCCCCTTATTCTAAGATTTTGCCCTCTAGTTCTAGTCTCCCCCATCAGTAGAAACATCCTCTCTGCATCCACCTTGTCAAGCCCCCTCATAATCTTATACGTTTCGATAAGATCACCTCTCATTCTTCTGAATTCCAATGAGTAGAGGCCCAACCTACTCAACCTTTCCTCATAAGACAACCCCCTCATCTCCGGAATCAACCTTGTGAACCTTCTCTGATACAGGTAGAATGTTCCCGATGTTGGGGAAGTCCAGAACCAGGGGACACAGTCTTAGGATAAGGGGTAGGCCATTTAGGACTGAGATGAGGAGAAACTTCTTCAGTCAGAGAGTTGTTAACCAGTGGAATTCCCTGCCGCAGAGAGTTGTTGATGCCAGTTCATTGGATATATTCAAGAGGGAGTTAGATATGGCCCTTAAGGCTAAGGGGATCAAGGGGTATGGAGAGAAAGCAGGAAAGGGGTACTGAGGGAATGATCAGCCATGATCTTATTGAATGGCGGTGCAGGCTCGAAGGGCCGAATGGCCTACTCCTGCACCTATTTTCTATGTTTCTATGAACTGCCTTCAAAGCAAGTATATCCTTTCGTAAATATGGAAACCAAAACTGCACGCAGTATTCCAGGTGTGGCCTCACCAATACCCTGTATAGCTGTAGCAAGACTTCTCTGCTTTTATACTCCATTCCCTTTGCAATAAAGGCCAAGATTCCATTGGCCTTCCTGATCACTTGCTGTATCTGCATACTAACCTTTTGTGTTTCTTGCACAAGTACCCCCAGGTCCCGCTGTACTGCACACTTTGCAATCTTTCTCCATTTAACTAATAATCTACTCTTTGATTTTTTCTGTCAAAGTGCATGACCTCACACTTTCCAACAGTATACTCCATCTGCCAAATTTTTCCCCACTCACTTAGCAATCATTTGCAGTCCCCTGTGCCTGCTCCTTGTATATTATTGGCACTTGCACTTATTGTCGTACAATTGCTGCCCCATGGTGTGTTGGATGTTTGACCATGCCTGTGGGGCTATAAATTGCCCATGTCCTATAATGCTGTTAGTGGGTTACTGGCTGCACTCAAAGCACCCCTAAGTCACATGGCTGTGTTGAGTGCCGATATGGAACTAGGGCGCTACCATACGGTTAATAGGGGAATGTAGTGCTGACAACAGGTTTTATGCTGCAAGCACTGCCACCTGCATTATCGGCACATCGCAGTAAAGAGGAGATTGGTATTCAGCAAGGTTATTATTCATTTATTCACTAACAAATTGTACATTGATGTTGTTTGATTAATTTAATCACTTGTGACGCTCAAATGAGCTTCTGACCACATATCCGCAGCATAAGCAGTGCATAGGAGCTACATTTATGGTCTTGGCCCTCCAAACCGTGGTCTGGGGTACATGTCGACTATGCAGGTCCGTTCTTGGGTAAAATGTTCCTTGTGGTTGTAGATGCATACTCCAAGTGGATTGAATATGATAATAATGTCGGCTAGCACGTCCGCTGCCACTACTGAAAGCCTGCGGGCCATGTTTGCCACACACTGCCTACCCGATGTCCCGGTGAGTGACAACAGGCCATGTTTTACCAGTGCTGAGTTCAAAGAATTCATGACCCTCAACGGGATTAAATATGTCACATCTGCCCCGTTTAAACCAGCATCCAATGGTTAGGCAGAGAGAGCAGTGCAAACCATCAAGCAGGGCTTGACGAGGGTAACGGAAGGCTCACTGCAAACTCGCCTATCCCGAGTCCTGCTTAGCTACCGCACGAGACCCCACTCGCTCACTGGGATCCCACCTACTGAACTGCTCATGAAACGAGCACTTAAGACAAGGCTCTCGTTAGTTCACCCTGATCTACGTGAACAGGTAGAGAGCAGGCGGCTTCGACAAAGTACATACCATGATAGCGCAAATATGTCAGGCAAGATTGAAATCAACGATCCTGTATTTGTATTATATTATGGACAAGGTCCCAAGTGGCTTCCCGGCAGTCGTGGCCAAAGAGGGGAGTGGGGTATTTCGGATCAAACTTTCAAATGGACTCATTCACTGGAAACACTTGGATCAAATCAAACTCAGATTCATGGACTATCCAGAGCGACCCACCTTGGACCCTACCTTCTTTGATCCCCCAACACACACACCAGTGGCAACCGGCACCATGGTTGACCACGAAGCAGAACCCATCATCCACAGCAGCCCTGCAGGGCCCAACACACGAGGCAGCCCAGCAAGGCCAGCTGCACAGCAGCCCAGCGAGGGCCCAACAAATGATTCAATAACATCAGCTTTCACACCGAGACGATCAGCCAGGGCAAGAGGGGCCCCAGATCGACTCACATTGTAAATAGTTACCCTATTGACTTTGGGGGGGGGGGGGGCGAGAGTTGTTAAAAATGTAAACTTGTATATACTCTGTACAGCCACCAGAGGGCTCATTCCCTGGAGTCCCAAGGGATCCCATAATCCTTGGTATTTAAGGAGGCCTCACAGGTTGGAGAGGCACTCTGGAGACCTGCAATAAAAGACTACGGTCACACTTTACTTTGAGCTCAGTGTTCAGTCTGACTCTCCATACATAACACAAGATATTCGTAAATATCGGAAATCTTGCCCTGCGAGTGTCCTCGCTCCCGATATGCATTAGATCTGTCAAGCCAGAAACTCAACAGATTGGAAAAGCCGGTTTTCAACGCATGCGCATTGTGCGCTGAAAACCGGCTTTTCAATGCCTTCCCGGGTCCATAGAAACTTCGTATGGACCCGGGTCATCGGAATTTCAGGGCCATGATATTTCGGACAAGGTTTGGTCAGCATGACAATGAATTAGGATTCAAGTTCTGAAAAGACCAACCGAATTGAGCTGCTTTTAAAGTTATTACACAAATGACAATTGAACAGGGCATGACCGTGGTTGGTAAAACAGTGACAGGTTAGGTTAATGCAGATACAAATATCTTGACCAATGATTATGGAACTCAAGTTTTTGCATAAAATGAATGCAGCGCAATGAGATTAGAAATGCCAATCAATGATTCCCCCCAATTTGCAAATATATTCCAGAAAAAGCACTTCATGCTGTGTTGTGTAATTCCTTTATAAACAAGACCTGGATGAGGAACAACTGCTGTGAAGGTTTCAAGGATTAAAAAATAATCAGCTGTTGTGTGCAACACAGAAAAGTTGCCCAAGGAAAGCGAAAGGTGTTGGTTGGATGAAGGAGGGTGCAGTGTTTGGATGAAGGAGGGTGCAGTGTAAGTTTGAATTCCTGAGGCGTTGCTGGATTAGAAGAGTCAGGAGGAAACTACACTGAGATTTCTCCGAGTGGCAAGTGTCTCAGGAGATGGGTGGGTTGGGTAAAGTTCTTGATGCAGCAGGTAGCTCAAAGTCTTTTGGAGACCGGGGGCCATTTCTCATTTTGTATCTTCTTCCACAAGGTGCCGAGATAAAGGACAATTTTACGGGTGATAACTTCACTTAAAGGGACAGACACCAGCTGATTCACCAGCTCAATCTTTTCACTGAATGCAGTTTCCAACAATCATTTGAAGCTTGTGGCCTTCGCACTTAATCCTCAGTAATTTATTCTAATGAGCTCAAAGTTATAATAAAGTTCATTCCAGACTCTCACTTCAATTATTTTTTGGCACAAAGATGGACCAATTTGCTGCTCTTAATTCAAAGTTTGGGAAGTTGAGAGAACTAAAAAGTAGAGATCACACATCTACGTGTAAGCACCCAGTGTGTGAGAAATGCAGAACTCTGTTACAACTCCATCAATAACTGCTCTACATAATATTTTGGCCTCAGCCAGCAAAATATTGCGCATTTAAAGTGCCTTCAGCTAAGCTGGATTCTTGCAAGGGTTTCTTTGTTTGTATATGTGTAAAGGGTAAGGGGTGAGGAGAGGGATGGGGAGAGAGGAGGGAGGGGTAGAATAAGGCCCAGCTGCAATATTGTGTAAAATTCCATGCACCGCACTTTAGGAAGGATGTGAAGGCCTTAGAGACGGTGCAGAGGAGATTTACTGGGATGGTTCCAGGGATGAGGCACCATTGTTCGATCATTTTGTAAAAGGGAACTTCAACTCTTTACCGTGCCCTGAAACCTCAACATTTCACTTGGAGCTCAGAGAATGATTATTGGTTTGGTTACAATTTAAATAAAATTAAAGGAACATTAAAAGACACACACACACACACAAAATCTATAAAAACCCTTTTATTAGACCGATCAAATCCATCATTTTGTCGTTCTCTCTCAGTCACAGTGATTGGTTCGCTGGATCAGGTGACTGGTGCTGTTTTTTTTTCTGCCCATCGTGGCCTTGTGCTGCCTGGCGAATTTCAAACAGTCTCGGCAAATCAGCAAAGGAAAAATACACCTTTTTATTCCAACAGTTATTGCGTCTCATATCCTGAAGAAAAAGCACAATCGGCCGCATTGCCTGGTGAACCACCACACATGACGTGCGAGGTGGCAGCCCGTCACAGTTAATTCGTAAACTAGGGTCCTGAACTTAAGGAAAGGTAACTTCGACGGTATGAGGCAAATATTGGCAAGAATACACTGGCAAAGGATACTTAAAGGGTTGACGGTGGATAAGCAATGGCAAACATTTAAAGATTACATGGATGAACTTCAGCAATTGTACATCTTTGACCTGGAAGAGGGGACAGAGTGCAGTGTAACAAAATTTGCAGATGACACAAAAATTAGTGGGAAAGCAGGTTGTGTAGAGGACTCAGAGAGGCTGCAAAGAGATTTAGATAGGTTAAGCGAATGGGCTAAGGTTTGGCAGATGGAATACAATGTCGGAAAATGTGAGGTCATCCATCTTGGAAAAAAACAGTAAAAGGGAATATTATTTGAATGGGGAGAAATTACAACATGCTGAGGTGCAGAGGGACCTGGGGGTCCTTGTGCATGAAACTCTTTTGAGTTTTTTTTTAAAGTTTTGTAGTTTATTACACCTTCAGCTGTGGAGGTACAAATTTTTGCAATTTGTTTCCCCCCCCTCCCGCCCTAAAAAAAGTCTGTCGAAGGTTTGATCCGAGTGCAACCAGCTAGTTTAACCTTCGTCAGGATTAACATTTTAGTTTTAAAACTTTTTTTTAAACTATATTATTGTTCTTTCAATTACACAGTGAAAAAATGCAACCAATCAGAAAATCTGCTGCAAACCTATTGGGATTCCCTCTTATCCTCCCCCTCCCCCCCCCCGCCACCCCTAAATAAGAGAATCAAAAAGCAGTTTGAATCCAAAAAGTTAGTTTGCAGGTGCAGCAGGTAATCAGGAAGGCGAATGGAATGTTGGCCTTCATTGCGAGAGGGATGGAGTACAAAAGCAGGGAGGACCTGCTGCAACTGTATAGGGTATTGGTGAGGCCGCACCTGGAGTACTGTGTGCAGTTTTTGTCACCTTACTTAAGGAAGGATATACTAGCTTTGGAGGGGGTACAGAGACGATTCACTCGGCTGATTCCGGAGATGAGAGGGTTACCTTATGATGATAGATTGAGTAGACTGGGTCTTTACTCGTTAGAGTTCAGAAGGATGAGGGGTAATCTTATAGAAACATTTAAAATAATGAAAGGGATAGACAAGATAGAGGCAGCGAGGTTGTTTCCACTGGTCGGGGAGACTAGAACTAGGGGGCACAGCCTCAAAATACGGGGGAGCCAATTTAAAACCGAGTTGAGAAGGAATTTCTTCTCCCAGAGGGTTGTGAATCTGTGGAATTCTCTGCCCAGGGAAGCAGTTGAGGCTAGCTCATTGAATGTATTCAAATCACAGATAGATAGATTTTTAACCAATTAGGGAATTAAGGGTTATGGGGAGCGGGCGGGTAAGTGGAGCTGAGTCCACGGCCAGATCAGCCATGATCTTGTTGAGTGGCGGAACAGGCTCGAGGGGCTAGATGGCCTACTCCTGTTCCTAATTCTTATGTTCTTATATGGAGTAAAAATAAAACGGGGAAGGTGGCTCAACCGTGGCTAACAAGGGAAATTAAGGATAGTGTTAAAACCAAGAGGCATATAAATTGGCTAGAAAAAGCAACAAACCTGAGGACTGGGAGAAATTTAGAATTCAACAGAGGAGAACTAAGGGTTTAATTAAGAGGGGGAAAATAGAGTACGAGAAGAAGCTTGCAGGGAACATAAAAACTGACTGCAAAAGCTTCTATAAATATGTGAAGAGAAAAAGATTAGTGAAGACAAATGTAGGTCCCTTGCAGTCGGATTCAGGTGAATTTATAATAGGGAACAAAGAAATGGTAGACCAATTGAACAAATACTTTGGTTCTGTCTTCACAAAGGAAGACACAAATAACCTTCCGAATGTATCAGGGGTTAGTGGGTCTAGTGAGAAGGAGGAACTGAAGGATATCCTTATAAAGCAGGAAATTGTGTTAGGGAAATTGATGGGATTGAAGGCCGATAAATCCCTAGGGCCTGATCGTCTGCATCCCAGAGTACTTAAGGAAGTGGCCCGAGAAATAGTGGATGCATTGGTGATCATTTTCCAACAGTCCATCAACTCTGGATCAGTTCCTATGAACTGGAGGGTAGTTAATGTAACACTACTTTTTAAAAAAGGAGAGAGAAAACGGGTAATTATAGACCGGTTAGCCTGACATCAGTAGTGGGGAAAATGTTGGAATCAATCATTAAGCATGAAATAGCAGCGCATTTCAACATGGATTTATGAAAGGGAAATCATGCTTGACGAATCTTCTGGAATTTTTTTGAGGATGTAACTAGCAGAGTGGACAAGTGAGAACCAGTGGATGTGGTGTATTTGGACTTTCAAAAGGCTTTTGACAAGGTCCCACTCAAGAGATTGGTGTGCAAAATCAAAGCACATGGTATTCAGGGTAATATACTGACGTGGATAGAGAACTGGTTGACAGTCAGGAAGTTGAGAGTCGGGATAAACGGGTCCTTTTCAGAATGGCAGTCAGTGACTAGTGGAGTGCCGCAGGGCTCAGTGCTGGGACCCCAGCTCTTTACAATATACATTAACGAGTTAGATGAAGGAATGGAGTATAATATCTCCAAGTTTACAGATGACACTAAGCTGGGTGGCGGTGTGAGCTATGAGGGGGACGCTAAGAGGCTGCAGGGTGACTTGGACAGGTTAGGTGAGTGGGCAAATGCATGGCAGATGCAGTATAATGTGGATAAATCTGAGGTTATCCATTTTGGGGGCAAAAACACAAAAGCAGAATATTATCTGAATGGTGGCAGATTAGGAAAAGGGGAGGTGCAACGAGACCTGGGTGTCATGGTTCATCAGTCATTGAAAGTTGGCATGCAGGTACAGCAGGCGGTGAAGAAGGCAAATGGTATGTTGGCCTTCATAGCTAGGGGATTTGAGTATAGTAGCAGGGAGATCTTACTGAAGTTGTACAGGGCCTTGATGAGACCTCACCTGGAATATTGTGTTCAGTTTTGGTCTTCTAATCTGAGGAAGGATGTTCTTGCTATTGAGGGAGTGCAGCGAAGGTTCACCAGACTGATTCCAGGGATGGCTGGACTGACATATGAGGAGAGACTGGATCAACTGGGCCTTTATTCACTGGAATTTAGAAGAATGAGAGGGGATCTCATAGAAACGTACAAGATTCTGACGGGACTGGACAGGTTAGATGCTGGAAGAATGTTCCCGATGTTGGGGAAGTCCAGAACCAGGGGACATAGTCTTAGGATAAGGGGTAGGCCATTTAGGACTGAGATGAGGAGAAACTTCTTCACTCAAGAGAGTTTTTAACTTGTGGAATTCCCTGCCGCAGAGAGTTGTTGATGCCAGTTCATTGGATATATTCAAGAGGGAGTTAGAAATGGCCCTTACAGCTAAAGAGGTCAAGGGGTATGGAGAGAAAGCAAGAAAGGGGTACTGAGGTGAATGATCAGTCAGGATCTTATTGAATGGCGGTGCAGGCTCGAAGGGCTGAATGGCCTACTTCTGCACCTATTTTCTATGTTTCTATGTCTCCAGTCAAAGCGGTACTGGAGCGATCTCCGCGTCACGTCACATTACATCCCAGGAAGTCGGACTTTTGCCGCCGCCCTTCCTGCAAGCCTAGAGTATGAAAACTGGGGCTAGAAAGGGAGAGGGGCAGAGGGAGGGGCATCAGGACCTGCCTGACCCGTCGCTCCGCTTGTGGCTTAGACTCCGGAGTAAAACATAGTCCATTAGCAGCCGAATAAAGACCTGGCCAGGAATGGGCTAATGGTCAGCAATGCAGGGAATGGAGGGGGGGTTGTGGAAACACTGGCTCTGGCTGCTCACAGGATCAGGAATGTTGCTACAAATGTGAGGATGAATAATGAGGTTGTACTGAAGATTTTCAGGAGTTTTTCTCCATTTACCTGGGGGGGGGGGTGGTGGGGGTTGCATCAGCAGAACTTCCACTGGACGTCCTTCAGTAGATTAGATGGATGGGGTTGAGTACACGATCGATTCAGTTGATTAGATGGATGGGGTCAAGTACACGATCGAGCAAATTGTACATGATTTGCGCGAAGTCCGGTAGAGCCAAATGGATGTTTCTTGTTCCTTATTTTCTGACAGTTCTGGAGAGCACGACTGCCTGAATGTAAATCAGATGGCTGGTTGAATGTCTGGGGCCTGCGCTTGGTGTGAGTTGGCTGGATTGGAATCTGATTGACATCTGCAGGAGGACGGTCTCATCGCTCTGAAAACCCACAGGAATGTTATCCAGCTCAGGAAACGATGTTGGAAATGTTGTTTGTAGGGACCCCCAGTCACTACAAATCTATCGGTGCCCAGCACGCTCTGGGGGCTATAGCTCAGTCCGTCCACGCTTGGCAAAGATCTGCTTGTAGTTCTTCTGTCTTTTCGGTTTGTACAGAAGTAATTTGGAATATTCCACCAGCAGCAACTTCCAGTAGCAGGAAACATCCTCCATCTGCAAGTGATCCAGGATAAATTGGCGGCCGCTGTGAAGGTAAAGCCTAATGTCAGGGATTGTGTTAATGGAGGACCTAGCTTTAAAAAAGGGAATTAAATCTGACTCGGGCAACTATAGTCCCAGCATTAGTAATAGGTAAAGTAACAAAAACTACACTACAAGGGTAGGGCAGAGTACACCTCATCAGCCGTGATTCAGTGCACACCACTCTCGCCTATGAGTCAGAAGGTTGTGGATTCAAGTTCCACTTCAGATATTTGAGCACAAAAATCTAGACCGACACTCCCAGTGCAGGAATGAGGGAGCACCGCACTGTCGGAGGGGCAGGACTGAGGGAGCGCCGCACTGTCGGAGGGGCAGGACTGAGGGAGCGCCGCACTGTCGGAGGGGCAGGACTGAGGGAGCGCCGCACTGTCGGAGGGGCAGGACTGAGGGAGCGCCGCACTGTCGGAGGGGCAGGACTGAGGGAGCGCCGCACTGTCGGAGGGGCAGGACTGAGGGAGCGCCGCACTGAGGGAGCGCCGCACTGTCGGAGGCGCAGTACTGAGGGAGCGCCGCACTGTCGGAGGGGCGGTACTGAGGGAGTACCGCACTGTCGGAGGGGCGGTACTGAGGGAGCGCCGCACTGTCGGAGGGGCGGTGCTGAGGGAGCGCTGCACGGTCCGAGGGGCGGTGCCGAGGGAGCGCTGCATTGTCGGAGGTGCTGTCTTTCAGATGAGACGTTAAACTGAGGCCCCCTCTCATGTGGACGTAAAAGATCCTATGGCACTATTTCAAAGGCATACAAATTGGCCAGAAATAGCAGCGAACCCGGGGACTGGGAGAAATTTAGAACTCAGCAGAGGAGGACAAAGGGTTTGATTAGGGCAGGGAAAATGGAGTACGAGAAGAAGCTTGCAGGGAACATTAAGACGGATTGCAAAAGTTTCTATAGATATGTAAAGAGAAAAAGGTTAGTAAAGACAAACGTAGGTCCCCTGCAGTCAGAATCAGGGGAAGTCATAACGGGGAACAAAGAAATGGCGGACCAATTGAACAAGTACTTTGGTTCGGTATTCACTGAGGAGGACACAAACAACCTTCTGGATTATAAAAGGGGTCGGAGGGTCTAGTAAGGAGGAGGAACTGAGGGAAATCCTTATTAGTTGGGAAATTGTGTTGGGGAAATTGATGAGATTGAAGGCCGATAAATCCCCAGGGCCTGATGGACTGCATCCCAGAGTACTTAAGGAGGTGGCCTTGGAAATAGTGGATGCATTGACAGTCATTTTCCAACATTCCATTGACTCTGAATCAGTTCCTATGGAGTGGAGGGTAGCCAATGTAACCCCACTTTTAAAAAAAGGAGGGAAGAGAGATAACAGAGAATTATAGACCGGTCAGCCTGACATCGGTAGTGGGTAAAATGATGGAATCAATTATTAAGGATGTCATAGCAGTGCATTTGGAAAGAGGTGACATGATAGGTCCAAGTCAGCATGGATTTGTGAAAGGGAAATCATGCTTGACAAATCTTCTGGAATTTTTTGAGGATGTTTCCAGTAGAGTGGACAAGGGAGAACCAGTTGATGTGGTATATTTGGACTTTCAGAAGGCTTTCGACAAGGTCCCACACAAGAGATTAATGTGCAAAGTTAAAGCACATGGGATTGGGGGTAGTGTGCTGACATGGATTAAGAACTGGTTGTCAGACAGGAAGCAAAGAGTAAGAGTAAATGGGAACTTTTCAGAATGGCAGGCAGTGACTAGTGGGGTACCGCAAGGTTCTGTGCTGGGGCCCCAGCTGTTTACACTGTACATTAATGATTTAGACGAGGGGGATTAAATGTAGTATCTCCAAATTTGCGGATGACACCAAGTTGGGTGGCAGTGTGAGCTGCGAGGAGGATGCTATGAGGCTGCAGAGTGACTTGGATAGGTTAGGTGAGTGGGCAAATGCATGGCAGATGAAGTATAATGTGGATAAATGTGAGTTAATCCACTTTGGTGGTAAAAACAGAGAGACAGACTATTATCTGAATGGTGACAGATTAGGAAAAGGGGAGGTGGAAAGAGACCTGGGTGTCATGGTACATCAGTCATTGAAGGTTGGCATGCAGGTACAGCAGGCGGTTAAGAAAGCAAATGGCATGTTGGCCTTCATAGCGAGGGGATTTGAGTACAGGGGCAGGGAGGTGTTGCTACAGTTGTACAGGGCCTTGGTGAGGCCACACCTGGAGTATTGTGTACAGTTTTGGTCTCCTAACCTGAGGAAGGACATTCTTGCTATTGAGGGAGTGCAGCGAAGGTTCACCAGACTGATTCCCGGGATGGCGGGACTGACCTATCAAGAAAGACTGGATCAACTGGGCTTGTATTCACTGGAGTTCAGAAGAATGAGAGGGGACCTCATAGAAACGTTTAAAATTCTGACGGGGTTAGACAGGTTAGATGCAGGAAGAATGTTCCCAATGTTGGGGAAGTCCAGAACCAGGGGTCACAGTCTAAGGATAAGGGGTAAGCCATTTAGGACCGAGATGAGGAGGAATTTCTTCACCCAGAGTGGTGTGAACCTGTGGAATTCTCTACCACAGAAAGTTGTTGAGGCCAATTCACTAAATATATTCAAAAGGGAGTTAGATGAAGTCCTTACTACTAGGAGGATCAAGGGGTATGGTGAGAAAGCAGGAATGGGGTACTGAAGTTGCATGTTCAGCCATGAACTCATTGAATGGCGGTGCAGGCTAGAAGGGCCGAATGGCCTACTCCTGCACCTATTTTCTATGTTTCTATGTCTATGTTTCTAAAAGGGAGTTTTCCCCAGTGTCCTGGCCAATATTGATCCCTCAATCAACATCACTAAAAACAGATTTTCTGGTCATTATCTCATTGTGGGAGCTTGCTGTGCGCAAATTGGTTGCTGCGTTTCCCACATTACAACAGTGACCACACTTCAAAAGTACTTCATTGGCTGTAAAGCACTTTGGGCCATCCTGAGGTCGTAAAGGCGCTATAGAAATGTAAATCTTTTTCTTTAGATCCACTGTACAAAATTGACAATCTCATTTAGGTGGACGGTGAGAGAAATAGCAAAGTGCGACGGGGCAGTTGGAGTTACTGTACGGAGGTCAGGGGGCAAGTTACACTGTTGGGGCAGTGTAGAGGAAGCTTTACTCCGCATATTACCCAGATTGTATCCGAGCTCAGAGTTTAGTACTGACAATGGATGCATGAAATCCAGCACTAATTCGCCACAACTTAATGAGCATTAAATTAACGAGATGTAATTCTCAGCTGTGACAACAGTCAACAAAACTGCATCGAGAACTTGAGGCCAGAACTGAACAAGAAACAAGCTGGGAGAATAACTGCACCGAACAATAAGCCAAAAAAACAAGACTAGGCCAACAGATTTCAGGGAGTAGGGGGATAGTTGGGTTTCATTCGGGACTTTTTTGTTCTTATTCAATCTCCAGGTGCAGGATTTATACTCACCTCTCTGCGATCTCACGGGCAATGTGGTCATTCACCTTAACAAACTGTAGCAACTCCCTACAGGGACACAAAACAAATAAACACGCACTTCATCTCAGCCAGCAATGTTTAGCAGTCCTACAGCGCACGATTACCGTGTCCCTGTGCACACTGTGACTGCACGATCCTTCCGTACACACAGTGACTGCACAATTCCCCCTGCCCCCCCCCCACCCTGTGCACACTGACTGCACAATTACCCCCCCCCCACCCCCCGCACTCCTCGTGCACGATTACCTCAACACCACCATCCCCCCCCCCCCCCCACCCTGTGCACACTGACTGCACAATTACCCCCCCACCACCCCCCGCACTCCTCGTGCACACTGACTGCACAATTACCCCCCCACCCCCCCCGCACTCCTCGTGCACACTGACTGCACAATTACCCCCCCACCCCCCCCGCACTCCCCGTGCACACTGACTGCACGATTACCTCCCACACCCCCTGCAGACTGTGCAGTACTACCACGCAAGGGAAATATTCGAGGGGTGAAGAAAGAATAACTCTGGAGACAACGTCCTCTTGTTCCCACAGAAGACAGAATCTGTGCTGGTTAATCGCCCTCGTGGTAATTATTGAAGGTGACCACAAGCCAATCAGACTGGGAGCTGCCTGGCCAGTCGGAGATGGCCCCATGCTCTGCCACTGAAGCTGCCATCCAATGCAGAGACTTACCGTACATCCGAGAGGTCCTGAGCGACAGGGATGTAATGCACCCAGGGTTGCAGCTGTGGGTAAAAGAATTCCAGCCATTCACTCCCGACGTGGAAAACGAGGGACCCACACAGAAAGAGGTGCTTGAATCGGAAACTGGCAGCAACACCTCGAAAATTAAATAAATACCTGGGGGGAAAAAATAATTAAGGTTGTTGTCTCCTCTCATGAATGGAAAGCAGGAAGTTGAATTGGTCCTCGGTGTGTGTGAGGCTAAAGGTCACGGCTGGCAAACTCTCCACAAACCTCTCGGCCGGGTCACTGAAGTTTCTCTTGGTAGCAAAGAACATTTATGCGATGTAGGTCCGGGGATGCGTGTGGGGAGATCTGCAAAGCAGCACCCAACGTTTCGTAGGCAGCAGCAGCCGGCCCCGACCGCCCTCCACTCCCCAACCCAACCCAGCATGCTGACTGGAGCTCGGTGCTTCAGCGAGACAGCCTTTCGGATGAGACATTAAACCGAGGCCCTGTCTGTTCTCTCAGGTGGACGTAAAAGATCCCATGGCACTATTTCGAAGAAGAGCAGGGGAGTTATCCCCCGTGTCCTGGCCAATATTTATCCCTCAATCAGCATAACAAAAAGAGATTATCTGGTCACTATCATGTTGCTGTCTGTGGGAGCTTGCTGTGTGCAAGTTGGCTGCCGCGTTTCCTACATTACAACAGTGACTACACTCCAAAAGTACTTCATTGGCTGTAAAGTACTTTGAGACGTCCGGTGGTCGTGAAAAGCGCTATATAAATGTAAAAAGGTGTGGGGGGGGGGGAAGGCTAATTCTGCATGGGGGGGCGGGGGGGAACAGAGGGGCTAATTCTGCACCAGAGGGGGGAGCTGATTCTGCACGGGATGCCCGAAGCGGGCAGTGAGGAGGCTTCTAACAACGTACTTGTATTTGCAATGTTCCACCAGTGGAATTTCTGTAGCAGGGGGTTTTCCCAGTGTATCCTGCAAATAAATCAAATAAATATTTCAACAACTTTTATTTATATAGCGCTTGTACGTGGTAAAACATTCCAAGGCGCTTCACAGGAGCGTTATAAAACAAAATTTGACACCGAGCCACATAAAGAGACATTAGGATAGATGACCAAATGCTTCATCAAAGAGGTAGGTTTTAAGGAGGAGAGAAAGGTAGAGAATGGAGAGGTTTAGGGAGGGAATTCCAGAGCTTAGGACCCAGGCAACAGAAGGCACGGCCACCAATGGAAATGAGGGATGGTCAAGAGGCCAGAATTGGAGGAGCGCCAGAGATCACGGATGATTCTGAGGCTGGAGGAGGTTACAGAGGTAGTGAGGGGCGAGGGCCATGGAGGGATTTGAAACCAAGGCTGAGAAATTTAAAATCAAGACATTGTCAGCAAGCACAGGGGTGATGGGTGAACGGGACTTGGTATGATTTAGGATATGGGCAGCAAAGTTTTAGATCAGGACAACAATTCATTGCTAAGTTATAGGCGCAGAAAATCGCCCTTAGGTATTCTACTTGTACTGGGATTTCCCCCCAAATCCTGCTATCAGTAACGCTGGTCATGTTTTTGTTCCAATTTATTTTTTGGTGAATCTTGGCTGCTTTTAAAAGGTGGGGATTGTTGCTGAGGAGTGTAATAACTGTACTTTCACTTTCGTCACCCTGTGCCAGTAATATTGATCATTCCCAGGTGAGGCACAGCAAAGAAAAAGCCTTGCATTTCGATAGCACCCTTCACGACCTCAGCAACTTTACAGCCAATGAGGTGCTTTTGAAGTAAAGTATAATATTATTGCCGTAATATAGGAAGCACAGCAGCCAATTTGCATACAGCAAGCTCCCACAAACAGCAATGAAATAAATGACTAGATAATCTGTTTTAGTGATGTTGGTCGAGAGTTAAACATTGGCCAGGACACTGGGGATAACACCTCTGCTCTTCTCCAAATAGTACCATGGATCTTTTATGTCCACCTGAGAGGGCAGACGGGGCCTGGGTTTAACATCTTATCCAAATATATCAAAGCTTGACACGTTGAATTAATTAATTTGCGTACAGTGGCTGTTGTTACCAATGAAAACATGGTACTCTCTCACACAGATCATCCC
This sequence comes from Pristiophorus japonicus, assembly GCF_044704955.1. Lineage (NCBI taxonomy): Eukaryota > Metazoa > Chordata > Chondrichthyes > Pristiophoridae > Pristiophorus > Pristiophorus japonicus. The sequence goes on along the minus strand of NC_091988.1, from coordinate 201,937,445 downwards.
ATAAACAGCAACCTAGCGAATGGTCAGTTAATGTGCTTTTGGTGGCAGTGATTGAGGGAGGATTGTTGGCCAGGACGTTGGGTGCATGCCGTGCTCTCCTTCGAACAGTACAGTGAGATCATTAACATGCATTCAACAGGCTGATGAGATCTGTACAGTGAAAATGTGGAGTTCGTGTAGTGTATGCACCTGTGAGTATGCTCACACGCTTGTAGAGCTGTTACGTTACATCCGAGCCAGGGTGTTCCTGGAGATGGGAGCACGCGAGAGATGGGCACCGGAGGGACTGGAGTGCATCGTCACCCCTGGCAACCAATTTTTAATTCGATTTTAATGGCTACGGTTTAATTTGTTTAAGTTGTCGGTTTCTGTGTCCCCCCCTTTTAGCCAGGGGGCATTTGTATAATTTGTGTTTTAGTGCCCTCAAAAAATACACAAAAACAAGGGGGCACTTGAAGAGTTTTTGGAGTGTGGACCCCCCTTTAATCAGGGGGGGCACTTGATTACTGATGCAACTAAAATAGTTGTAGAGCTGGAGTTACATCTGAACCAGAGTGTCCCTGGAGATGGAGCACACGGTGTCCACAGGTACGCTCGTGGCCTTCTGAGAGAGAGGTGGGCACCGGAGGGACTGGAGTGCATCATCACCCCTGGCAACCAAATTTTAATTTGATTTTAAGTTACTGTCTAAAGTTTGTTTAATTCTTTTGGTTTTAATGCCCCCCCCACCCCACTTTAATCAGGGGGCATAAATTTTTCTACATAAAATAGTTGTAGAGTTGTTGAGTTGGGAGTGGCTTAGCCAGTCATGTGATGTTCACAAGCCTCAATAAAACCCCAGCCAGTTGGGTTCGGGGGATCCACGATGAGGCAGGTGGTTGCGAGCCTGGTGAATGAACTGGTAATGTGTAGTGTGATTGTTAAACCTTTGTTAATAAACCAACTAGTTCTTAATAGCAATGTGTTGCTATGAATTCTTAAGCAAAGAGCCCATGAAGCAAGTACATTACAGTTCCCTCTACGCTGTTTCCTAGTCAGGGATAACATTAGGGTTAGGATTCATTGTGCATAAAAGGCTCCTTCTACTCTGCACCAACCGTGTGCCTTCATCCCAACCTCAGAAGAGTGGGCCCCTCCTGAATGTGAATCCCACACCACCTACCCTTGTGGCCTCATTGCAATAACTACTCGCATTTCTATAGCGCCTTTAATGTGGAAAAACATTGCATGGTGTAATCAGACAAAATAACTGACACAGAGCCAAAGGACAGACTCGGACCGGTGACCAAAAGCTTGGTCAAAGAGATAGATTTTAAGGAGGAGAGAGGGGCAGAGAGGTTATGGGAGAGAATTCCACAGCCTATGGCCTAGACAACTGATGGCAGACCCGCCAATGGTGGAGCAAAGGATGTCGGGATGTGCAAGATGCACATTATGGAAGGTTCCTCATGTAATGCCAGTTTGTACCAATTAGAAATCCATGGCTTCACATACACGATTAACACTATCAACACACGCAGGAATTCTTACACAAGATATGAGACTTCAGTTCATCAACTCATCCACGGACTTTACCTTTTCGGACTTCCAGGCTTGGTTTTTGGTGTACTCCGCATCTACCAGCAAGTGTTCTTCCCGAGAGAGCAGAATAAGATGATCTCGTTCAGAACTTGTCCTGAAATGGAAAGGCGGCAATTTCATTCCATCAGCACAGAATGATATCCGCGCGTGTGCATGTGTGTGTGAGACATGTGTGTTTGTGTGTGCATGAGAGAAACACGTGTGAGGGTGCATGTCTGTGTGAGAGTGCGTGTGTCTGTGAGCGCGTGTGTGTCTGTGTGAGCATGTGAGCGCGCGCATGTGAGTGCGTGTGTGTGTGTGAATGCGTGAGAGTGCGTGTCTGTGTGAGTGCATGAGAGAGTGCGTGCGTGAGAGTGCGCGCGAGAATGCGCGTGTCTGTGTGTGAGTGAGTGTGTGTGTGTGAATAAGTGTCCGTGGCGTGCGAGAGTGCGCGTGCGAGAGTGATAGGAGGCTGTAATTAGAGCGTGACAATTTTATGTAGCTTCCATTATAAATGCGGACCTATGAAGTTATAATGGTAAAAGTGAACTGGAAGTGTACATACTATATATTACATAAAAAAAGGACATAATGTGTGACTTTAAAATGGGAACTGGATTACATCAAAGCACCCTGGTCCAATTATCCCACCCTTTAATTCTGCTTCATCCGAGCATCACACTCCAGCTCGACTCCCTGTGAGCAATGCCACCAGGGAATGACTGGTATACTAAATATGAATAATACACAGGTAAAGGAGGTTAGATCCACAACAGATGGACTTCCACCGCTGGAGAGTCTAGAACTAGGGTGGCATAGTCTCAGGATAAGGGGCCGGTCATTTAAGACTGAGATTCTTCACTCAAAGGGTTGAGAATGTTTGGAATTCTCTACCCCAGAGGACTGTGGATACAGAGTTGCGGAGCATATTCAAGGCTGAAATCGATAAGATTTTTGGAGTCCATGGAATCAAGGGATATGGAGAATGTGAAAGTGGAGATCAGCCATGATCTTACTGAATGGCGAAGCAGGCCCGAGGAGCCGAATGACCGACTCCTGTTCCTGATCTTATAATTATTAGCCTTACCTTGATCCTCTAAAGAAACCTTTTGAGATTTTCTTCTCCCAAGGCCATTTTTCAGCAGATCTATGAAGGGAAAAAAGGGTGATTATGCTTTAATGATAGGTGATGTTCATTGTAAACACTTACCCCTTGTGTTTCGTTCCACAAGATCAGAATTACATTACTAGTGTACACACTGTTGTTTGCTGCTTACTTGTAGCAGAACCCATTTAAAAAAGAGTAATGTCCACCGAACGCATTCTCCGCACATGTGCACTGTACCCTGACAGAGATTCTGCCTCACCCATTCAAGTTGTGAGAACCAATCATAGGTAAATGCTCAAGAAAGAACTTGCATTTATATAGCGTCTTTTACGACCTCAGGGCGTCCCAAAGCAGTTCACAGCCACTGAAGCACATTTGAAGTGTCGGCACTGTTGTAACGCAGGATTCTGTATGGCAAATCTGACTCACGTTTTCAACTCCTTCCTCATTAGATCCCAACGTCCAAGTCCTGTGGGGTAAATGGGCCAAACTGCTGGACCTCCCTCCCAGAAGGTCCATGCAGGATACATGATGTCATAGTACTCCGATGTCTGCAAGAGAGAATTCAGTTACAATTTGTTTTTAATGCAGAGTTATAGATCGCTTTGAATGTTACCCTCCACTCCCACTCTGCAGAATATTTCCTGGCAAAGACTTAGATCCCTAACTTGACAATATAACAACTGATGACTCACCAGCACAGGATCAGCAGCTGGAGAGGGCAGTTATACAACACCATTATCCTGACAGCAATGTCACTGCCAACAACTGCAGTATCATACTGTTAAAAACAACATGGCCCGCGTGACAGCGCTACAAGGGATAAATCAATAACGTGACATCCATGCGGTTAATTCTCTGACGTCTTGGCAGATAGGGCTGTTAAGATAAAGAACACAGCAGTCGGTCCTAGATTTAAAAACATTTTCTCTCAGTATGCAGTAGGCACTGTCACGGCCATATCTATTGCCCATCCTTTGTTGTCCTGAGAGAGTGGTGGTGGCTGCAGTCTTGATGGCGATGGTGCTCCCAGGGCGGTGAAAAGTAAGGATTCCAGGATTCTGACCCAGCATATACAGGTTAGGATGACGTGCGACTTCGAGGGAAACTTGGAAAGTGATGATGTTCCCACAACATTGCTGCTCTTGTCCTTCTCACAAGGGAGAGAGTGCTGTTGAAGTAACCTTGGGGAGTTGCTATAGTGCGCCAGTGATGAAGGAGGTGGATATTAAGCCCCGTGCCAGGGGTGTCAAATAAGTGAACTGCTTCGTTCCAGATAGTGTTGAGCTTCTCGAGTGTTGTTACAGCTACACACTTTGAGGTGAGTGCCTCAGCTCATCTGCTGCTGAAACCCTCACCCATGACTTTGTTACCTCTAGATTCGACTATTCCAACGTTCTCCTGGCCGGCCTCCCACCTTGCACCCTCTGTAAACATAAGCTCATCCAAAACTCTGCTGCCCGTATCCTAACTCGCACCTCCCTATCTCTGTAAACTCCTGCAGCATAACAACCCTCCAAAATCTCTGCGCTCCTCCAATTCTGGCCTCTTGCCCATCCCCTATTGTAATCGCTTCACCATCGGTGGCCATGCCTTCAACTGCCTGATCCCTAAACTCTGGAATTTCCTCACTAAACCTCTCTTCTCTCTTTCTTCCTTAAAACCTACTTCTTGGACCACCAGTCCTAAGCTCTGGAACTCCATCCCTAAACCTCTTCGCTTCTCTACCTCTTTCCTCCTTTAGGATGTCTCTTAAAACCTCTCTCTGTGGCCAAGTGTTTGGGAACCTGTTTGAATATCTCATGGGCTTGGTGTCAAATTTTGTTTTATAATGCTCCTTTGAAGCGCCTTGTTTTATGATGTTAAAGGTGCCATATAAATGCAAGTTGTTGTTGTTGACCCTTGCAGATGCTGGAGAGTGTAGAAGGGTCAGGGAGAGACAATGGTGGTGCAGTATCCAGCCTCTTTCCTGGTCTTATAGCCACAGTGTTAAACCTCTGGTCAATTGGTGATGTTGAAGGTGGGGGACTCAGCAATGGTGATGCTGCTGATGGTCGGGGGAGAGGGCATCTATGATGGTTATGTCTAAGTAACAATAAGATAAATGGTTCCCGTACACTGGAAAATGGAATGATAGCAGAGCCCTGTACGAACATTTGCCAACACCACCACTGCTGAAGCACTGTATAAGCAGTTGGCAGCATGGGGCAGCCCACAATGCGATATGTGTGCGCACTAGGTCCGTGCAGCAGAGCTGGTCTCCAGTCGTCTTGGTTAACCCTTGCCACTGGACCAAGACCTCACTCTGTCAAGCCCGTGTGGTGGCTGGTGTGCAACGGTCACCACACGTTAATAAAATCCACGCACAGGCATCTTCTACCCTTCAGGATGTAGTTCGGGCCCTTCGTTGAAACACCTGTGAACACATCCTCTTTTTAGCTTGGAAGCAAGTCATCCTCGTTTCGATAGACTGCCTCTGATGATGATGATGTTGATGAAGCACTGTGCACGCGGAGATGCCGCTTTCGGATGAGCCGTTAAACCGAGGCCCTGTCTGCCCACAGGTGGATATAAAAGAGCCCGTGGTCACTTTTGGAAGAGCGATATTAGGGGGGCGGGGTGATCTCCTGGCCAACAGTTGTCTATCAACAACACGAATACAGAGTACTAGTCATTTATCTCACTGCTATTTGTGGGAGCTTGCTGTGCGTAAATTGTCGGCCACATTTCCAACATTACAACAGTGACTACACTTCAAGAGTACTTCATTGGCTGTGACATCGTGAGGTTGTAAAAGGCTCTCATGCACGGTTGTTTTTTATGGTCCATGACGGGGAGAAACTCTATAGGGAGACCTTCAACGCAAGTTAGAGATGCGCGATTTGTATCGTTCTAGGTTCGAAAGCTGGACATTGTTCAAAGCTTCCTTCTCCTCTTACCTTGCTGAAGGATAAAACGGGCCTGATGGGCTTCATCCAGTTTGGGACCTGGGGGTAGTCTCGCACATTGAGCACGAATTCCATGTCAGGGAGTTCCTCGATTATTTCCAGTAGAAAATGTTCTACTCCACTGCATCTAAACTCAAAACAGATAGGGGTAAGGATCTTCTGGCTCAGTGCCTTGGCAAAGACCAACAGTGTTTGAGCTACAAATGGAGAGAGGCAGAAAGAGAAATATATATATGTAAAATGCTGCATTTATAGTGCTCCGAGGCAGACCACCACAGAGCGGTGAGATCACTGTGTCTTTAGCTTCATGTTTCCACTCTAGATTCTTTTGTTAGTTTTTACTGGTTTAAATTTTCGTTTTCTAGATTTTTTTTCCCCAACAGAACTTTTTGCTTCAGTTTTTCTGAATGAAAACCACCTTAGGCGACATGCAGATTCAACCCCTAAATGCACAACGGGATCCCTGTTTCAGGCATTTCGATAGGCTAGCTCCATCAAACCTGCTTCTTGGATGCAAGTGCTGCACAGGGGCGACAGATAGAATAATAGAAAGATTTGAAATGGCAAGACACGTGCTTTAGGAAAGGAAATGCTAAACACGAGTTGGAACAAGGTTAAGCTGTTGTGCTGAAGGACCTTTCCTCACTCTTATAGTCACATGGCTGTGTGTTTGAAACTATAGTCTTGTTTGTACAATGGCAGACACAAGGGGACATCTGGTAACACTCTCCTCTTGGAGTCAAAAGGTCGTGAGTTCAAGTCCCGCTCCAGGAATTTGAGTACAAAAATCTAGGCTGACACTCCAGTGCAGTGCTGAGAGAGTGCTGCACTGTCGGAGGTGCCGTCTTTCGGATGAGACGTTAAAGCGAGACTCTGGCTGCCCGCTCAGTTGGACGTAAAAGATCCCATGGCACTATTTTGATGAAGAACAGTTAGGTTACTACTGGTGTCCTAGCCAATATTTATCCCTCAATAAACATCACTAAAACAGATTATCTCTTCATTATCACATTGCCCCAGATATGGAAGGAGACAGAACTGGCAACAGATTGGATGTCAGGTATAATGTGTCTAGCTCAGGACCAAAGACCAGGGAATGAGTTCAAGACTTTAATCTTTCTGTATCCTATTGCATGACTCACTTCTAGTAAACGCTACTGAAAGCTTTACCCATTCTTCACTGAGTGTTACGATGTCTGTCTGAACATCACAGATGGTGAAGTCAGAATTCCAGTGATTAACAGATGGAGAATTTTGTGGTCAAAAATCTCTCAAGGAAAAGACTCTACACTTTGGTGCAGTGCTGAGCACAAAATCTCGGTTAACACTCCAGTGCAATGCTGAGTGAGCGCTGCAATGTCCGAAGGCGACGTTAAACCGAGGCCCCGTCTGCTCTTTCAGGTAGACGTAAAAGATCCCATGGCACTATTTCGAAGAAGAGCAGGGGAGTTATCCCCAGTGTCCTGGGGCCAATATTTATCTCTCAAATCAACATAACAAATACAGATTATCTGGTCATTATCACATTGCTGTTTGTGGGAGCTCGCTGTGTGCAAATTGGCTGCCGCGTTTCCCACATTACAACAGTGACGACACTCCAAAAGTACCTGATTGGCCGTAAAGCGCTTTAAAACAACTGGGGGTCTTAAAAGGCACTATATAAATGCAAGTCTTTCTTCTATTTCAGTCCTAGGATAAATACAAGCGGGCTAGGCCGCCCTCCTACCTGGCAGTAAACATACAGTCGTCCTGGCGATAGAGCTTGCCATTTATTATCTGGTAGTGAGTCCCCACAGAACGGCCGACAGTTTCCACCATCATGTCACTGGAGATTCCTTGTCGGAAGGGCGAAAGGTCATCCTCGAGGACACTAGGTAAAATATATATATATATATATATATATATAAAAAAGAAGCCATTAAAAAAAGGTTTGCTGATCAAAGATTTACATTTATATTTTTCCAGTCTACGTTACCATTTTCCCAGCAAAGAGCGATAGTCTAGAAATGCATTCATAACCTGTAGGGTCTGAGTTAACAGTGAGCCTCAGTTAACATTTGAGGGGGTATGTGAATTGCGTATCACGCACAATTCACAAGCATCACACAGGAGGGTATTTAGACAAACAACGGAGACCTAGTAATCCATGAACTGTGGTCAAACATTCAACCCATTGCACAGGTGAAGTTAAGACTGGATGTAAAGCTGTTCAGGAACAGTGAAAGAACGCAATGATACTTCAGACACGTCATATATTTCTTCCACGGGCAGATTCTCTGAGTCTATCACCCAAGGCCAAGGACCTCAGGGAAAGTGTGCGGGCTCGCTGTCTGCGAGTTTCCATCCACTATTTTCCGGTCTGTGCTCACAACTTGTACATACGAGGACTCCGAAACACTTGCCCTTAAATCCTCACTGGTGTTTCAAACTACCAGCAGAAACCAGGCATCCCGGTCGTTGTGGAGAGAGTTACAGTTACAGTTCATCACCCACCAGCTAGTGGGAAGGAGATAATCTGGTCGCTTATGGGGAGTTACAGCATTATAATATTGTGTGCGTGGCTCCTCCAGCCTCTACTCCACGGATGTGTGGCATCAATCTGATACTTGCCACCAGAGACTTTGTGACCAAAGCAAAGAGGAGATGGGGTAGGGCCGAATCACATGTAGTCACCAGACTGTCCTCACCGCACAGCACTGCCCCCCCAGTCATCAAGATCCACGGCGCAGCCCTGGACACCGTGGACCACTTCCCATATCTCGGGAGCCTCCTATCAACAAGAGCAGGCATCGATGACGAGATCCAACACCGCCTCCAGTGCGCCAGTGTAGCCTTCGGCCGCCTGAGGAAAAGAGTGTTTGAAGACCAGGCCCTAAAAACTGCCACCAAGCTCATGGCCTACAGGGCTGTAGTAATACCCGCCCTCCTGTATGGCTCAGAGACTTGGACCATGTACAGTAGACACCTCTAGTTGCCGGAGAAATATCACCAACGATGTCTCTGCAAGATCCTACAAATCTTGGGAGGACAGGCGCACCAACATCAGCGTCTTCATTCAGGCTAATATCCCCAGCATTGAAGCACTGACCACACTTGATCAGCTCCGCTGGGCAAGCCACATAGTCCGCATGCCAGACACGAGACTCCCAAAGCAAGCGCTCTACTCAGAGCTCCTTCACGGCAAACGAGCCAAAGGTGGGCAGCGGAAACGCTACAAGGACACCATCAAAGCCTCCCTGATAGAGTGCGACATCCCCACTGACACCTGGGAGTCCCTGGCCCAAGACCGCCCGAAGTGGAGGTAGTACATCCGGGAGGGTGCTGAGCACCTCGAGTCTCAACACCGAGAGCATGCAGAAATCAAGCACAGGCAGCGGAAAGAGCGTGCGGCAAATCTGTCCCACCCACCCCTTCCCTCAACGACTATCTGTCCCACCTGTGACAGAGTCTGTGACTCTCGTGTTGGACTGTTCAACCACCAAAGAACTCACTTCAGGAGTGGAAGCAAGTCTTCCTCGATCCTGAGGGACTGCCTATGATAATGATGAGTCCTCGATTGGAGGGGAAATGCAAGAAAGCTGAAGCCATTGGCACTCACCAGTTGGAGGGAAGCGATAATATTACGACATAATTCAAAAAACATAATGCACTTTAACAAAACTAGAAAGAAGAGAGAGTGAGACCACACCGTCGATGACAGCTGCAGTTAAGCTGGGTGCAGGGTTGGTAAGATCCCACAGCTGCTGATATCCTTTCCTTGTATTTCTGCCAATCTCCATCTAAAAAAATAAAGGCGGCAATGTTAGTAGTGCATTGTTAATCAGCAAATGCTGAGTGAATTCAACACTGTGCTGTTAGGGAGGGAGTTCCAGGATTGTGACCCAGCGACGATGAAGGAACGGCCGATATACTTCCAAGTCAGGATGGTGTGTGACTCGGAGGGAAACGTGGAGGTGGTGGTGTTCCCATGCGCTTGCTGCCCTTGTCCTTCTAGGTGGCAGAGGTCGTGAGTTTGGGAGGTGCTGCTGAAGAAGCCTTGGCGAGATGCTGCAGTGCATCTTGTAGATGGTATACACTGCAGCCACGGTGCGCCGGTGGTGGTGGGAGTGAATGTTTAAAGTGGTGGATGGGGTGACAATCAAGCGGGCTGCTTTGTCCTGGATGGTGATTTCAATAATTCCATCCCGTCCCCTCATTGCTCTGATGCAGGCAGCAGGCCCAATTCCCATTAGGTCAAATACATCAAATTTGCAAACCACCATTGCGAGTTACTAGTAAATACATAATTTTAAAAAATCAAACTTGTGGATCTTTTGTAAATTCCATATTCTAAAGCCCAGGAAAGGATTCCTACCGAACAACCTTATTGAGCCGGACCATACTGATGGCTGGTTGGGAAATGCATCCACGCTGCTGAGTTTTGGACCAGCGAAAGTGTAGAGGGAGCTTTGCTGTGTGTTATGTGTTCTGTGACTCACTCGGAAGCGGCTGGCGCTAACACTGCGTGGAAAAATGTTGTATTTCCTAGCAAGGACTGACATCTCTAACTTGATGAGCACAAAGATTAACAGGTGACCTTGAGCTGTGTACAGGAAGAGCTTCAGAGTTGAGATTTACATATTTAACACCGTCGGTGATGAGTCACCGTCGCCAGTTGTTACCAAGTACCACTCTGGATCCACACATGTTGCGTTTGTAGCATTCCCAAAGTTACCAGTGCAGCAGATTCATCAGAATAACACCAGGGTTTAGAGGGTTAAGTTATGAGGACAGGCTGCATGAACTTGGCTTATATTCCCTTGAGTTTAGAAGATTGAAGGATGTTCTAATCGAGGTGTTTAAAATGTTAAAAGGATTTGTTGGGGTAGATACTAAAGGAACTATTTCCTCCATTGGAGAAATCGGGAGATAATCTTAAAATTAGAGCCAGACCATTCAGGAGCAAAATCTGGAAGTGCTTTTTCCACAGAAAGGGTAGTAGAAATCTGGAACTCTTCCCCAAAAGGCTGTGATGCTGGGGTTCAATTGGAGCTTTCAATATGGAGGTAGGTTTTTGTTGGGTAGGGGCATCAATGAATATGGAGCAGGTAAATGGAGTGGAGGTGCAGATGAGCCATGATGGCGGAGAGGAATGGCCTCCTCCTGTTCCTACCATGGCCATGACAGCAGCATTAAATGAATGCAATGATTGAACACAGTGTTTCTCATTCCCCAGTTGACTATAGCTCCCTGTGCAGCACTGCCATCATCAGGCAATTCTGACACCTGTACTCCAGTTGTATTTGGCGCGATAAGTCCTACTGACAATTGCGCCAGGCTTGTACCAGCATGGGCAACACTGTTCAACACTCAGGTGACACAAAGGCTGCTCCCCGGCAGCTCTTCACGCTCCAGCTCCCGCCGCACTTTTTTTAGCAAGACTTACTCGATCGTGCTAAAAATACAAATAAAGACAGAAATGTTGGTTCTGCTTGTACGGAGACTGCCATAGCTTAGAACTAAAGCTGCTTTGAAGCTGCAGGTCTATGCATGCAACCTTTCTATGCAGGTTTCAATGTAGAGATTGATGCAGACAGAGTCAGACACATGCGCGCGCAGACACACACACACACACTCACACATACATAGACGCGTGCACACAGACATATAGACACGCGCGCAGACACACACACAGGCACACAAACATAGACATACGCGCGCAGGCACACACACAGCCACATGTGCGCAGACACACACACACGCGCACACGTACATAGACACACGCATGCAGACACACAGAAGCGTGCACACAGGCACAGACAGACATACGTGCGCAGACACACGCGTGCAGACACACATACAGGCACACAACATACACACATAAAACACACACACACACACTGAAGTATGTTTTAAAGTGTTTGGGTTTGGAATGATCTAGGTAGCTGCCCACCTCTACATAGGACTTACAGCTTTTATTTTCTATGATGCCCGGGAAATTAAAGGCCATGGGATTAAAGAGGCTGTGGCAACATGGAAACAAAATTGGGCAAGGGACAGAAAGTAGTGATTTTTCATACTGGGGGAACGTATACAGTGGTGAACCCCAGGGGTCGGTATTAGGATCACTGCACTTTTTGATATATTTTAATGACCTGGGACTTGTGTATACAGGGTATAATTTTAAAGTTTGCAGCTAATACTTAACTCAGGATAGTAACAGATTTCAGGAGGACACAGACAGACACATGGAAGATGAGGTGTGAAGTTGGAAGAATGAGGAGAGGCAATATAAACTAAAATGTTATAAGTTTAAAGGGGGTACAGGAAGAGAGAGAGAGACCTGGGGGTGTATGTACACAAACCTTTGAAGGTGTCAGGACATGCTGAGAAGGCATATGGGATCCGAGACTTTATTAATAGAGGAATAGAGTACAAAAGCAAGGAAGTTATGCTAAACCTTTATAAAACATTGGTTAAACCTGAGCTGGAGTACTGTGTCCAATTCTGGGCAGCACACTTTTGGAAGGATGCCAAGACCCGAGAGGGCACGGAAAAGATTAAATAAAGAAAAAGTGCTTTCAGTGGCAGAAGGGTCGGTTACACAGATTTAAGGTGATTGGCAGATGAACCAGAGGGGGGATGAGGCGGTGTTTTTCTATGTAAGGATCTGGATGGGTGGTGAAAGCAGATTCAATAGTAACTTTCAAAAGGGATAAACACTTGGAGAAAATATTTACAGGTCTGTGGGGAAAGAGCAGGGTAATGGGACTAATTGGATAGCTTTACCAAAGAGCCAGCACAGGTACGATGGGCCTTCTCTAATGATATTTTTAATACTTATCAACTTATGAGAAAATTAACAAAAAACTCTAAGTCTGAAACTAAAATAGCTGGGAACACACAGGTGCTGACTGACCAACTTTTCCTGTTTATCTGAAAATTGCACTACCAGTTCCGACTGTTTCTAAGGGAGAATGTATTGGGATTCCACAGATACAACATGTTTTCTTAGCTAGCAAGGTTTTTGGCTTTTGCCCAAAGTATTTTGGTTTCAAATCCCAGTTAAAGAAAGAACTTGCATTTATATCACGTTTTTCACATCCTCAGAACATCCCGCAGTTAATGCATTACTTTCGAAGTAAAATCCCTGTTGTTTTGTAGGCAAATGCAGCAGCCAGTCTGTGCACAAGATCGAGTCAAATGAGCAATTAATCTGTGTGTTTTTTTAATAAAAATGCAAGTTCTTTCTTACTTCCTTTCCCCGTGACTGCATCCAACCCCCCATGTTTTCTATATACCCTGCCAGCCGCCCCCGCCCCCCACTATCCTGCACCTCCCGCACTGAACCCCCGATCTCCCCCACACTCTATCCCCCTGATCCCCCCATACTCTATTCCCCGATCGCCCCCCCCCACACTGGACCCCGCGATTCCCCCCCCCCCCACACACTGGACCCCCCCGGCACACTGGACCCCCCGATTCCCCCCACACACACACTGGACCCCCCAATTCCCCCCCACATACTGGACCCCCCGATTCCCCCCCCACACACACTGGACCCCTGATTCCCCCCCCCACACTGGACCCCCCCGATCCCCGCCACACACTGGACCCCCCCAGATTCCCCCCCCCACACTGGACCCCCCGGTCCCCTGCCCCACAAATGACCCACCCGATCGCCCCCCCACCCACACACTGGACCCCCCAGATTCCCCCCCCCCCACACACTGGACCCCCTGACCCCCCTCCCGCCACACACTGGACCTCCAGACCTCCCCCCCACACACTGGACCACCCCCCGATTCCACCCCCCCCCCACATACTGGACCCCCCCGATTCCCCCCCCCACACTGGACCCCCAGATTCCCCCCCCCGCACCACACTGAACCCACCGATTCCCCCCCCCACACTGGAGCCCCCCAATCCCCCACCCCGGACCCCCCCCCCGATCCCCCACACTGGACCCACCGATTCCCCCACCCCCACACTGGACCCCCCCAATCCCCCACCCCCACACTGGACCCCCCCCCGATCCCCCACCCCCACACTGGACCCCCCCGAAACCCCACCCCCACACTGGACCCTTCCGATTCGCCCACCCCCCACACTGGACCCTCCCGATTCCCCCCCCCCCCAATGGACCCCCCCTCCCGATTCCCCCACCCCCACACTGGACACCCCCCCGGTCAAACCCCCCACACTGGACCCACCCAATCGCCCCACCCCCACACATCGCGCCCTCCCCCCACCCAACACACTGGACCTCCCGATCACCCCCCCACCCAACACACTGGACCCCCCGATCCCCCCACCCACCCAACACACTGGACCCCCCGATCCCCCCCCCACCCATCACACTGGGCCCTCCGATCCCCCCCCCACACACTGATCCCCCTGGCCCCCCCCACACTGTACCCCCCGAATCCCCCACACACAGGGCGCCCCGATTCCCACCCCCACAGACTGGACCCCCCGATCTCCCCCTCCACACACTGGACCCCCTGACCCCCCCACACACTGGACCACCTGACCCCCCCCCCCATACACACACTGGACCCCCTGGTCCCCCCACACACACTGGATCCCCTGGTTCCCCCACACACTCTGGACCCCCCGATTCCACCCCCCCCCACACACACACTGGATCCCCTGGTTCCCCCACACACTGGATCTCCCACACATATACACTGGATCCCCTGGTCCCCCCACATACACTGGACCCCCTGGTCCCCCACATACACTGGATCCCCTGATCTCCCACACACACACACTGGATCCCCTGATCTCCCCCCCACACACACTGGATCCCCTGATCTTCCCCCCCCCCCCCATACACACACTGGATCCCCTGGTCCCCCCGCTCTGAATTGTGCTCCCTGATCGGTGTCCCGAACGGCCGAGTTCGAGAAGTCCCGGCTTGGCCCGGGGTGATGAGCGAAGCCGAGGCCGGGAGCTGCTTTACCTGCTGTGCCGCCGCTGCCGGCCGCCCACAAACTCTGGCACCACAGAGCCGCCGCCAACAGCCACCATCTTGTCGCCATCGCACACCGCGCCTGCGCACATCCACCGCTCCGCGCTCCATTGATCAGCCTGGCCACTCGTTACCATGGAGACGGCGCTGAGGCCCAGTGAAAACTCCCAGCCCGGAGACCAGCGTTCACTGTAACTCTCTGGAAATAGGCAACTGCTCATTTAATTTGCGATGCAAGTAGTGTAGCTAATACAACGTTTATAAATAAGTTCCCCTAAGGGTTGCCAACTCTGATTGAATATATTCCTGGAGATGTCGTCGCCTGCCTGAAAGTATCCTCTCATTGGTTTCCCATCATGTCCATCCTCATCTGCCCCGCCTCCACTGTCGTACCATTGGTCAGCCAATATGTCCATCTTAATTTGCACCGCCCATACACTCCTGCCATTGGTCATCCAATATGTCCATAGATGTTGACTTATGAGGAAAGGTTGAGTAGGTTGGGCCTCTACTCATTGGAATTAAGAAGAATGAGAGGTGATCTTATTGAAACGTATAAGATTATGAGGGGGCTCGACAAGGTGGATGCAGAGAGGATGTTTCCACTGATGGGGGAGACTAGAACTAGGGGGCATAATCTTAGAATAAGGGGCCGCCCATTTAAAACTGAGATGAGGAGGAATTTCTTCTCTCAGAGGGTTGTAAATCTGTGGAATTCGCTGCCTGAGAGAGCTGTGGAAGCTGGGACATTGAATAAATTTAAGACAAATAGACAGTTTCTTAAACAATAAGGGGATAAAGGGTTATGGGGAGTGGGCGGGGAAGTGGAGCTGAGTCAATGATCAGATCAGCCATGATCGTATTGAATGGCGGAGCAGGCTCGAGGGGCTGTATGGCCTACTCCTGCTCCTATTTCTTATGTTATGTTACCTTAATCTGCATCACCCATATATTCCTGCCAACATGTCCATCTGTGCTTGCCCCGCCCCCACACTCATGCCATTGGTCACCTACCATGTCCATCTTCACCATGACCCACCTTTCCACACCAATTGGAATACTCTTCTTTACCCAACTGTCAGTCAAACAGCCTTTTGGTTTTTCCTTCTCCAATGCTGTTATAACTAATAAACAAAAGTAATTGTTTTGCTGCTTAAAACCATAAATTTAGGTACTCGAATCAGAAAGAAGCAGATTAGATTTCTGAAGACAAGGAAGTAGTGAGGGGAAAAATAACGTATTTTAAGAATTAAACTTTTTGCTTTGAAAATTCCTGGGCTTGTGAGGGCAGAATAAGTGGGCAAAGTGGCCGTAATGGAATGGGACGCAGCATCTCCCCTCTTTAATATTCAGAAATTGCAACGGGGGGGGGGGGGGAAGGTGGCTAGGAGGATGCTCTCCCCTCTTCTGTTGTGATTTCATTCAAAGGGGCAGTATTATATCCCCCTCTTCATTGATTCTCCTAACACCTGCCTCCTACACTCACCGTTTTCCCCGATAGCACTACCGAACCTTTTCATTGCTTTAAAAACAGCGTCTGATTGATCCTCAACCAACTCCTCATATTCCAGGCACAGGCGTTTCACAGTTTCAGCCCTGGTGAGCTCGCACTGACTACCTGCCTCCCGATTACACCTTACAGCTCCTTTTCCTCCTCCTGTCACCTTGCTCCCAGCTCTTCATTCACGTCCAGGTTCACCCATGCTACATTTACCTGTTCTAAAACCGTCTCTCCAGCCGGCATACGGTGTAATGCACGGTGGTGCTTCTCAAATTCAACAATCCAGCGCTTGAGCCTAATGGCTTGATGACTGTTCCTTTTTCCCATCCTGCACTCTGCTCAGGTATGCATACATTTTGTACGTCATTGCTCACACCATGGTACAAATCCCTTTTGTATTACTTGCTCTTTTCTCTTCCAAATGATTTAGCTCAAATTTTTCCTCTTTGCCCCTTTGCTTTCGACAAATTAAATGCAAACAGCATTTTTGTGAAAAATTTGCGGTCACTCAGTATAAATGACTTCACTTTCAGTAATTGTTCCAACTCCCAAAAGTAAAGATGGCTTATTATTCAAAACTATTTCCTAATTTGATTTGTAGAACTTTCTGTTTAC
The DNA here is from genome assembly GCF_044704955.1 of Pristiophorus japonicus. Classification (NCBI taxonomy): domain Eukaryota; kingdom Metazoa; phylum Chordata; class Chondrichthyes; family Pristiophoridae; genus Pristiophorus; species Pristiophorus japonicus. The sequence goes on along the minus strand of NC_091988.1, from coordinate 201,920,760 downwards.
TGCAGTAGAGTACAGATTTTCAAGACTTTATTGTGACCACAAACCACATTCAGTACATCGAGCAGAATTTACCTTTAAATGACCTGCTTTCAAGAAAACACATTTTATTAATAGTTTATCATTTCAATTTCTATACGCTCTTTTCTCGTACAAAGATAACATTTTATGGTAAGATCAGAGTGTGTTTTCAACACAAGTTTTAAAAGTACATGCTATTGTGACCCTGCCTAAATGCATGTGATTTTCATTTCCACCTATTTGCACTACTTGCAATAATTCTTCGCTATTTTAAATTGTGATGATTGTGTTAAAATACCGCAGACAGGAATTCATGTTAAGATGTTAACCAGTGTACTAAAAATATCACACAGAGGACAACTAAACTGAAGAGTTATCGAAACACGGGGTAAGCAGCTGGGTGCTACTCGGGAGTTTCAGTGCACTGGTTCAGGGAGAATCACTGGGCAAGTGCTGTCGAGGTGAAGTGACAGAGATGGCTGGCTGGCTGCTTTCTTGTGCAAGGGAAGTGGTCCCTCTCAGCCACCATCATCTGCCGAACAAGCACTGAACAGGGTACAGTTGCAGATTTCCTGTCTACTCTCCGAGCCAGCAAGACTACATGGCAACGGTGCGGAACAGAAACAGATTAGAACAATCAGAACAGCTATGATGTGATCTTCAGAGAGAATCATTATTTACAATGCTAATACCTTCGTAACTATTCAAATGTTGCAGTCGTAGAGAATATTGCAAACACAGATCCCACTTCACATCTGAAATATGCAAATATGCAAATGGTCCAGTATATTCACAATCATATGTGAAACTACAGGTCAGAAATTCCAGGTATCATCGTCCCTTTAAATCCAGCCCAGGAGTTTACCTCAGTTGCTCTGTCCTCCAGTAACAGTCAAGGACGGCATTTTCCTAACTGGCTCAGACACATTCAATATTTTCTCAAGAAGTCTCTTGCGTTTGGTACGGTCCGTGCAAACTCCTTTCTTATTAATTCTCCAACTCAGTCAGATTTTCTCTTCAACCGATGACCCTGAATTTCTGGGCTGATTCAATAGCTCTTCTAATTTCTCCAAATCATTTTCCATTGAATCTTTGCCAGCAATTTCATGAACTAAACCTTCTGTCACATGGAGTCTAGCTCTCCTGGGGAGAAGATACATAAACGTTAAGAACGTTCAGTAAAAACAAACTTAATGGCGTGAAGAAACTGGTGATAAACAAGAGAACACTGTATGATTTGTATGGATTTGAAATGGTTAATGAAAAATGTTGGAAACGCATACCAGTCTTGTGGTATATGCAAGCACTCTAATAATGACTCCATGAGGTAAGGGTATGGTACTTGAACTGTAGTGATCCTAGTCCTTTATTGCAGCTCCTACAGTGAGGACACCAAGAGGTGAGCTCCCTTTTATACTGGGTTACCTGCAGTGTACAGGGGACCCTTAGGTCTCCAGCAGCAGTACCCTCTGGTGGTACAGGTATAGTGTGTACAGGGTGAAGGTACATTCAGTGGTCTAGTGTTACAGTACATACATTAACATACATACATGACAAGTCTGGTCAGCACTTGAAAAAGAAAGAGAGGTTAATATGTTTCAGGTGGGAGTGGGACCCTTCTGTTCGAAGGATCGAAGCCTGAAATATTAAGACTTGGATTTATACAGAGCCTTTTACGACCACTGGATGTCTCAAAGCGCTTTATAGCCAATAAAGTATTTTTGGAGTGCAGTCACTGTTGTAATGTGGGAAACGCGGCAGCCAATTTGCACACAGCAAGCTCCCACAAACAGCAATATGATAATGACCAGATAATCTGTTTTTGTTATATTGATTGAGGGATAAATATTGGCCCCAGGACACCGGGGATAACTCCCATGCTGCTCTTCGAAATCGTGCCATGCAGATGGGGCCTCGGTTTAACGCCTCATCCGAAAGACGGCACCTCCGATAGTGCAGTGCTCCCTCAGTACTGCATTGGAGTGTCAGCCTAGACTTTTGTAATCAAGTCCCTGGAGTGGGACCTGAACCCACAATTTTCTGACTGAGGTGAGAGTGCCATCCACTGAGCCACAGCTGACACTGAAACGAGGGAACAGGAAGAATTATTTTGTAATAAGTTTCAAAAATTTCTCCTCCATCCAGTTCTAATTTCAGTGATATTTTTGTGATCATAAAGTTACAGATTCATACCATTCTTCCAATTTAAGTTGGTAATTCTCTTGCCGTTCTCTACGTCTCCGTTCCCGGACGGTCTCTCCACCAGCTTTCTGCACTGCTAGGATCAGCGCCCCAGCCGGAACCCTGAAAGACAAGCCAGCGGAGCGATTCATATACAGCTGTCAGCACAAGTTACTCACAGCCCACAATCCAAATCAGCCCCAAATAACAGTGCAACCCTAATCTAAAAATGGGCTTTAAATCGGTCAGAGCGGAATGGCTTTTTCTCTCAACTTTGGGTGGCTCGATCGTCAAGCTCTTAAAGGATGAAATACAAATTTGGCAAAAGCAGAACTCTGTACCATCAGCAGCATCTAAATGCTCTTCTTGGGGAGGTATCTGTACAGCGACAGAGACAGTCATTGCGGAGAACGAGGGGAAGGGAAGATTTGCAGTCAAAATAGCAAACAAGAAAAAGCCCCTCGGGCACATGCCTCTAACCATGTACTATTCAGATGCAGATGTTGCTCATTAATAGAGTCCGGTCTGGAAGACTGGAGGCGTTTTTATCATTCTGTGTTGACTTTGGGAGAGCAGTGATGTACCAAGTTCCAGTGCCGTGCTTGTCAGCCTACACCCCTACCCAGTGGCTCTCAATGCTTCCAGAACAAGGCAGGTCAGTGGAACTGCAGCTAACAGCAACCTGTTGGCTGTCGGTTGCAGTTTATATATAAAGAGAAAAGACTTGCATTTATATAGCGGCGTTCACAACCTCAGGACGTCCCAAAACAATTTACAGTCAATGAAGTACTTTCGGAGTGTAGTCACTGTTGTAATGTAAGAAGCGCGGCAGCAAGCTCCCACTAACAGCAATGTGATAATGGCCAGATAATCTATTTTAAAAGGTGTTGGTTGAGGGATAAATATTGGACAGGACACCGGGGCGAACTCCCCTGCTCTTCTTCGAAGTAGTGCCCTGGGATCTTTTACATCCACCCAAGAGGCCAGACAGGGCCTCGGTTTAACGTCTCATCTGAAAGACAGCACCTTCGACAGTGCAGCGCTCACTCAGCACTGCACTGGAGTGTCAACCGAGACTTTGAGCTCAAGTTTCTGGGGTGGGACGTGAACCCACAACCTTCTGACTCAGAGGTGAGAGTGCTGCCCACTGAACCACTGGCTGGCACCGATTATTTGAAACCTGAATTATGTTGTTTTCCTCAATCTTAAAATTAGAGCTAGGCTGTTAATGAATGAAATCAGGAAAGACTTGCACACAAAGGACAGTGGAAATCTGAAACTTTCCCCCACCCTCCAAAAGGCTGCGGATTCTGAGGGGCCATTGAAATTTTCAAGACGGAGATTGACAGATTTTTTATTAAGGGTATCAAGGGATATGGGTCAAAGACATACAAACGGAGTTGAGATACAGATCAGCCATGATCTAATTGAATGGTGGAACAGGCTCGAGGGGTTGAATGGTCTCCTTCTCCTATTCCTAATGTTCTTGAACAGGAGGCTTATGATGTGGACCTATGCATTTTTAAAACAAATATTAAATTATATTACATAATAATTGTACAAGTAATTAACCTCCAATCACCTTGCTGAAACTCACCCCATCACTGCACCAATGGCTGTCCCGGCTAAGAATCCACCCAGACCAAGACTCATCCGGAATATTCCTCCAGTGATTGCTAAAAACGCAACAATCTTTTCACATTAGCTCACAGTGACAAAGCAGATAGTTTCAATAGATAAAATATAACTACAATCGGTGATACTAGGCGCACGTGTAGTGTGAACCAACACTGTTTTGTGACTCCAGGATGGTAGGTTGCCTCCCTGGTGCAAGGGTCAAGGATGTCTCTGAGCGGGTGCAGGACATTCTAAAAAGGGAGGGAGAACAGCCAGTTGTCGTGGTGCACATTGGTACCAACGACATAGGTAAAAAAAAAAGGGATGAGGTCCTACAAGACGAATTTAAGGAGCTAGGAGCTAAATTAAAAAGTAGGACCTCAAAAGTAGTAATCTCGGGATTGCTACCAGTGCCACGTGCTAGTCAGAGTAGGAATCGCAGGATAGCGCAGATGAATACGTGGCTTGAGCAGTGGTGCAGCAGGGAGGGATTCAAATTCCTGGGGCATTGGAACCGGTTCTGGGGGAGGTGGGACCAGTACAAACCGGACGGTCTGCACCTGGGCAGGACCGGAACCAATGTCCTAGGGGGAGTGTTTGCTAGTGCTGTTGGGGAGGAGTTAAACTAATGTGGCAGGGGGATGGGAACCAATGCAGGGAGACAGAGGGAAACAAAAAGGAGACAAAAGCAACCAATGCAGGGAGACAGAGGGAAACAAAAAGGAGACAAAAGCAAAAGACAGAAAGGAGATGAGTAAAAGTGGAGGGCAGAGAAACCCAAGGCAAAAAACAAAAAGGGCCACTGAATATAAAGGGGCTGCAGGAGGGGTCAAAACTAAAAATCATGGTTTAAAAACTAGGATTAAAACACTCTACCTTAATGCACGCAGCATTCGAAATAAAGTAAATGAGTTGACGGCCCAAATCATTACAAATGGGTATGATTTGGTGGCCATTACAGAAGCATGGTTGCAGGGTGGCCAAGACTGGGAATTAAACATACAGGGGTATCTGACGATTCGGAAAGACAGACAAGAAGGGAAAGGAGGTGGAGTAGCTCTGTTAATAAAGGATGATATCAGGGCAGTTGTGAGAGACGATATTGGCTCTAATGAACAAAATGTTGAATCATTGTGGGTGGAGATTAGAGATAGTAAGGGGAAAGATCACTGGTGGGCGTAGTTTATAGGCCCCAGAATAATAACTTCACGGTGGGGCGGGCAATAATCAAGGGAATAATGGAGGCATGTGAAAAAGGAACGGCAGTAGTCATGGGGGATTTTAACCGACATATCGATTGGTCAACTCAAATCGCACGGGGTAGCCTGGAGGAGGAATTCATAGAATGCATACGGGATTGTTTCTTAGAACAGTATGTAACAGAACCTATAAAGGAGCAAGCTATCTTAGATCTGGTCCTGTGTAATGAGACAGGAAAAATAAACGATCTCCTAGTAAAAGATCCTCTCGGAATGAGTGATCACAGTATGGTTGAGGGTGAGGAAGTTGTGTCAGAAACGAGCGTACTATGCTTAAACAAAGGGGACTACAGTGGGATGAGGGCAGAGTTGGCTAAAGTAGACTGGAAACACAGACTAAACGGTGGCACAATTAAGGAACAGTGGAGGACTTTTATGGAGCTCTTTCATAGTACTCAACAAAAATATATTCCAGTGAAAAAGAAGGGCGGTAAGAGAAGGGATAACCAAGGAAATAAAGGAGAGTATCAAATCAAAGACCAATGCGTATAAGGTGGCCAAGGTTAGTGGGAAACTAGAGGATTGGGAAAATTTTAAACAACAGCAAAGAATGACTAAAAAAGCAATAAAGAAAGGAAAGATAGATTACGAAGGTAAACTTGCGCAAAACATAAAAACAGATAGTAAAAGCTTTTACAGATATATAAAACGGAAAAGAGTGATTAAAGTAAATGTTGGTCCCTTAGAAGATGAGAAGGGGGATTTAATAATAGGAAATGTGGAAATGGCTGAGACCTTAAACAATTATTTTGCTTCGGTCTTCACAGTGGAAGACACAAAAACCATGCTAAAAATTGCTGGTCACAGGAATGTGGGAAGGGAGGACCTTGAGACAATCACTATCACTCGGGGGGTAGTGCTGGACAGGCTAATGGGACTCAAGGTAGACAAGTCCCCTGGTCCTGATGAAATGCATCCCAGGGTATTAAAAGAGATGGCGGAAGTTATAGCAGATGCATTCGTTATAATCTACCAAAATTCTCTGGACTCTGGGGAGGTACCAGCGGATTGGAAAACAGCTAATGTAACGCCTCTGTTTAAAAAAAGGGGGCAGACAAAAGGCAGGTAACTATCGGCCGGTTAGTTTAACATCTGTAGTGGGGAAAATGCTTGAAACTATCATTAAGGAAGAAATAGCGGGACATCTAGATAGGAATAGTGCAATCAAGCAGACGCAGCATGGATTCATGAAGGGGAAATCATGTTTAACTAATTTACTGGAATTCTTTGAGGATATAACGAGCATGGTGGATAGAGGTGTACCGATGGATGTGGTGTATTTAGATTTCCAAAAGGCATTCGATAAGGTGCCACACAAAAGGTTACTGCAGAAGATAGAGGTACGCGGAGTCAGAGGAAATGTATTAGCATGGATCGAGAATTGGCTGGCGAATAGAAAGCAGAGAGTCGGGATAAATGGGTCCTTTTCGGGTTGGAAATCGGTGGTTAGTGGTGTGCCACAGGGATCGGTGCTGGGACCACAACTGTTTACAATATACATAGATGACCTGAAAGAGGGGACAGAGTGTAGTGTAACAAAATTTGCAGATGACACATAGATTAGTGGGAAAGCGGGTTGTGTCGAGGACACAGAGAGGCTGCAAAGAGATTTGGATAGGTTAAGCGAATGGGCTAAGGTTTGGCAGATGGAATACAATGTCAGAAAGTGTGAGGTCATCCACCTTGGGAAAAAAAACAGTAAAAGGGAATATTATTTGAATGGGGAGAAATTACAACATGCTGAGGTGCAGAGGGACCTGGGGGTCCTTGTGCATGAAACTCTTTTGGAGTTTACCTGAAAAAACATAAACATTAATCCGTGCCACCCGCCCTGGATGACACACCAGACATTTACAAGGCCCTTTTTTCCTTTTTTGTTTTTTTTTTGGGCACTAATATCACTTTTTTTTTTTCCGTGCCCCCTATAAAAGGGGAGGGGGACACTAAAAGCACCGGCAATTAAAACAAATCAAACTTTAAAACGTAAAATCAAATTAAAATTTGGTTGCCGAGCGTGATGATGCACTCCAGTCCCTCCGGTGCCCTCCTCTCGCAGAAGGCCGCGAGCGTACCGGTGGACACCGCGTGCTCCATCTCCAAGGACACCCTGGACCGGATGTAAGAGCGGAAGAGAGGCAGGCAGTCAGGTTGAACGACCCCCTCGACCGCCCGCTGCCTGGACCGGCTGATGGCACCCTTGGCCGTGCCCAGGAGCAGTCCTACGAGGAGGCCCTCGGACCTACCCGCTCCCCTCCGCACAGGGTGCCCAAAGATCAGGAGAGTGGGACTGAAGTGCAGCCAGAATTTCAGGAGCAGCCCCGTTAAATAATAAAACAGGGGCTGCAACCTCGTGCACTCAATAAAAACATGGAACACGGACTCCTCCAGACCGCAGAAATTGCAGGCGGCCTGGGAGTCCGTGAACCGGCTTAAAAATTTGTTGCATGGCACTGCTCCGTGCACCACCCTCCAGGCCAAGTCCCCGATGAATAGTGGGAGGACTCCCGCATAGAGTGCCCTCCATCGGGGACCCCCGCCTCCTCCGGACGGCAAGATGGTACGCCATGGCGTGTCCGGACGGCCGGCGAGGATGGCAAAGTTGAGAGTGTGCAGGAGCAGCCCGTACAGGAAACCCCTCCGCGCGGAACTGAATGGCACGGAGGGGATTTCCCCGAAGCGGCTCAAGTTGTGAGGCGCCGGCCCCCGAGGGAGGTTCCGGGGTTTGGCGCCGATGAGGAATTCCGTCCGGACGGGGGTCAGTTCGGACGGGATCTCCCCACGTGCTTGAGCCTCCTCGATGCACCTAACAGAGTCAGGGCCCAAAGCTGTTTTTAGCGACTCGATGGCATCGGCCGTGCGGCGGACGTTGGCTGAATTTAGGCGCCGCGCCAGCGTGCCTGGCACCATCCAGCCCGCTCCTCCGCCATCGAGCAGGTCCCTGACCCTGGTCACCTCACCAGCCACAGCCCTCTCTTCCGACCGCCACATAAAACCTCGGTCGTGGAGGTACGGATTCCCGAGCAGCGGCTCCTGCAGGACAGCCGCCACTCCAGCCGGCGGAGAGCTGCGCTTGGTGGAGACTTTGTTCCAGACCCTGATGAGTTCCTTGTAAAAGACAGGCAGCTCCTGGAGGGCGGTCCTGACACCCCCCAAGTTCACAAACAGGAGCTGCGTGTCGTAATTGAGGTCGCGCTGCTGGCGGAAGAAATACGTCGCCAGAGCACACCACCTAGGAGGGGGCTCGACGTAAAGGTATCTCTGCAGGGTCTGAAGACGGAAAGTCGCGAGCTGGGCGCTGACGCACACCAACGACTGACCGCCCTCCCCAAGCGGGAGTCTCAAGACCGCCACAGAGACCCAGTGCTTCCTGTTGTTCCAGAAGAAGTCCACCAGCTTCTTCTGTATCTTGGCGACAAACGCAGGGGGAGGGGTCAAAGTGACCAGCCGGTACCACAACATTGCGGCCACCAGCTGGTTTATGACTAGCGCTCGACCCCTGTAGGACAGCACTCGGAGCAGTCCTGTCCAGCGCCCTAGGCGAGTGGCGACCTTGGCCTCCAGCTCCTGCCAGTTCGCCGGCCAGGCTTCCCCGTCGGGGCTAAGGTAGACTCCCAGATAGAGGAGATGGGTCGTGCTCCAGGCAAAAGGCCTGAGCTCCTCCGGCAGGGAGTCCACCCGCCACTGACCCACCAGGAGTCCGGAACATTTCTCCCAGTTGATCCTGGCGGAGGATGCGGCCGAGTAAATCTCCTGGCACTCACGCATCCTCCGCAGGTCAGCGGGATCCTCTACCGCGAGGAGCACGTCATCGGCGTAAGCCGAGAGGACGACCTCCACGCCCGGCCCTTGCAGAGCCAGTCCCGTCAACCTCGTCCGCAGGAGGCGCAGGAAAGGCTCCACGCAGATGGCATATAACTGGCCGGACATGGGGCATCCCTGGCGCACCCCTCTCCTAAAGCGAAGGGGCGCTGTCAAGGACCCGCTAACCTTAATCAGACACTCCGCGGCGGCGTACAAAAGTCGGATCCGGGCGACGAAATGCGTCCCGAACCCGAAAGCGCGCAGCGTTCCGAGCAGATAGTCGTGATCCACCCTGAGGAACGCCTTCTCTTGGTCGAGAGATAGGAAGGCGACCGACAGACCACCCTCCTGGGAATGATGGATGAGGTCCCGGACCAGATGGATGTTGTCGTGGATTGTCCGGCCCGGGACCGTGTAGGACTGGTCGGGGTGGATCATGTGGTCCAGCACGGCACCGAGACGAGCAGACATCGCCCTGGCGAAGATTTTGTAGTCCGTGCTGAGGAGGGAGACCGGGCGCCAGTTCTTAAGGAGGCGGAGATCGCCCTTCTTAGGCAGCAGGACGATGACTGCCCTGCGTCAAGAGAGGGGCATCTCCCCGGTCGCCAGACTTTCCCCCAGGACCCGCGCGTAGTCGCTCCCCAGGACGTCCCAGAACGCCCTGTGGAACTCCACGGTCAGCCCGTCCAGCCCCGGGGTTTTTCCCCTCGAGAGCCTGTCGAGGGCACCGGTCAGCTCCGCCAGGCTTAGCGGAGCTTCCAAATTTTCACCGCCCTCCGGGCTGACTTTCGACAGGTCCTCCTACAAAACTCTACGCGCTTCCTCGCTGGACGGATCCGGAGAGAACAGAGCCCCGTAATATTCACGGGCCCTGTTGTTGACGCCCTCCGGATCCGAGACGAGAGAGCCGTCGTCGGCCAGCAGCGTCAAGAGCTGCTTACGGACACTCTGCCTTTTTTCCAGCAAGTAGAAGAAGGGGGAGCCACGGTCCAGATCCCGCAGGAACCGGATCCGCGACCTCACGAACGCGCCTCGGGACCCGACGAGCTGCAGGTCCTTCAGCGTGGCCTTCTTAGCTTCGTACACCGTCCGCAGGGCCGGGTCCTCGACGACTTGACCGAGACGGGATTCCAGGTCGAGCACCTCTTTTTCTAGGCGCCCGACTCTGGCCGCCCGCCTCTTGGTCGACCCCCTCGCATACTCTTGCCAGAAGACGCGGACGTGAGCCTTGCCCACGTCCCACCATAGCCTCAAGGAGGGGAAGCCCCCCTGCTTCCTTCTCCAGTCGGACCAGAATCGACGGAACGAGTCCTGGAACCGCACGTCCTCCAGCAGCCGGTTGTTAAAGTGCCAGGACGCGGACCCCGTCCTCGCGCGGAGCGAAGCGAGCTCCGCCCACACCAGGTGGTGGTCCGAACACGGCACCGGCCGCATGGAGGCCGCCGGGACGCAGGAAACGTACGCCCGAGACACGTAAAGGCGGTCGACTCTGGACCATCCTACTCCAGGCCTCACCCAAGTAAAGGCGCTGGAGTCGGGGTGGAGATTTCGCCAGACGTCCACCAAGTCGAAGGACCCGACCAGGTCCCTCAACTTCTCCATCGCCGTCATGCACTGCGGGGCACCGGAGCGGTCTCTCGCCTCGAGGGTGCAGTTAAAATCCCCCCCGAGGACAATGCAGTCGCCGACGTCGACGGAGCCAAGAAGAGCGGACACTTCTTCGAAGAAGCGCGCCTGCTGCGGGCCGGGCTGAGGGGCGTACACGTTCACGAGATGGAGCGGCACGTCCCCCAGGCGAACCGTTACGTGCAGCAAGCGGCCTGGCACGGGCTCCTCGACCCCCAAGATCTCCGGCTGAAAATGCGGGCCCAGCAAGATGGCCACTCCACTAGAAGTGGCGGTGAGGTGGCTCATGCGGACCTCTCCTTGCCATTCCAGGAGCCACGTGGCTTCGTCTCCCGGAACGGTGTGGGTTTCTTGCAGGAAGCACACCGCATATTTCCCCTCCCGCAGGAGCGAAAAATTGTCAAATCTACGGCGTGCCCCTCTGCCGCCGTTGATGTTGAGGCTGGCTATGGTTATCTTCATGGCAAAAGCATAGTGCAAACTCTACCTTAACCTATTGTGGGGGAGGGGGGGGAGTGGAGTAGTTTGTTGACCTCCACTCCTTCAGCAGCCCAGCGAGGAACCTTTTGAGCCGGCGCAGCTCAAGGCCTTGCGCCTTTGATAAGGGCCCGCCCGCGGCCATGGTTTTAGCGGCGACGCGGACGGAAGCGATGAGCAGCCCCGGCTCGGACCATCTTTCCCGGGCCAGATGGGCTCGGTTGCGGCGACCCTGGCTCTGGACCAAAAAGTCCCGGAGATCCTCTACGGGAATGAGGGGGGACTCAGCGGCGGGCAGGAGGAGATCCACCGCCTCACTGGTGATGGACTCGAGATCTTCACCCGCGTCCTCCACCGAGTCCCCGTCCCCCTCCGGGAGGTCGCCGGTAGCAGCCGGCCCGTCGACCGCTCCTTGTGCATGAATCCCAAAAAGTTAGTTTGCAGGTGCAGCAGGTAATCAGGAAGGCGAATGAAATGTTGGCCTTCATTGCGAGAGGGATGGAGTACAAAAGCAGGGAGGTCCTTCTGCAACTGTACAGGGTATTGGTGAGGCCGCACCTGGAGTACTGCCTGCAGTTTTGGTCACCTTACTTAAGGAAGGATATACTAGCTTTGGAAGGGGTACAGAGACGATTCACTAGGCTGATTCTGGACATGAGGGGGTTACCTTATGATGATAGATTGAGTAGACTGGGTCTTTACTCCTTGGAGTTCAGAAGGATGAGGGGTGATCTTATAGAAACATTTAAAATAATGAAAGGGATAGACAAGATAGAGGCAGAGGTGTTGTTTCCACTGGTCGGGGAGACTAGAACTAGGGGGCACAGCCTCAAAATACGGGGGAGCCAATTTAAAACCGAGTTGAGAAGGAATTTCTTCTCCCAGAGGGTTGTGAATCTGTGGAATTCTCTGCCCAAGGAAGCAGTTGAGGCTAGCTCATTGAATGTATTCAAGTCACAGATAGATAGATTTTTAACCAATAAGAGAATTAAGGGTTACGGGGAGAGGGCGGGTAAGTGGAGCTGAGTCCACGGCCAGATCAGCCATGATCTTATTGAATGGCGGAGCAGGCTCGAGGGGCTAGATGGCCTACTCCTGTTCCTAATTCTTATGTTCTTATGTTCTTATGACTCTGCTTGTTCTGCTCTGCTTGCTGGGTCCAGTTCTCTCCCGGTACAAGAACCCAGGTCTCAAAACCAAACCGGGCATTACGAGTGGGCTCCTCGGTGGCTCGATTTGTAAAGACAGCGTACCACTGAGCCACACGGGGTCCTAGGTTCAACTCGCAGCCTGTGCCCAGTTAGCTGATTAGTGGCGGTGGGAGGGGAAAGGGGTGTTACAATTGATCGAGGATTTAGAAAACAATTCAGCCAAGGTTCCTATTCCTGGTCCCTTTTGCAAGGTGCATGGATGTCTGTGGTCGGACACGCTGGAAAGGATCAGGTTTGAGCTGTGGTGCTCCCGTGGTTGAATAGTCTGCCGGCACTCACTGACACGCCTCACATGTGAAGAATTGCCATTTGGGCAGACTCCTTCGGGGAGTGGCGATAAGGCCAGTTGATCAAGAGAGAGGAGGACAGAGAACACGGAGAAGATATTTCCACTTGCGGGCAAGGCCAGAACTAGCGGCTGTAAATGTCAGACAGTCACCAATAAACCCAATGGGGAATTCAGGAGAAATGTCTTTACCCAGAGAGTGGTGAGAATCTGGAACTCGGTGCCACAGGGAGAGGTAGAGGCAAATAGTATCGATGCATTTAAGAGGAAGCTGGATAAACACATGAAGGAGAAGGGATAGAGGGATATGGTGATGGGGTGCGATGGAGTAGGGGTGGGAGGAGGCTTGTGTGGAGCACAGACCTATTGGGCCAAATGACCAGTTTCTGTGCTGAAAATACTTGTTAATACTTTGAAAAAAATATATATGCAGTTGCAGGGTTGGAATAATGTAAGTTCTAAGCAGGCTCTCACCTCCAGCTGCAGAGTAGTGTCTCAGTAGATTCTGATCGCGATACACAGACAGACCTGTGCTAACCGTACTGTTTGGAAAAACAACAGGGAATTAGGAATAACTAAATAGAACCCAAGGAATCACAAATATGCACCGTCAAGAAAAAGCAAATCATATCGCACAATAACCGTCTCAGCAGTACTATAATATTATATATAATTACTATCGTTATACATGACCAAATATTATTTTTAATTCTATGATGCTTTTCTTCTATTGTCCCTATTCTCTCAACATTTCCTATATATTGTCTTCTTTACAGTATCCTTTGTCTCTTATTTTATTTTTATTACTTGTACAGGTGCAGCGTCGAGAATTCGGAATGTTCGGGACCGAAGCCATTCCGGATTCCGGGCTTTTCCAGACTTTCAATCGTCTTTCTGACATCTGGAAACACCTGAGCCCACGTTCGGGTATTTCCGGATTGGGGGGGGGGGGGGGGGGGGGGGGGCGGGGGGTGTCCCCACCACCGAGGAGCTGTTCGGGTGGCCCCCGCCACCGAGGAGCTGTTCGGGTGGGCCCTGCCACCGAGGAGCTGTTTGGGCGGGCCCCCGCCACCGAGGAGCTGTTTGGGCGGGCCCCCGCCACCGAGGAGCTGTTCGGGCGGGCCCCACCACCGAGGAGCTGTTCGGGTGGGCCCCGCCACCGAGGAGCTGTTCGGGCGGGCCCCACCACCGAGGAGCTGTTCGGGTGGGCCCCACCACCGAGGAGCTGTTCGGGTGGGCCCCGCCATGGAGGTGGTGTTCGGGCGGGCCCCGCCATGGAGGTGGTGTTCAGGTGGGCCCCACCACCGAGGAGCTGTTCGGGTGGGCCCCGCCATGGAGGTGGTGTTCGGGCGGGCCCCGCCATGGAGGTGGTGTTCAGGTGGGCCCCACCACCGAGGAGCTGTTCGGGTGGGCCCCACCACCGAGGAGCTGTTCGGGCGGGCCCCGCCATGAAGGTGGTGTTCAGGTGGGCCCCACCACCGAGGAGCTGTTCGGGTGGGCCCCGCCATGGAGGTGGTGTTCGGGCGGGCCCCGCCATGGAGGTGGTGTTCAGGTGGGCCCCACCACCGAGGAGCTGTTCGGGTGGGCCCCACCACCGAGGAGCTGTTCGGGCGGGCCCCGCCATGGAGGTGGTGTTCGGGCGGGCCCCACCACCGAGGAGCTGTTCGGGCGGGCCCCGCCATGGAGGTGGTGTTCGGGCGGGCCCCACCACCGAGGAGCTGTTCGGGTGGGCCCCGCCATGGAGGTGGTGTTCGGGCGGGCCCCGCCATGGAGGTGGTGTTCAGGTGGGCCCCACCACCGAGGAGCTGTTTGGGTGGGCCCCGCCATGGAGGTGGTGTTCGGGCGGGCCCCGCCATGGAGGTGGTGTTCAGGTGGGCCCCACCACCGAGGAGCTGTTCGGGTGGGCCCCACCACCGAGGAGCTGTTCAGGCGGGCCCCACCACCGAGGAGCTGTTCGGGCGGGCCCCGCCATGGAGGTGGTGTTCAGGTGGGCCCCACCACCGAGGAGCTGTTCGGGCGGGCCCCGCCATGGAGGTGGTGTTCGGGCGGGCCCCACCACCGAGGAGCTGTTCGGGCGGGCCCCGCCATGGAGGTGGTGTTCAGGTGGGCCCCACCACCGAGGAGCTGTTTGGGTGGGCCCCACCACCGAGGAGCTGTTCGGGCGGGCCCCGCCATGGAGGTGGTGTTCGGGCGGGCCCCACCACCGAGGAGCTGTTCGGGTGGGCCCCACCACCGAGGAGCTGTTCGGGCGGGCCCCGCCATGGAGGTGGTGTTCGGGCGGGCCCCACCACCGAGGAGCTGTTCGGGCGGGCCCCGCCATGGAGGTGGTGTTCGGGCGGGCCCCACCACCGAGGAGCTGTTCGGGCCGGCTGGCAGCAAGGCCCTGAGGTAAGGGCAGCGGCAGCGAGCGAAGGCGGTCCCCGAGGTCGGCGGGTCCAGATTCCGGAACATTTTATGGATTCCGGACAACCCTGCCACCAATCGGTCCAGAGTCCGGAACATTCTGGAACTCCGGATTTTCCACACTGCACCTGTACATTTAAAATCTAATCTTAACTTATTCTCTGGTGCCTCCGTAGACCTAATCTCCATTAGTGCGCTGGGACCAAAAATCATTGAAATATGATCCTGGATTGGCTGAAAACTGGATCTGAAGGCCAGCTCTTGAGCCAATCAAGTCTAGAGTTTACTGAGGTTTGACCTAGTCACGTAACTAAAACAACTAGGTGAAATTAAAGAGCACTGTGTCTTCCGAGTGTGATTTCACTGAGGGCCCAGGGGAGCGGCCTCCTCTGAAACTAGCAGACAGCAGGCTAAAGTTTAAAAACTGTTAGTTAAAGGTCGGCTGTCAATGAACACAATTTATGAGGTCATTTGACCTCACTGAGATTACTTGGTAATCCAGTTATTATCTTGAGAACAACGACGCCAGGATTGCCAGATCTTAGAAGAACATCTCGAAAGAACACACACAATGCTATTTACCACCTTCTAGGACATGTTGACTTTGCAGCTTGTGTGGAGACCAACAATTTAGTTTTGATTCTCCCCCCCACTCCCTGGCTCATACGACAGTGGTTACAGGTGCAGCCCACGTGCATTCTGCAGCTGCTCCATTAACTTGATATGTAATTCGCATTTTGGACTGGTCTGGAGCCACCTGACCCAAGAAACACACACACCAGCTACTGCTGCAGTTTCTGCAATCAGTTGTGAGTTTCCCCTCGATTGGCCCACAGACCAATCCAAAGTGCTGTTTCACATTAAAGTCAACGGACCCCACCTGAGCTGACGGTGCCATCTACCTCACTGGAAGCAGCCGAGGTGGGGTGCAGAATGAGAGGTAGTCTCATTGAAACATACAAGATACTGAGGGGAATTGACAGGGTAGATGCTGAGAGGTTGTTTCTCCCGGGCTGGAGT
Organism: Pristiophorus japonicus; assembly: GCF_044704955.1. Taxonomy (NCBI): domain Eukaryota; kingdom Metazoa; phylum Chordata; class Chondrichthyes; family Pristiophoridae; genus Pristiophorus; species Pristiophorus japonicus. The sequence goes on along the minus strand of NC_091988.1, from coordinate 201,904,861 downwards.
GTCTAGAACCAGGGGGCACAGTCTCAGGATAAGAGGGCGGTCATTTAAGACAGAGATGAGGAGGAATTTCTTCACTCAGAGGGTTATGAATCTTTGAAATTCTCTTCCCCAGAGGGCTTTGGAGATAGAGAGATAGAGAGAGAGAGAGAGAGAGAGAGAGAGAGAAAACACTACAGAGACACATTAGGAGGTAAGACAATGTGGGGCAAAGTACACTTAACAGAAAGTGCGGATCCATCACTATCTTCTCTTTAAAACACCTTTCACACTGAATATAGCAGCCAAGCAAAGGCACTGCAATTCTTTTCTATACACACATTCAGGCTTGGGCTGATAAGTGGCCATACAAGTGCCAGGCAATGGCTATTTCCAAAAAGAGAGCATCTAACCACTGCCCCTTGACATTCAATGGCATTACCATCGCCGAATCTCCCATCATCAACATCCTGGGGGTCACCATTGACCAGAAACTTAACTGGACCCGCCACATAAATACTGTGGTAACAAGAGCAGGTCAGAGGCTGGGTATTCTGCGGCGAGTGTCTCACCTCCTGACTCCCCAAAGCCTTTCCACCATCTACAAGGCACAAGTCAGGCGTGTGAGGGAATACTCTGCACTTGCCTGGATGAGCGCAGCTCCAACAACACTCAAGAAGCTCGACACCATCCAGGACAAAGCAGCCGCTTGATTGGCCCCCCATCCACCACCTTAAACATTCACTCCTTCCACCACCGGCGCACCGTGGCTGCAGTGTGTACCGTCTACAAGATGCACTACAGCAACTCGCCAAGGCTTCTTCGACAGCACCTCGCAAACCCACGACCTCTACCACCTAGAAGGACAAGGGCAGCAGGTGCAAGGAAACACCACCACCCCCATGTTCCCCTCCCAGTCATACACCATCCTGACTTGGAAATATATTGCCATTCCTTCATCATCGCTGAGTCTGAGTCAAAATCCTGAAACTCACTCCCTAACAGCGCTGTGGGAATACCTTCACCACACGGACTGCAGCGGTTCAAGCTGGTGGCTCACCACCACCTTCTCAAGGGCAATTAGGGATGGGCAATAAATGTTGGCCTTGCCAGCGACGGCCACATCCCAGGAACGAACAAATTAAAAAAAATAGTAACATTGTCAGCCTGGACTCAGTGGTAGCCTGGAGTTAGAAGGTTGTGGGTTCAAGCCCCACTCCAGACTTGAGCACATAATTCAGGCTAACACTCCAGTAACAGTACTGAGGGAGTGCTACACCGTCGGAGGTACCGCCTTTAGGATGATATTTTATACTCAGGTAGATGTAAAACTGCACTACTCGAAGAAGAGCAGGGGAGTTCTCCCTGTGTCCTGGCCAATATTTACCCCTCAACCAACAACGCTAAGAAAAGACAGATTATCTGGTCATGTATTTCATTGCAGTTTGTAGGACCTTGCTGTGCACAAATTGGCCACCACGTTTCCTACATTATAACAGTGACTACACTTCGAGTTCTTCATTAGCTGTAAAGTGCTTTATTACGTCCTGAAGTTTTGATTGGCACTGTATATATCTATATAAATAAATAACCCTAACCCTTTATTTTCCTTATTAGACATGCTATGTTTAGAAATACAAATTCAGTCCTAATGCAGCTCTAACCCACTGAAGATTGCCCACACTGTATCTATATACTACAACTACCTTTAGATTAAGCGCTGTAATATTTGTTTAATATTTTTGCTTACTTGAATATCGCCACAAATGCGGTTACTCTCCAGCTCCACCGCCAGCCATAACGCACGAAGCCACGTACTGCAGCGTTTTGTGCTGACCTCTAGTAAAAACACAGCATTGATGTAGGGAATCAGAGATGGTGCATTTCAAGATCCTACAAATCCCCTAGTGTCCTCGACCAGGCCAACATCCCCAGCATTGAAGCACTGACCACACTTGATCAGCTCCGCTGGGCAGGGCCACATTGTTCACATGCCAGACACGAGACTCCCAAAGCAAGCGCTCTACTCGGAACTCCTTCACGGCAAACGAGCCAAAGGTGGGCGAGGAAACGTTACAAGGACACCTTCAAAGCCTCCCTGCTAAAGCGCAACATCCCCACTGACACCTGGGAGTCCCTGGCCAAAGACCACCCCAAGTGGAGGAAGTGTATCCGGGAGGGTGCTGAGCACCTCGAGTCTCATCACCGAGAGCGTGCAAAACTCAAGCGCAGGCAGCGGAAGGAGCGTGCGGCAAACCAGTCCCACCCATCCCTTCCCTCAACGACTAGCTGTCCCACCTGTGACAGAGTCTGTGGCTCTCGTATTGGATTATTCAGCCACCTAAGGACTCATTTTTAAAGTGGAAGCAAGTCTTCCTCGATTCCGAGGGACTGCCTATGATGATGATGATAGGTTGCACAAACTGCTCACTGTCCCACACACAAGAAAAAAAATAACACCCCCCGCCCCCCCCCAGCGGTTCACACAGAGCGATAGTATTCTAAATTAATTTGCTGCACACTGCGTGAGGTCACTTGCTGAAGCTGCAGCTACTTTGCCCAGTGGTAATGTCAATACCAGCTGGTGTCTCTCTCTGAAATCCCAGGGTCGTGTTGGGACCAATGCCACAGACATGACTAGCACGATGGCAAGTGTAACTTCCAGTTATTCTTTTGCAAATTGATCTTAAGCATAGGAAAACCTTTGCATCCTGTTACTTAGTTTAATGTTACAAAACAGGGGGATTCCCATTACACTCACGCAGATTGCTGGATTCCCTCAATGAAAACCAATCACAGTGCCCGCTCTAGTCGGACCCAGCACTTGGAAGAACGCAAATTACAAAAGTTTAGGCCCTTTAGCCAACAGACCATGTGTGATTTGAGCTCCCAAACCATGGGCAATAAATAGCCACATGGAAAACTTCCAGGATTAAATAATTATGCTGCTCTTGGAAAGGAGTGGAAACTACAGAATCCATGTCTCAGATTATTCCGTACATTACTGCTCTATATGTCAGCAGTATTGAACCTGTGATATTCTCATGATGCCAACAAGCCTGAAATAGCTTTCAGTGGTGTAGCTGAATATATCTACACATGTCTCCATCATTTTCATAAACAGATCTCTGTGCCAGGTTTATAACCTGCCAGCAGTGACTGCGTTGCTGTATTTAAAGGCTTTATGCGGAGCTCCTTCACGGCAAACGAGCCAAAGGTGGGCAGCGGAAACGTTACAAGGACACCCTCAAAGCCTCCCTGGTAAAGTGCAACATCCCCACTGACACCTGGGAGACCCTGGCCGAAGACCACCCTAGGTGGAGAAAGTCCATCCGGGAGGGCATTGAGTTCTTCGAATCTCAACGGCGAGAGCATGAAGAGGTCAAGCGCAGGCAGCGGAAGGAGCGTACAGCAAATCAGTCCCAACCCCCACTTCCCTCGACGAATGTCTGTCCCACATGTGACAGAGTCTGTGGCTCTCGTATTGGCCTGTTCAGCCACCAAAGAACTCACTTCAGGAGTGAAAGCAAGTCTTCCTCGATTCCGGGGGACTGCCTATGATGATGATGTATTTAAAGGGAGTGTAACTGTAGATAGGAAGAGGGTTAGAGGAAAAAGAGGCAGCAAAAATTGCTGTTTTCTTGGATTGGGGGAGATGCAAGTATCGGTGTGCCACAGGGGCTGGTGCTGTCAGGGACAGCTTTGTGTTTTCCATTTATACAAATGATTTGGGCGCAGACACAAAAGGACTGATATTAAAATCTGCTGCCTGGAAAATTGTGTGGCAGAACATTGGTCAGGTTAGACTGGTCAGATAGGTGGCAGATCAATACGGAGTCGTACATTGTGGGGAGAAACATTGAAAGGAAGTGCAGCCTAAACGGCAAGGCTCAAGAGTGGAGGATCAGACACATAGATCCTAAAAAGGACTGAGTGCGGAGAAAAGGCGTTAAAAATGCAACTGGGTTTCTTTCTCTCTCTATAATATATATTATATTATATATTATATATAATATATAGATGTGTGGAGAAGGGAGGACATTCATTTCTGTGAAGTTAGGTAACAGATCAGCCATGATCTCACTGAATGGAGGAACAAGCTCGAGGGGCTAAATTGGCTCCTCCTGTTCCTATGGTGGTTGGGCTCCCCAGGAGCGAGATGGGCCGAGCTCCATCTGCTTCTATGCTTGCTAGATGGGCAGCGGGGGTTTGGAGGAGAAGTTTCTTCTGTGCAGATCAATGAATTTAGGGTTACAATTCCCCCCCCCCACCCCGCATGGATTTGAAGCCCAAGTCTGACTCACAAAGCGGTCTGGGACTCACATTTGTGCGTGGGGCCAATCTTACTGAGGGGAATCCCCACCATGTTGGGTGTAGCGAAGCTTGCATCCGAGAGTTGGCCTGACTCCTTGATGGTTTGGAATTTGTTGGGGAATGATGTGGCGATCCCCCCCGAGAGTAGGATCTCATGATATTCTGTGCTGGGGCTGGACTTGCACTGATGCTTGCTGACACGGGTTCTTTCACTCAGGCAAAGAGGAGGGGAGTTAAGAGGCACTCTTGCCTGGAGCCTCCATTGTAGGGGGAATGGGCGGGAACGGAGACCACTAGTGCACAATGGATGAGGCATTCAAGGATTGGATTTTAATCCACTTGCCCGAGGATAATGAACTCCACCCGGATAAATGCCTTCCAATAGCATCTGTGCACACATACGATAGTTTCCACTGTACGATCAGGCGGAAATTACATCCACTGTGTGTGCGCACCACAATAATAAAAAAAATAATTAACGGGGAGAGTAGAAAAATGTATTACACAGAGGATGATTAGGATGTGAAATTGCCCATTATTGAAGGAAGGTACGTAAATTCTATTGACAGAGAATTGAATGCATGAAAAAGAGGCATATTAAAGGGTACATGTGAGTGAGGAGGAGAGCAGAATTAGACTAGTTGGCTTGTGGAGAAAACTAGTGCAAAGTTGCTGGGCTGAAGGTCTGTTTCTACACTGTAATTCTGATTCTATACCTGTACGAGGCCCCTTGGGGAAGAGTGACCATAATATGGTGGAATTCTGCATTAGGATGGAGAATGAAACAGTTAATTCAGAGACCATGGTCCAGAACTTAAAGAAGGCTAACTTTGAAGGTATGAGGCGTGAATTGGCTGAGATGGATTGGCGAATGATACTTAAGGGGTTGACTGTGGATGGGCAATGGCAGACATTTAGAGACCGCATGGATGAACTACAACAATTGTACATTCCTGTCTGGCATAGAAATAAAAAAGGGAAGGTGGCTCAACCGTGGCTATCAAGGGAAATCAGGGATAGTATTAAAGCCAAGGAAGTGGCATACAAATTGGCCAGAAATAGCAGCGAACCTGGGGACTGGGAGAAATTTAGAACTCAGCAGAGGAGGACAAAGGGTTTGATTAGGGCAGGGAAAATGGAGTATGAGAAGAAGCTTGCAGGGAACATTAAGACGGATTGCAAAAGTTTCTATAGATATGTAAAGAGAAAAAGGTTAGTAAAGACAAACGTAGGTCCCCTGCAGTCAGAATCAGGGGAAGTCATAACGGGGAACAAAGAAATGGCGGACCAATTGAACAAGTACTTTGGTTCGGTATTCACGAAGGAGGACACGAACAACCTTCCGGTTATAAAAGGGGTCGGGGGTCTAGTAAGGAGGAGGAACTGAGGGAAATCCTTATTAGCCGGGAAATTGTGTTGGGGAAATTGATGGGATTGAAGGCCGATAAATCCCCAGGGCCTGATGGACTGCATCCCAGAGTACTTAAGGAGGTGGCCTTGGAAATAGTGGATGCGTTGACAGTCATTTTCCAACATTCCATTGACTCTGGATCAGTTCCTATGGAGTGGAGGGTAGCCAATGTAACCCCACTTTTTAAAAAAGGAGGGAGAGAGAAAACAGGGAATTATAGACCGGTCAGCCTGACATCGGTAGTGGGTAAAATGATGGAATCAATTATTAAGGATGTCATAGCAGTGCATTTGGAAAGAGGTGACATGATAGGTCCAAGTCAGCATGGATTTGTGAAAGGGAAATCATGCTTGACAAATCTTCTGGAATTTTTTGAGGATGTTTCCAGTAGAGTGGATAAGGGAGAACCAGTTGATGTGGTATATTTGGACTTTCAGAAGGCGTTCGACAAGGTCCCACACAAGAGATTGATGTGCAAAGTTAGAGCACATGGGATTGGGGGTAGTGTACTGACATGGATTGAGAACTGGTTGTCAGACAGGAAGCAAAGAGTAGGAGTAAATGGGTACTTTTCAGAATGGCAGGCAGTGACTAGTGGGGTACCGCAAGGTTCTGTGCTGGGGCCCCAGCTGTTTACACTGTACATTAATGATTTAGATGAGGGGATTAAATGTAGTATCTCCAAATTTGCGGATGACACTAAGTTGGGTGGCAGTGTGAGCTGCGAGGAGGATGCTGTGAGGCTGCAGAGCGACTTGGATAGGTTAGGTGAGTGGGCAAATGCATGGCAGATGAAGTATAATGTGGATAAATGTGAGGTTATCCACTTTGGTGGTAAAAACAGAGAGACAGACTATTATCTGAATGGTGACAGATTAGGAAAAGGGGAGGTGGAAAGAGACCTGGGTGTCATGGTACATCAGTCATTGAAGGTTGGCATGCAGGTACAGCAGGCGGTTAAGAAAGCAAATGGCATGTTGGCCTTCATAGCGAGGGGATTTGAGTACAGGGGCAGGGAGGTGTTGCTACAGTTGTACAGGGCCTTGGTGAGGCCACACCTGGAGTATTGTGTACAGTTTTGGTCTCCTAACCTGAGGAAGGACATTCTTGCTATTGAGGGAGTGCAGCGAAGGTTCACCAGACTGATTCCCGGGATGGCGGGACTGACCTATCAAGAAAGACTGGATCAACTGGGCTTGTATTCACTGGAGTTCAGAAGAATGAGAGGGGACCTCATAGAAACATATAAAATTCTGACGGGGTTAGACAGGTTAGATGCAGGAAGAATGTTCCCAATGTTGGGGAAGTCCAGAACCAGGGGTCACAGTCTAAGGATAAGGGGGAAGCCATTTAGGACCGAGATGCGGAGGAACTTCTTCACCCAGAGAGTGGTGAACCTGTGGAATTCTCTACCACAGAAAGTTGTTGAGGCCAATTCACTAAATATATTCAAAAAGGAGTTAGATGAGGTCCTTACTGCTAGGGGGATCAAGGGGTATGGCGAGAAAGCAGGAATGGGGTACTGAAGTTGAATGTTCAGCCATGAACTCATTGAATGGCGGTGCAGGCTAGAAGGGCCGAATGGCCTACTCCTGCACCTATTTTCTATGTTTCTATGTTTCTATGTAATAATAGAGCTGGATAGATTTTAACTCAGAGGTTGGGAGAATTTTTACAAATATTTTTTTTTAAATGCAGTGCATTCGTCAGACATGCGCATTAAAAAAAAAAGTATTTATTCATTCACGGGATGTGGGCATCACTGGCAAGGCCGGCATTTATTGCCCATCCCTAATTGCCCCTAGAGAAGGTGGTGGTGAGTCGCCTTCTTGAACCGGTGGTGAAGGTGCTCCCACAGTGCTGTTAGAGAGGGAATCCCAGGATTTTGTCCCAGCGACCCACTGTAATGCAACGGTGGAAAGTGAGTCCATAATACCTGTAAGAGGGATGTAGATAAATATTTGAGAGAAAAGGATATGGGAAAAGGGCCGGGAAAAGACTAATCAGACAGCTTTCTCAGAGAACCACTACAGGCGTACAGGCGGCATGAAGGTATCACTATTCCTCAACGGAAAGGAGGTAGACTGTATCTTCTTCACCTGTGCAATGCCACCAGGTTGGCTGCGAGGAATGCAGGTGTGCAGCCTGTGATTGGCTGATTCTCCTACTTCCATTCGCTCTGTGCCTGGTCTCTGCACAGCAGAAAATAAGACTCCCAGGTGCACTGAAGCTATTTTTTGCTGTTATCACTGTCCCTCCTCTCCTGACAATTCCTGTTTAAAAAAAAAGTCACCTCCGGATTTCTTGCACAACTCGAGAGTTTCAAACCCAACGAACTCACCACAGCCTCCATGCGATTTTTGTACACCTCGGCTTGGCTCTGCTCGATGTAGCGAATTTTCGCGTGTTGGGCAGCGGGAATGCCACCGTACACCATCCCAACACATGCCGCCACAATGATGCTCTTCCAGATGTTAGTTATTTCCTCGGGATACCTCTTCATCTCACTGTGTGCACAATATACACACGTAGTTACACAGTCATTTCACAACACCTACCCATCTCACTGTGTGCACAATATACACACGTAGTTACACAAAGTCATTTCACAACACCTACCCATCTCACTGTGTGCACAATATACACACGCAGTTACACACAGTCATTTCACAACACCTACCCATCTCACTGTGTGCACAATATATACACGCAGTTACACACAGTCATTTCACAACACCTACCCATCTCACTGTGTGCACAATATACACACGCAGTTACACACAGTCATTTCACAACACCTACCCATCTCACTGTGTGCACAATATACACACGTAGTTACACACAGTCATTTCACAACATCCACTCATTGCTCGGGCAGCTGCATTTCTGTTTTAAAAATAAACTATTTGTTGTGTGAACTTTATGACTGTCAAACTGAAGGATGCTATTGTTGGGAAATTAAATCCTTTAGATTTCAATCTCATCAGGTCAAATATAGCATGATTCGATACAGAATAAACCTGCCTCTACACTGTCCAGACAAAGTACTTCAGGAAAACATCCTGAATGCACCAATGTGACACTTTCCCTGCTCCAGCCATCCCGTGGCCTCTCTGGTTGAGATGGCCAATTTGTTGGTAGGTCTCGCCGTATTAATGACCATCCTAGCTCAGAGTGCAACCATTCAAAACAAGAACTAGATCCCAGTGAGAAGGGCAGTGGAAACCTTGAACAAGATTGCAAGGATAGAGGCGTATTGCCCAGAACACTGAGCCTGCTGGACAATACAGCCCGTCGCTCGCTCAAGGTGCAAAACACAGGCAATGAAAAAGGGCACAGAAATGGCGCGAGGTTGAGATGTGGGGGTTCAGGAAAACCCGCAGAGGTTCAAGGACTGAAACAGCGGCAAAGAATGGGCGATTAATTCAGGAGAAACCTCTTTACCCAGAGAGCGGTGAGAATGTGGAACTTGCTCCCACAGGGAGTGGTGGAGGCGAATAGTATCGATGCATTTAAGAGGAAGCTGGATAAACACATGAGGGAGAAAGGAATAGATGGTGATGGGGTGAGATGAAGTACTGGGAGAACTGAAAGGGCAAGGACCAAGAGAAGTGTAAGGAAAGGCAGCTGCATGATACAGGGCACAGGAAATCCAATCGGACTGGCACTACGCGAGGTATGCAATGCACAAGGACAGCAAACCTCACCAGGACAACACTGGAATGGGGAACGGCAGAGGAGGGAGCATTGAGCATTGCGCACAATGATCATAAAGGTTGAGACTGCCCAGGTGTTTTAAGGTGCTCCTTGTCCCACCCCCACAATATTCTCTTCTACAATTCTTGCCTCCATGTCACTTAACTTTCCAAGGAGACTTTTATATATTTTTTTTAATTACATTTTGTCTGTCTTAATCCACACAGAAACTGGTTGGATTCATACTCACTCTTGATCAAACAGCTCCCGGATTCTGTCCCATCCGGTTTCTGGGACTTGGGGATTACCGATAAATTTAGGCAGTTTCTCCGCCTCACTCCCCGCGTCTTCTGTGGCACGTACTCGAGGAAAGCGGAACATTTTTCCGAAGTAGCAGTTCTGATAGATGTGTAGAATGCCCGTCACCTGACTGCTCCGTGAGGTAGGTGGAAGTTTACAGTCGGATGAGTCATTAGTCCCCCCCATTCCTCTATCTTCATCTTTCATCCCTGTGCGCAACGACTCACTACAAATCAACACAGGAATTAGCTAAACCATATCACCCAACAGATGGTTTATAACATACCCTCACCCCAATCCCTAGGTTCCACAGGCAACACCTTCTTTGGAGGGGCCCGCTGGGTAAAATGGTTGGAACAGATTACTCACTCACCCCTATATGGGGAGAGTTGGGGAGATAATAGCTACAAAAATAGGTTGGGAGATATCAAAAACAATAATCACAAATGTTAACAGTCTTTGGAAGGGGGCTTGACAAGGTGGATGAAGAGAGGATGTTTCCACTGATAGGGGAGACTGGAACTAGAGGGCAACATCTTAGAATAAGGGGCCGCCCATTTAAAACTGAGATGAGGAGAAATTTCTTCTCAGAGGGTTGTGGATCTGTGGAACTCACTGCTTCAGAGAGCTGTGAATAAATTTAAGACAGAAATAGACAGTTTCTTAAACGATAAGGGAATAAGGTGTTATGGGGAGCAGGCGGGGAAGTGGAGCTGAGTCCATGATCGGATCAGCCATGATTGTATTGAATGGCAGAGCAGGCTCGAGGGGCAGTATGGCCTACTCCTGCTCCTATTTCTTATGTTCTTATGAATGCGAAGCTGCATCGGTCTGCACCCAACAAGCAGAGGTGTTCCAGCTCGCTGCACCATAGATTGCGAAGTTGCTAATGCACTGAGACAGCTACCGGAGCCACGTGTCATCAGGATGCACTGCTGTTCGCTATTACAATCACCTCTCTTCCCGAATGGGGCGGGGGTGGGGAGGAATTTGCAGTCAAGTCATCCTAGAACATTTTTGTCCACTTCCAATAACTTGCCGAGAGCAGCAGTAAAGGTTAGCGAGTAGATCACCTGCTAGTCTCCACTAACAGACCAAGAGTGTTGATGTGGCATCAAAAGTAGAAAGGGAGAAAAAGACGATCTATTTCGCTCAACACCCAGTCCCTAAATCATTGTCAAATTGGTTAAGGAAAACATTTAAACCTTGGATTTAGGCAACTTCAGAGGGTAACAGAACAAACACGTCACCGACCAATAGAAATACAAGAACAGTCCACGACTTCAGTATTCCAGCTGTAGGTGTTGGAGGATTGCTCGCACACTTATAGCATGCAGGTCTTTTAACTGGCAGACAACTCACACACACTCCCCTCTTTCCGCAGAGCAATTACACACTGGCTCATCGGTTGTGGGAAAATCTGCCCCAGCCTGTCGCTGGAGACAGGTTGTGTGGGAGAGAACACAGCAGCCGTGTAAGGTATCCAATTAAAAACAAGGGCATACAAAGTGGCCCAAACTAGTGGGTGGACAGAAGATTGGGAAGCTTTTAAAAGCCAGCACAGAATGACTAAAAAAATGATTAAGAAAATGAAGATAGACTATGAAAGTAAACTAGCACGAAATATAAAAATAGATAGCAAGAGTTTTTATAGGTATATAAAAAGGAAAAGAGTGGCTAAAGTAAATGTTGGTCCCTTAAGAGGACAAGACCAGGTAATTAGTAATGGGGAACATGGAGATGACAGAAACTCTGAACAAATATTTTGTATCAGTCTTTACGGTAGAGGACACTAACAATATCCCAACAGTGAATAGTCAAGGGGCTATGGGGGGGGGCGGGGGAGGAACTTAACACAATCACAATCACTAAGGAGGTAGTACTCAGTAAGATAATGGGATTAAAGGCGGATAAATCCCCTGGACCTGATGGCTTGCATCCTAGGGTCTCAAGAGCAGTGGCGGCAGGGATAGTGGATACATTGGTTGTAATTTACCAAAATTCCCTGGATTCTGGTGAGGTCCCAGCAGATTGGAAAACTGCAAATGTAATGACCCTGTTTAAAAAAGGAGGCAGACAAAAAGCAGGAAACTATAGACCAGTTAGCCTAACATCTGTTAGGAAAATGTTGGGAGTCCATTATTAAAGAAGCAGTAGGACATTTGGAAAAGCATAATTCAGTCAGGCAAAGTCAGCATGGATTTATGAAAGGGAAGTCATGTTTGACAAATTTGCTGGAATTCTTTGAGGATGTAACGAACAGGGTGGATAAAGGGGAACCAGTGGATGTGGTGTATTTGGGCTTCCAGAAGGCATTTGACAAGGTGCAACATAAAAGGTTACTGCACAATATAAAAGTTCACAGGATTGGGGGTAATATATTAGCATGGATAAAGGATTGGCTAAATATCAGAAAACAGAGAGTCGGGATAAATGGTTCATTCTCGGGTTGGCAATCAATAATGAGTGGGGTGTCACAAGGATCAGTGCTGGGACCCCAACTATTTACAATCTATATCAATGACTTGGAAGAGAGGACTGAGTGTAACATAGCCAAGTTTGCTGATGATACAAAGATGGGAGGAAAAGCAATGTGTGAGCAGGACACAAAAAATCTGCAAAAGGACATAGACAGGCTAAGTGACTGGGCAAAAATTGGCAGATGGAGTATAATGTTGGAAAGTGTGAGGTTATGCACTTTGGCAGAAAAAAAATCAAAGAGCAAGTTATTATTTAAACTGAGAAAAATTGCAGTGTTGCAGTACAGCGGGACCTGGGGGTACTTGTGCATGAAACACAAAAGGATAGTATGCAGGTACAACAAGTGATCAGGAAGGCCAATGGAATCTTGGCCTTTATTGCAAAGGGGATGGAGTATAAAAGCAGGGAAGTCTTGCTACAGGTATACAGGGTATTGGTGAGGCCACACCTAGAATACTGTGTGCAGTTTTGGTTTCCATATTTAAGAAAGGATATACTTGCTTTGGAGGCAGTTCAGAGAAGGTTCACTAGATTGATTCCAGAGATGAGGGGGTTGACTTATGAGGAAAGATTGAGTAGGTTGGGCCTTTACTCATTGGAATTCAGAACAATGAGAGGTGATCGTATTGAAATGTATAAGATTATGAGGGGGCTTGACAAGGTGGATCTAGAACTAGGGGGCCATAATCTTAGAATAAGGAGCTTCCCATTTAAAACTGAGATGAGGAGGAATTTCTTCTCTCAGAGGGTTGTAAATCTGTGGAATTCGCTGCCTCAGAGAGCTGTGGAAGCTGGGACATTGAATAAATTTAAGAAAGAGATTGACAGTTTCTTAACCGATAAGGGGATAAGAGGTTATGGGGAGCGGGCAGGGAAGTGGACCCGAGTCCATGATCGGATTAGCCACGATCGTATTAAATGGCGGAGCAGGCTCGAGGGGCCGTATGACCTACTCCTGCTTCTATTTCTTCTGTTCTTATGTAAAAGAGATGTCATCATCATCATAAGCAGTCCCTCGTAATCGAGGAAGACTTGCTTCCACTCTAAAAATTAGTTCGTAGGTGATTGAATGTGCAGCCTACAAATTGGAGTTAGTGATATTAACGCTATTCCTGTCTGCTACTTTAATATAAATGGATTAACGCCCGTTTAACCAGACTAACATTTGTGTTAAAGCAGCAGCCAAGGGAATGCTCACACATTAGTCTGCCACGTATTACCAATAGTAAGTTTCTAAATCAAACAATGGTATACTATAAACAGCTCTTCACACAGTGCCTGATGAGCTTCATTAGAAGATGGCTATCCTTATCGCCTTAATCTCGTGTAATTTGCGATTCTGTGCTTTTAGAGCAATGATCTAATGTACTTCTTTGGATAATGTGCATCGTATATGAACATAGGAAATTAAACATGACATATATATATCACATTGTTTAATCCTCAGTCATACCTTCATCTCCAAAATAAGAAGTAGGTACATTCGATATACCTTCAATTACCAAGATGCCAAAAAGTGCGTATACTCCGACAATCTTACAGCACAGGAGGAGGCCATCGAACCTGTGCCGGCTCATTGAAAGAGCCATCCAATAAATACCATTCTCCTGTTCTTTCCCCATAGCCCAGCAAATTTCTCCCCTTCAAGTATTTATCCAATTCTCTTTTGAAAGTTATTGTTGAATCTGCTTCCACCGACCTTTCAGATCACAACAGCTCACTGCGTGAAAAAATATTTCTCATTCCCCCCCTGGTTGTTGTGCCAATTATCTTAAATCTGTGTCTTTTGGTTACTGACCCGCCTGCCACGGGAAACTGTTTCTCCCTATTTACTCTTATCAAAACACCGTATCATTTTGAACACCTCTACTAAATCGCCCCTTAACCTTCTCTGCTCCAAGGAGAACAATTCCAGCTTCTCCAGTCCCTCATCCCCGGTACCATTCTCGTAAATCCCCTCTGCACACTCTCCAAGGCCCTGACATCCTTCCTAAAGTGTGGTGCCCAGAATTGGACACAATACTCCAGCTGGGGCCTAACCAGTGATTTACACAGGCTTAGCATAACTTCCTTGCTTTTGTACTCTATGCTTCTATTTATAATGCCGAGGGTCCCCTATGCTTTTTTAATAGCCTACAAAAGTAAAAAGCATTTATATTACACTGCAGTGTTAATTCCACTCACATTTGTAGACAGATTTTTCTGATGCAGCAATATCCAGACTTCGTTGTCTGGTTTTCAATTAACGTACTGATCTCAATCCGAGCTGGTTGGGGCTGTACAACTGCCGACAGCACCTCGAGGTTGTTTCCAGTGATTGAGGGGTCTGGAATGAGGGAGACATATATGTACGATTAAGTATGAGATTTAAGACATAGAGCAAAAAGAAATATTTTTTACACAGATTTGCGAGGCTGTGGAATCCACTAACTTGATTAAAGCGGAGACCATATCAGTATTTAATGACCTGGTGAAATTTCTTCACTCAGAATTGTGAATCTTTGGAATTTTCTATCCCAGAGGGCTGTGGTTGCCCTGTCGTTCAGTATATTCAAGACAGAGATCGGTAGATTTTTGGATATTAAAGGAATCAAGGGATATGGGGATAGTGGGAGAAAGAGGAGTTGAGGTCAACGATCAGCCATGATCTTATTGAATGGTGGAGCAGGCTCGAGGGGCTGAATGGCCTACTCCTGCTCCTAATTCTTATGTTCTTATGTTAGATAGGTGATTGAAGGAAATGGGAACAGATAGGGCACATGCGATTCGGACTACTGCTCACATGGAGGATAAACACCAAATAGTCTGGTTGGGTGGTTGAACTACCAGCATCAATGTTGTGATTTCTATTAAGGATTTCCAGCTTCTGCTTGCTAATCGTTAACCCCTGCCTGACACATGAACGATGCTGGGCGAGACGACAGGGTCAGAGGTGATGGTGATGGCCTCCAGAGTCAGATAGCATGCTGACACTTGGGCTTGCACATAATGACCCACGCCACAGACTGAAAGAGCCCGCCAACTTCCACACGCAAGGGGTCAGCCATAACTCACTTTCACCTCAGTGTCTGAAAATTGTCGGTTCAAGTCCTACTCCAGAGACTCGAGCATAAATATGTAGGCTGAGGGGCAGTACTGAGGGAGCGCTGCATTGTCGGAGGGGCGGTACTAAGGCAGCGCCGCACTGTCGGAGGGGCAGTACTGAGGGAGCGCTGCATTGTCGGAGGGGCGGTACTAAGGCAGCGCCGCACTGTCGGAGGGGCAGTACTAAGGCAGCACCGCACTGTCGGAGGGGCAGTACTGAGGGAGCACCGCACTGTCGGAGGGGCAGTACTGAGGGAGCGCTGCATTGTCGGAGAGGCGGTACTAAGGCAGCGCCGCACTGTCGGAGGGGCAGTACTAAGGCAGCACCGCACTGTCGGAGGGGCAGTACTGAGGGAGCACCGCACTGTCGGAGGGGCAGTACTGAGGGAGCCCCGCACTGTCGGAGGGGCAGTACTGAGGGAGCCCCGCACTGTCGGAGGGGCAGTACTGAGGGAGCCCCGCACTGTCAGAGAGGCAGTACTGAGGGAGCCCCGCACTGTCGGAGGGGCAGTACCGAGGGAGCCCTGCACTGTCGGAGGGGCAGTACTGAGGGAGCCCCGCACTGTCGGAGCGGCAGTACTGAGGGAGCCCCGCACTGTCGGAGGGGCAGTACTGAGGGAGCCCCACACTGTCGGAGGGGCAGTACTGAGGGAGCCCCGCACTGTCGGAGGGGCAGTACTGAGGGAGTGCCGCACTGTCGGAGGGGGTGCACTGAGGAACGCTGCACTGTCGGAGGGGCAGTACTGAGGGAGTGCAGCACTGCCGGAGGGGCAGTACTGAGGGAGTGCAGCACTGCCGGAGGGGCAGTACGGAGGGAGTGCAGCACTGCCGGAGGGCAGTACTGAAGGAGAGCCGCACTGTCGGAGGGGCAGTACTGAGGGAGTGCAGCACTGTCGGAGGGGCAGTACTGAGGGAGCCCCGCACTGTCGGAGGGGCAGTACTGAGGGAGCCCCACACTGTCGGAGGGGCAGTACTGAGGGAGCCCCGCACTGTCGGAGGGGCAGTACTGAGGGAGTGCCGCACTGTCGGAGGGGGTGCACTGAGGAACGCTGCACTGTCGGAGGGGCAGTACTGAGGGAGTGCAGCACTGCCGGAGGGGCAGTACTGAGGGAGTGCAGCACTGCCGGAGGGGCAGTACGGAGGGAGTGCAGCACTGCCGGAGGGCAGTACTGAAGGAGAGCCGCACTGTCGGAGGGGCAGTACTGAGGGAGTGCAGCACTGTCGGAGGGGCAGTACTGAGGGAGCGCTGCACTGTCGGAGGGGCAGTACTGAGGGAGTGCCGCACTGTCGGAGGGGCAGTACGGAGGGAGTGCAGCACTGCCGGAGGGGCAGTACTGAGGGAGTGCCGCACTGTCGGAGGGGCAGTACTGAGGGAGTGCCGCACTGTCGGAGGGGCAGTACGGAGGGAGTGCAGCACTGCCGGAGGGGCAGTACTGAGGGAGTGCAGCACTGCCGGAGGGGCAGTACTGAGGGAGTGCAGCACTGCCGGAGGGGCAGTACGGAGGGAGTGCAGCACTGCCGGAGGGCAGTACTGAAGGAGAGTCGCACTGTCGGAGGGGCAGTACTGAGGGAGTGCAGCACTGTCGGAGGGGCAGTACTGAGGGAGTGCCGCACTGTCGGAGGGGCAGTACTGAGGGAGTGCCGCACTGTCGGAGGGGCAGTACTGAGGGAGTGCAGCACTGTCGGAGGGGCAGTACTGAGGGAGCGCCGCACTGCCGGAGGGGCAGTACGGAGGGAGTGCAGCACTGCCGGAGGGGCAGTACGGAGGGAGTGCAGCACTGCCGGAGGGGCAGTACTGAGGGAGTGCAGCACTGCCGGAGGGGCAGTACGGAGGGAGTGCAGCACTGCCGGAGGGCAGTACTGAAGGAGAGCCGCACTGTCGGAGGGGCAGTACTGAGGGAGTGCCGCACTGTCGGAGGGGCAGTACGGAGGGAGTGCAGCACTGCCGGAGGGGCAGTACGGAGGGAGTGCAGCACTGCCGGAGGGGCAGTACGGAGGGAGTGCAGCACTGCCGGAGGGGCAGTACTGAGGGAGTGCAGCACTGCCGGAGGGGCAGTACGGAGGGAGTGCAGCACTGCCGGAGGGGCAGTACGGAGGGAGTGCAGCACTGCCGGAGGGGCAGTACGGAGGGAGTGCAGCACTGCCGGAGGGGCAGTACGGAGGGAGTGCAGCACTGTCGGAGGGCAGTACTGTGTCTGCCCTCTCAGGTGCCCTTCAAAAGTACTCCATCGGCTGAGAAGCGCTTTGGGACGTCCTGAGGTGCCGAAAGGCGCTATAGAAATGCAAGTCTTTCTCTCCCGGTGAAATCGCAGAGGGCCCGACCGGCAATCAGCTCATACCCGCCATTCAGCGCCCGACAACCGCCGCTCCCGCCTGACACCGACTTACCTCAGGCAGCAGGCCGGGCCTGGCCACAGCACTGCGCAGGCGCAGCGGACAGCGGCATCATGGGAGTTGTAGTCCTTCTGGGCAGCGCGGTCGGAGCATGCGCACTGCCTCCACTGGGAGTGATGGGGAGAAAGGGGAAAGGAGAGAGTTAAGGGAAATGGACGGGAGAGGGGAAAGGAGTGAGTGAGGGGGAATGAATGGGGTGTGAAGGATGGGGAGGGGGAGAGGAGGAAAGGAGAGGGGGGAAAGAAGGGGAGTGAGGGGGAACGGAAGGAGTGAAGAGGAAAGGAGGGAGTGAAGGGGAAAGGAGGGGAGTGAGGAGGAGCGGGGGAACAGAGGGAGTGAGGAGGAGAGGAGAAACAGAGGAAGTGAAGGAGAAAGGAGGGGAGTGAGGGAGAAACTGTTCCCTGTGGCAGGAGGGTCGCTAACCAGAGGACACAGATTTAAAGTGATTGGCAAAAGAACCAAAGGGCAGATGAGAATGTTTTTACGCAGCGAGTTGTTGTGATCGGGAACGCGCTGCCTGAAAGGGCGATGGGAGCAGATTCAATAGTAATTTTCAAACGGGAATTGGATAAATACTTGAAGGGGAAACTTTGCATGGGTGTGGGAAAGAACAGGGCTGTGCGACTAATTGCATCGCTCTTTCAAAGAGCCGGTACAGGCACGATAGACCGAATGGCGTCCTTCTGTGCTGTATCATTCTATGATTCTAAGAGTGAGGGAAGTAAAGAACAAGAGGGAGAGGAGCAAGGGGGAGAAGTGAGGGGTTGGAAAGGAGGGAAAAGAAGAATGGGGCATATAGAAGATGGAGAGGACAGGCTTTATTAAAATCAACATGTTGATTTTATGAATGTGAAGGACTTGGAGCTGGTTCCAAACAATTCTTCATCTGTGCTTTGATTAACTTGTTTTTTCCCCCTTCATTCACGGGATGTGGGCGTCGCTGACAAGGCTAGCATTTATCACCCATACCTAATTTCCTCAAGAAGGTGGTGAGCCACCACCTTGAATACAACCAAGTGGCTTGCTGGGCCGTTTCAGGGGGCAATTAAGAGTCAACCACATTGCTGTGGGTCTGGAGTCACATTATAGGCCAGACCGGGTAAAGACGGCAGATTTCCTTCCCTAAAGGACATTAGTGAACCAGTTGGGTTTTTATAACAATCTGGTAGTTTCATGGTCATTATTATTGATCTATTCCAGATTTATTTAACTGAAAATAATTGTACCTGTTATGTATGTAAACATTGTAACTGTGTAAGACTTGCCACCAGAAGACACAATTGTTGGAGGCCCAAGGGTCACCTGCACACCTCATGCAAGGGAGTATAAAAGATTGTCTGCAATGCTGCTTAGGCACTCTGGAGTTGTATTAAAGAGACTTAAGGTCACATCAGTTTTAACTCACAGTACTTAGTCTTGTGGAGTTCTTCCATACTTAACAATTGGCGATGAGTAACAGATTACGAACTTTCACGTTGGTATTTTAGAGAGATTTGTCGAGGGTAATGATTGGGAAGTCTTCGTTAAGCGTCTCGACCAGAACTTCGTGGCCAATGAGCTGGATGGGGACGATACAGCAATCAAGCGCAGGGCGATTCTCCTCACTGTGTATGGGTCCACAATATATGGCCTCGTCAAGGATCTGCTATCATTGGAGAAACCAACGGAGAAGACATATACAGAGTTGTGTACATTGGTTCGGGAACACCTCAAGCTAAAGGAGAGCGTCTTAATGGCCAGGTATCGTTTCTACACACACCACGGCTCCGAGCGCCAGGACGTGGCAAGTTATGTCGCCGACCTAAGACGCCTTGCGGGAACTTGCGAATTTGCTGGATTTTTGGGGGAAATGCTACAGGACTATTTTGTGCTTGGCATCGGCCACGGGGTCATTCTTCACAAGCTGCTGTCCATCGAATCCCTAGACCTGAGCCAGGCATTCATATCCACGAGCGATAATACCAGACAGATATCTTCCCAGCATCGAAGCTCACCGGCAAGAACCGTGCATAAAATAATGTCGCTAACAGGCAGAACTGCATATGGCGGGCCTACACATCCGCAGCTGCAACACCTAGAGTGACTCAGAGTCCGCCATTGGAATGCAAATCCGTTAGCACCATGTTGGCGCTGCAGGTAATCATCAAGCCCATCAATGTCGCTTCAAACACTACGTGTACAAAGGCTGCGAAACAATGAGGCACCTACAGCGAATGTGCAAGAGTGTTGCGACTCACCACATGGCAGAGTTGGCAGAGGATAATCGATCCGTCGCGGATCACGCAGAACAAACGAGAGGCAACTCAACCCGAGGAATAAGTGTATGGGGTACACACCTTCACCACCAAGAGCCCTCCTATTATGCTGAAAGTCAAATTAAACGGTATTCCGGTGTCAATGGAGTTGGACATGGGGGCGAGTCAGTCAATTATGAGCCAGAAGGCTTTTGAAAAACTGGGGCAACAAGGCACAAAGGCCCAAACTGAGCCCGATTCAGACAACGCTGCGCACCTACATCAAAGAGCTCATACCAGTCATTGGCAGTGTGGCAGTTAAGGTATCGTACGATGGAGCTGTGCATGATTTATCACTGGATTGTACCAGGCGATAGCCCAAAGCTATTCAGTAGAAGCTGGCTGGGAAAGATTCGATGGAACTGGGATGACATCAAAGCACTCTCTTCAGTGGATGATGCCTTGTGCGCCCAAGTGCTGAGCAGGTTTCCGTTGTTATTTGAACCAGGCAACGACAACTTCACAGGCGCCAAGGTGCAGATCCATCTAGTCCCCGATGCAAGGCCCATTCATCACAAGGCTCGAGCGGTTCCATATATGATGAGGGGGAAAGTCGAGATCGAACTGTACAGACTTCAACGAGAGTGAATCATATCACCAGTTGAGCAACGAGTGGGCCAGTCCGATTGTTCCGCCGTTGAAAAGCGATGGCGCAGTCAGAATGGCACGGAGCCTACAAGGTAACGATCAACAGACTCTCGATACAGGACCAGTACATGCTACTCAAGGCGGATGACCTGTTCGCAATGTTGGCAGGGGGAAAGTCGTTCACCAAGTTGGACCTAACCTCCGCCTACATGACATGACAAAGGACTGTTTATATACCACAGGTGCCCTTTTGGGATTCGCTTGGCTGCTGCCATCTTCCAGAAGAACATGGAGAATCTGCTGAAATTGGTTCCGCACACCGTTGTATTTCAAGACGACATCCTGATCACCAGTTGTGACGCACCGAACACCTGCACAACCTGGAAGAGGTTCTAAGTCAGCTAGACAGAACGGGACTCAGGCTGAAATGCTTCAAGTGTGTTTTCCTGGCACCAGAGGTCGAATTTTTGGGGAGAAAGATTGTGGCAGACGGCATCAGACCCATGGACTCAAAGACAGAGGCCATCAAGAATGCATCTAGACCACAGAATGTGATGGAGCTGCTTTCGTTCCTGGGACTCCTCAACTATTTTGGTAACTTTCTACCCGGGTTAAGCACTTTGCTGGAACCGTTGCACATATTGTTACGTAAGGGTGATGACTGGGTTTGGGGTAAATCTCAAGAGACAGCCTTTGAGAAGGCCAGAAACCAACTTTGTTCTAATAAGTTACTTGAACTGTATGACCCGTGTAAACGATTAGTGCTCTTTGTACGGGGTTGGCTGGAGATTCAGCATCGCCTCCAGTGCGCCAGCGCAGCCTTCGGTCGCCTGCGGAGGAGAGTGTTTGAAGACCAGGCCCTCAAATCTACCAACAAACTCATGATCTACAGGGCTGTAGTAATACCCACCCTCCTGTATGGGTCTGAGGCATGGATGATGTACAGAAGGCACCTCAAATCGCTGGAGATATATCACCAACGATGTCTCCGCAAGATCCTGCAAATCTCCTGGGAGGACAGGCGCACCAACATCAACCAGTATTGAAGCATTGACTACACTTGATCAGCTTTGCTGGGCAGGCCACACAGTACACATGCCAGATACGAGACTCACTAAGCAAATGCTTTATGCGGAGCTCCTTCATGGTAAACGAGCCAAAGGTGGGCAGTGGAAACATTATAAGGACACCCTCAAAGCCTCCCTGGTAAAGTGCGACATCACCACTGACACCTGGGAGACCCTGGCCGCAGACCACCCGAGGTGGAGAAAGTCCATCCGGGAGGGCATTGAGCTCTTCGAGTCTCAACACAAGGAGGCTGAAGAGGCCAGGCACAGGCAGCGGAAGGAGTGCGCGGCAAACCAGCCCTACCGACCCTTTCCCCCGACGAATGTCTGTCCCACCTGTAACAGGGTCTGTGGCTCCCGTATCGGACTGTTCAGCCATCAAAGAACTCACTTAGAGAGTGGAAGCAAGTCCTCCTCGATTCCGAGGGACTGCCTCTGATGATGATGACAGCAAACCAATGTATCGGGCAAACTTCAACCGGTTGCATACGCGTCTAGAAGTCTGTTTAAGGATGAAAGAGCCTACAGCATAGTCGAGAAAGAGATGTTAGCATGTGTATATGGGGTTAAGAAAATGCACCAATACCTATTTGAATTTCGGTTTGAGCTTGAAACCGACCACAAACCACTCATTTTGCTGTTTTCATAAAGCAAAGTTATAAACACCAATGCTTCATCCCACATCCAAAGATGGGCACTAACATTGTCTGCCTATGACTATGTTATCCGCCACTGACCAGGCACGGAGAACTGTGCTGATGCCCTCAGTTGGCTACCATTGCCCACTACCGGGATGGAAATGGCGCAGCCCACAGACTTGCTTCTGGTCATGGATGCTTTTGAGAGCAAGGGGTCACCCGTCACTGCCTTCCAGATCGAGACCTGGACCAGCCAGGATCCAGTGCTATCACTTGTAAAAAGTTGCGTCCTCAATGGGAGCTGGTCGGCTGTTCCCGGGGAAATGCAAGATGAAATTAAGCCGTTTCACCGGCGCAAAGATGAAATGTCCATCCAGTCGGCTTGTCTCTTATGGGGTAATCACGTGGTTTTGCCAAAAAAAGGCAGGGAAACATTTATATGCGACCTGCACAGTACCCACCCAGACATAGTCATGATGAAGGCTATAGCCAGGTTGCATGTTTGGTGGCCCGGCATTGACTCGGACTTAAGAGTTATGCGTACACCAGTGCAACATGTGCTCACAACTGAGCAATGCACCACGGGAGGCTCCATTGAGTCTGTGGTCACGGCCCTCCAAACCGTGGTCCAAGATCCACGTAGATTTTGCTGGCCCCTTTCTCGGAAAGATGTTTTTAGTTGTAGTGCACGCTTATTCTAAATGGATTGAATGCGTAATCATGTCACCCAGCACATCCACTGCCACCATTGAAAGCCTCTGGGCTATGTTCACCATCCATGGCTTGCCCGACGTCCTTGTCAGTGACAATGGACCGTGTTTCACCAGCTCGGAATTCAATGAGTTTATGACCCGCAATGGCATCAAGCATGTCACGTCTGCCCAGTTTAAGCCCGCATCCAATGATCAAGCGGAACAGGCAGTCCAAACTATCAAGCAGAGCTTGAAACACGTGATGGAAGGCTTATCTCGGGTTCTGCTCAGCTACCGAACGTGACCCCACTTGCTCACTGGGGTTCCCCCTGCAGAATTGTTAATGAAGAGAGCATTCAAAACCAGGCTCTCCCTAGTCCACCTGAATCTAAATGATCATGTGGAAACCCGGCGTCACCGGCAAAACACGTACCACGATCGCGCGGCTGTATCACATGACATTGATATAAACTATCCTGTGTTTGTCCTGAATTACGGTCATGGTCCTAAATGGGTTACTGGAATTGTCTTGGCCAAGGAGGGGAATAGAGTGTTTATAGTCAAACAATTGAATGGACAAACGTGCAGAAAGCATTTGGATCAGACCAAACTGCGGTTAGAAACATAGAAACATAGAAAATAGGTGCAGGAGTAGGCCATTCGGCCCTTTGAGCCTGCACCACCATTCAATAAGATCATAGCTGACACCGGTAACCAGGAACAACCTGAAGAGGACATCACCATCATCGATCCACCAACACACACCCAACCAGCAATCGACCTCACTGTCAATCGAGTGGCTGAACCCACCATTCCCAACAGTCCTGTCAGACCAGCTGTGGTGCAGTGCAGCAATGGTCCAAGATTGAACTTAGACGATCAACCATGGAGCTCAGGGCCCAAGATCGTCTCAACATAAATAATTTGTATCAAAGACTTTAGGGGGGAGTGATGTTATGTATGTAAACATTGTAATTGTGTAAGACTTGCCACCAATTGGCGCAACTGTTGGAGGCCCAAGGGTCACCGGCACACCTCGTGCAAGGGAGTATAAAAGGTTGTCTGCCATGCTGCTTAGGCACTCTGGAGTTGTATTAAAGAGAAACTAAGGTCACATCAGTTTTAGCTCACAGTACTCAGTCTTGTGGAGTTCTTCCATACTTAACAGTACCGAGGGAGTGCTGCACTGTCGGAGGGACAGTTTTGAGGGAGAGCTGCACTGTCAGAGGGACAGTACTGAGGGAGCGCTGCACTGTTGGAGGGGCAGTACCGAGGGAGTGCTACACTGTCGGAGGGGCAGTACTGAGGGAGTGCTGCACTGTCGGAGGAGCAGTACTGAGGGAGCGCTGCACTGTCAGAGGTGTTGTCTTTCGGATGAGACATTAAACCGAGGCCGCGTCTGCTCTCTCAGTTGGATGTAAAAGATCCAACGGAACTGTTTGAAGACGGGCAGGAGAGTTCTCCCCTGGTGTCCTGGCCAATATTTATCCTTCAACCAACATCAATAAAACAGATCATCTGGTCATTATCACATTGCTGTTTGTGCAAATTTCACACATTAAAACAGTGACTACACTTCAAAGGTACTTCATTGGCTGTAAAGCGCTTTGGGATGTCCTGAAGTTGTGAAAGACGCCATATAAATGCAAATCTGTCTTTCTGTTGGTCTACTTGCTTCACGCAAGTGACAGCATTCATCCAGCATCCACAGTCGTGGTAACAAAAGCGACCCATGTGCAAAGTACATCCACCTAGAGGAAAGTTCATTTTAATTGACTTGTGGATAAAAGTTTGTGATGTTTATTCTGATTAGTGGATTTATAGACCTATATTGACATTCACTGAACTCTATACACATGCAAAAAATGACCCACCATTGACTAGTTTGATGCTGTCTTGATTTGAGTCATACTCGCTCCCCAATCCATGTCTCTCTCAGCCCCGACAACTTACAGATATCGGATAATGCAACTCTTTTTTTCTGGGGGGAATGGGAGTGGGGTTTTGTACTGTTTTCAAATCCCTGCATCCCCCCTCTCTACCTCTGTAACCTCCTCCAGCCTGACAACCCTCCAACAATTCTGCCCTCTTGTGCATTCCTGATTTTCATCGTTCCACCAATGACAGCTGTGCATCAACTGCTCAGGCTCTAAGCTGCTGTAATGTAGGAAACACAGCAGCCAATTTGCGCACAGCAAGCTCCCACAAACAGCAATGTGATAATGACCAGGTAATCTGTTTTTGTTATGTTGATTGAGGGATAAATATTTGCCAGGATACCGGGGATATCTCCCCTGCTCTTCTTCGAAATAGTGCCATGGGATCTTTTACATCTACTGGAGAGAGCAGATGGGGCCTCGGTTTAATGTCTCATCCGAAAGATGGCACCTCCGACAGTGTAGCACTCCATCAGTACTGCCCATCCGACAGTGCGGTGCTCCCTCAGCACTGCCCCTCCTACAGTGCAGCACTCCCTCAGTACTGCACCTCCGACAGAGCGGCGCTCTCTCAGTACTGCCCCTCCTACAGTGTGGCGCTCCCTCAGTACTGCCCCTCCTACAGTGCAGCACTCCCTCAGTACTGCCCCTCCGACAGTGTGGCGCTCCCTCAGCACTGCCCCTCCTACAGTGCAGCACTCCCTCAGTACTGCCCCTCTGACAGCGCGCCGCTCCCTCAGTACTGCCCCTCCGACAGCATGGCGCTCCCTCAGTACTGCCCCTCCGACAGCGCGGCGCTCCCTCAGTACTGTCCCTCCGACAGTGCGGCGCTCCCTCAGTACTGCCCCTCCGACAGTGCGGCACTCCCTCAGTACTGCCCCTGGTCAAAGCTCTGGCATGGGGCTTGAACCCAGAACCTAGACGTAGTGGCAAGAGTGCTGCCCACTGAGCCACGGCTGACCCCTTGCGATGAGCAATGTTAATGGCGCTGTATAAATACAAGTTGTTGTTTAATATATTTGGAAGAATGCAGAAGCAGGTAACCAGGCAATGGTTTACTTGAAAGTAATTCATTTGTGAGCCGTGAGACAATGTATTAATTCAAATCTTCAACATACACATTTTATTCCATTAAAAACAGATGACGCAGAATTCAGAAATGCAAACATTGAGAGAAATAAAGTGCAAAACAGTCCTGTGTCTGGAATCTCAAACCCAATCTACTCCAAGGAGGGAAACACACTTTCATTTTGAAAGAAATAGTCGAAGAACCAATGCGCCTGGCGCATGTTATTATAAAGTGCAGGGCATTTGATTCCGAAGCTGTGGCCCATGGTTAATCATTCAGAGTAATAATGACATCGTCATGTTCTCCCTTCCACAACATTTCACCCTGGAATTCCAGCAGTCCATGTTTCCTCGCCCTCATCAAAATCCCAACTACTTTATCGGACACCGTGACGTATCTGTCGAAGAGTCTGCCAAAAGTGACCCAGGTCCTGCCGTCGCTGCCCGGGTCCCCCAGGTCCCCGATGATGTAACACATCTCCTCCATCTCCTTGCGGATGTGTTTCTGAGCTCGCTCGGCCCGCTCTGCCGACTTACTGCCCTCCATCGGGCGCCCGTAGCCGCGATCGCCCTTCTTCAGGCGCAGACCCATGGCGTAATCGTAGTCAAAATCCTCGCTGAAGGGGTTGACCTTCTGCTTCTCCATGTGCTGCTCGGCCCAGCTCAGCCAGGCCTTCCTCAGGTCGCCCATGGTGCGCACCTGGAGGCTGGGGACCACCCGCTTCCTCTTCAGCCTGTCGGCTGCCCCAGCCTCCTCCGTGCCCCCTTCCTCCGTGCCCTCTTTCCTCTTCTCTGCCCCTCCGGCCGCGCTGCCCGCCTGCGCCTGCCCCTGCGCCTGCCCCTGCCCCGCCGCACGGCCCTGACACAGGCGCCTGCGGGTGGGCGACCTGTTGCCCAGGAAAGGTTTGGCCGCCGGCTCTGGCAGCGTCTGGCTGAAGCGGCCGGACATCAAACTCACCAGCTCGCCGCTCTGGGCCGCGGGTCGGCTGCCCACCGTTTTGGTGACCGGAATAGTTCTGATGGTGGATTCCTTCTGCTCCTCGCAGGGAAGCGCAGCTTTCGGTTTGGGTCGGGGCACTTCCAGCGGCTGCTTGACCGCCCTGCTCTGGACAACTTTCTCTTCGGCCTCGCCGGGCGACCACCCCGGAGGCTGCGCTTTCTGGCTGTGGGTATGCTCTGTTGCCCATTTCTGCCAGTTCCGGGCCAGAGTGTTGACCATGGAGACACACCTGAACTTCCTGACGGCTTTGCTGACCGCTCTCGGGGACCTGGGCTCGGTGTCCATCGTTGCTGGGGGAGAGGGGGCTGTGGACAAGGCGGAGAGCGAGTGGCTGCAAGCTTAGCCCCGTCCAGCCTTGACCCAGCACTTGCCGGGACAGCTCCTGCCCGCTTTATATAGAGCCTTGGCCGCAAGGTATTTCTGAAGCACGACTGGTATTTCGGTTTGAGGACAAGCCCCTGGTCCCGATTGACTCCCACACATGGAAGTGTAGCCGTCACATTGGCAGATGGCTTTTCACTCTCGGCGGCTCTGCCAAGCTGCCGTCCAGCGCTCGGTATTGGAGGGACAGGTGGACGGGGCGCCGGAATAGTGCAGGCTCTCTGATCCAATCAACTCAAGGCCAGCTAAAGTCTGGCTCAGTGAGAGCTGTGTTATCTGGAGTTAACCGACAGTGGAATCAAATAAGTGGGGCTAATGTAGTGTGGCAGTCTAGTGATTATGGTACTGGACGAGAAATCCTGAGCTTTAGACTCATTCATCAAACGTGACTTCAAATCCCTGCACAACACTTTGAGAATTTCTATGAAAATAAAAAAAACTGGGATCAGAAAACGTGAGCACGAAGCTGTCATATTGTTGTATAACCCCGACTAGTTCACTGATGTCCTTTAACTGCCGTCCTCACTTGGTCTGGGTTCTATATAACCAAAAACACAGATTATCTGCTCATTATCACATTGCTGTTTTTGGGAGCTTGCTGTGCGCAAATTGGCTGCCGCGTTTCCCTCATTACAACAGTGACTGCACTTCAAAAATACTTCATTGATCGTGATCAGCCATGATCATATTGAATGGTGGTGCAGGCTCGAAGGGCCGAATGGCCTACTCTTGCAGTTTTCTATGTTTCTAAAGGCGCTATATAAATCCAAGTCTTTCTTTATATGTGACTCCAGTCTCACACCAATGCGGTTGACTCTTAACTGTCCTCCTAACTGGCCCAGCAAACCACTCAGTTCAGGGTGACCAGGGATGGGCAATAAAGGTCGAGCTTACCGGTGATGCCACATCCCTCAGTGTAGTGGAGAGGTACGCAGCTTGATCCAACCTCACGACATCAGGCTCTCTGGGTTTGTCACTGAATCCCAGCGCAGTCTCCTCGTCCCACTCCGCTCTTGCGGTCACAGTGGTGATGTTGTCCATGCCAGTGTTAATGCTCCCATCCCTTTTCATCTAACCCCATCAACATTGCATTCACTTAACAGCGAGTTCCATTACATATTTATAACCCTTCTTACAACCTTTGTCTGCAGTGTAACTCACACTGACTCAGCCGATGTCACATGACTGATTTCATAGAAATACATATTATTTACATCGAGTGTGCACACAGAGACAGGCCAATCGGCCCCATGGGTCCGTGCCGGTGGTTATGCTCCACACCAGCCCCCTCCCACTCCTCTCCATCTCACCCCATCACCATATCCTTCTATTCCTTTCTCCCTCATGTGTTTATCCAGCCTCCCCTTAAATGCATCGATACTATTCACTCCCTGTGGGAGCGAGTTTCATAATCTTTACCCAGGAGCTTTCTCCTGAATTCCCTATTGGATTTATTAGTGACTAACTTATATTTATGGTCTTTCGGATGAGATGTTAAACCGAGGCCCCGTCTGCTCTCTCAAGTGGACGTAAAAGATCCCACGGCACTATTTCGAAGAAGAGCAGGGGAGTTATCCCCGTGTCCTGGGCCAATATTTCATCATCACCATCATAGGCAGTCCCTTGGAGTCGAGGAAGACTTGCTTCCACTCTAAAAGTGAGTTCTCAGGTGACTGTACAGTCCAATATGGGAATTACAGTCTCTGTCACAGGTGGGACAGTCAGTGTTTGAAGGAAAGGGTGGGTGGGGAGTCTGGTTTGCCGCACACTCCTTCCGCTGCCTGCGCTTGTTTTCTGCAGGCTCTCGGCGATGGGACTCGAGGTGTTCAGCGCCCTCCCGGATGTTCTTCCTCCACTTAGTGCGGTCTTGGACCAGGGATTCTCAGGTGCTGGTGGGGATGTTGCACTTTATCAAGGAGGCTTTGAGGGTGTCCTTGAAATGTTTCCTCTGCCCACCTGGGGCTCACTTGCTATATTGGAGCTCCGAGTAGAGCGCTTGCTTTTGGAGTCTTGTGTCGGGCATGTGGATGATGTGGTCCATCCAATGGAGCTGATCGAGTGTGGTCAATGAATCGGTGCTGGGGATGTTAGCCTGAGCGAGAACACTGACGTTGGTGCATCTATCCTGCCAATGGATTTGCAGGATCTTGCGGAGGCAGTGCTGATGGTATTTCTTCAGCGTTTTGAGGGGTCTGCTGTACATGGTCTACATCTCTGAGCCAAATAGGAGGGCGGGTATTACTACTGCCCTGTAGACCATAAGCTTGGTGCTGGATTTGAGGTCCTGGTCTTCAAACACTCTCTTCCTCAGGTGACCGAAGGCTGCACTGGTGCACTGGAGGCGGTGTTGGACCTTGTCATCAATGTCTGCTCTTGCTGACAGTAGGCTCCCGAGGTATGGAAAATGGTCCACATTGTCCAAGGCCGAGCCGTGGATTTTGATGACCTGGGGGCAGGTTGGTAGAGGACCTTTGTATTACGGATGTTTAGTGTAAGGCCCATGCTCTCATATGCTTTGGTGAAGGTGTTGATGATGGCTTGGAGTTTGGCTTCCGACTGCGCGCAGACGCAAGCGTCGTCTGTGTACTGTAGTTCAATGACAGAGGATGGGACAACCTTGGATCTGGCCTGGAGGCAGTGGAGGTTGAACAGGTTCCCATTGGTTCTATAATTTAGTTCCACTCCAGCGGGGAGCTTGCTGAGGGTGAGATGGAGCATTTCAGCGAGGAAGATCGAGAAGAGCGTTAGTGTGATGACGCAGCCCTGCTTGACCCCGGTCCAGACCTGGATTGGGTCTGTGGTGGATCCGTTGGTCAGGATCACGGCCTGCATGTCATCGTGGGTTTATCCCTCAACCAACATCATTATCACACAGCTGTTTGTGGGAGCTTGCTGTGGAGAAGTTGGCTGCCGCGTTGCCCACATTACAACAGTGACTACACTCCAAAAGTACTTCATTAGCTGTAAAGCGCTTTGAGACGTCCGGGTGGTCG
The DNA here is from genome assembly GCF_044704955.1 of Pristiophorus japonicus. Lineage (NCBI taxonomy): Eukaryota > Metazoa > Chordata > Chondrichthyes > Pristiophoridae > Pristiophorus > Pristiophorus japonicus. The sequence goes on along the minus strand of NC_091988.1, from coordinate 201,874,547 downwards.
TGAAAGGCGCTATATAAATGCAAGTCTTTATTTCTTTCTAGTTTTGATCACTCCCACTTTTTTTCTAAACTTTGTCTTTTTTTTCCCTTCATCATCCATTTGTTTGTTTTGCCAGTGTAACAATTTGGTCGGCCTTTGAGGTTGTATTTTAATCGATATTTTATCAGATTTTCACCAGCACTGTTCAGGGACATTTTACCAGGCTTGTCTGCTTTGCACGCACTGACAACTGTGCTTAGAGTTGTGTTTCGATCCGTAAACACAGCAGGGAAGGACATGGCTGAATGCCGTGGGATATTTAAACCATTCATTTGGAGAGGTGTTGGTGACCCTGGGGCTCACCAGTCCTTGACAGACAGATTCAGAAAGCTCGTTGTTCCCCTGAAAGATCATCGACCTTCAATATGTAAACCGCCAGGAAAATGATTTAAAACCTATTAGCGGATTTAAACCCCCCACCCGCCCCCGAGAGGTAGCCGGTGAGAATGAGCAGAAATTTGCCAAGCTCGTTTATCTTTAGGGAGAAGCTGCCTGAGCCGCTGAGACTTTTCCTGCAGTTTCTGCTCTTATCACAGACTTCGGTGTGGTCTTAATGCATTAGGTGAAGGTGTTAAATAAGGCCGGGGCGCGGGGCGTCGGGCGATTATTGACGGGCGAGGCGCTAGGTGTCAAACACAAGCCCCTGACTGTGAAAGGCCCAACGCAAGATGCTGCAGGCAGCCGGATATCTGAAACAAGCTGCTCATACTCAGCAAGTCAACTGGCTCCACTGGGCACATGGGACGAGCTAAAGTTTCGAGCGCTAAACCTAAAGAGACGCTGTTTTTATTTTTAAACACCTGCTTGAGAAGCCCTTTTTGTTTGCAAACACCCCGATGCAATGCTTCAATTCACGACCAGACGTGCTAATGTCAGTGGTCACTGTGGCAAAAATGACACTTGGCTGTTCATCCCATCTCTCCCTGTCTAAGCTCTCGACTCTCTCCCCAACCCCCTAGGCCCAATTCTCCTCCTCTAAGACGCTCCTTAAAACCTACCTCTTTGACCAAGCTTTTGGTCACCTGCCCTAATATCTCCGTGTGTGGTTCCGTGTCAAATTCTGTTTGATAATGGCTCCTGTGAAGCACCTTGGGACAGTTTACAATTTAAAGGCGCTATATAAATACAAGTTGAATGCAGAGACTTCCTAAAGGCAAATGTTTTTCCCGCTGGGAGTTATTGGTTGTGGTGGTGGATTCATTAATCAGCACTGTGTTTCAGTCACTGTAGAAAATAACTGCAAAAGCTTCATATTCTTGTTAAACAACGCCTCGATTTCAAAATTCTCACCCTCCATGGCCTCGCCCTTCCCTATCTCTGTAATCTCCTTCAGCCTCACAAATCCTGAGATGTCTGCGCTCCTCTAATTCTGCCTCCTGAGCATCCCTGATTATATTCGCTCAACAATTGGTGGCCGTGCTTTCTGTTGCCGAGGCCCCAAGCTCTGGAACTCCCTGCCTAAACCTCTCCAGTTCTCCCTCCTCCTTTAAGACACTCCTTAAAACGCTCCTTGTCCTGGCCAATATTTATCCCTCAATCAACATAACAAAAAAACCCAGATGATCTGGTCATTATCACATTGCTGTTTGTGGGAGCTTGCTGTGCATAAATTGGCTGCCGCGTTTCCCACATTACAACAGTGACTACATTCCATAAGTACTTCATTGGCTGTAAAGCGCTTTGAGATGTCTGGTGGTCATGAAAGGCGCTATATAAATGCAAGTCTTTCTTTAAAACTTTCGATCAAGCTCTGGGTCACTCGAATTTATTGTTGTGCGTGGTCCCTTTAAACTTGCCAGCGGGAACAGCCTGTGAGCGACCTGCCCGGGATGTCCCGATTGATGTGCCAAAGCCTGCCCACACACCTGAGGGGGAATACATTGGTCCTACTATCACCTTATGTGGCTCGGCATCAAATTCTGTTTGATAATCGCACCTGTGAAGTCGCACTTTGGGACGTTTTAAATGAAAGTTGTTGTTTAAAATTCTTTAAAAAAAACTGATATGGACCAAACCAGCCATTCAGTTTAATGTACAACAGGTAAGGCACATGGCAGTGGCGATTGCCATGGTAGGTCGGTATTGCATGAGAGGGGGAATGTTGGCCAGGACTCTGGGAGAAATTCCAGCTCCTCTCCGAATAGCGGATTGGATGTTTAATGTGCTCCTGAACCACTGGAACAGATAGACAGACCCTGGATGACCGATCAAAGATCTGCACCCCGCCCGCTGGACCCTGCCCCCGCCCGCTGCACCCCGATTGTTGCACCCCACCCCCGCCCGCTGCACTCCGCCCGCTGCACTCCGCTCCTGCTCCCGCCAAGAAAAGCGGGATGAATCTCCCACCCCTGCGGTATCGGGAGGTAAAAAAACACGCAGCGTCGAGGTACTGCCGGGTAACAGGCGGAAATTAACTTTCATCAATTTCGGCCCCATAGAATCACAGAATCATAGAATGGTTCCAGCACTGAAGGAGCAATTCGGCCCGTTGAGCCCGTGCCGGCTCTCTGTGAGAGCACTTCAGCCAGTCCCACTCCCCAGCCCTTTCCCCGTAGCCCTGCATATTTTTTCCTCCAGGCACTTATCCAATTCCCTTTCGAAAGCCACGATTGAGTCTGCCTACAACACCCTCTCAGGCCGTGCATTCCCGATCCTAACCACTCGCTGTGTAAATATTTTTCCTCATGTCGCCTTTGGTTCTTCTGCCAATCACCTTAAATCTGTGTCCTCTGGTTCTCCACCCTTCTGCCAATGGGAACAGTTTCTCTCTATCTACTTTCACTAAGGAGGACACAAACAACCTTCCGGATATAAAAGGGGTCAGAGGGTCTAGTAAGGAGGAGGAACTTAGGGAAATCCTTATTAGTCGGGAAATTGTGTTGGGGAAATTGATGGGATTGAAGGCCGATAAATCCCCAGGGCCTGATGGACTGCATCCCAGAGTACTTAAGGAGGTGGCCTTGGAAATAGCGGATGCATTGACAGTCATTTTCCAACATTCCATTGACTCTGGATCAGTTCCTATGGAGTGGAGGGTAGCCAATGTAACCCCACTTTTTAAAAAAGGAGGGAGAGAGAAAACAGGGAATTATAGACCGGTCAGCCTGACATCGGTAGTGGGTAAAATGATGGAATCAATGATTAAGGATGTCATAGCAGCGCATTTGGAAAGAGGTGACATGATAGGTCCAAGTCAGCATGGATTTGTGAAAGGGAAATCATGCTTGACAAATCTTCTGGAATTTTTTGAGGATGCTTCCAGTAGAGTGGACAAGGAAGAACCAGTTGATGTGGTATATTTGGACTTTCAGAAGGCTTTCGACAAGGTCCCACACAAGAGATTATTGTGCAAAGTTAAAGCACATGGGATAGGGGGTAGTGTGGTGACATGGATTGAGAACTGGTTGTCAGACAGGAAGCAAAGAGTAGTAGTAAATGGGGACTTTTCAGAATGGCAGGCAGTGACTAGTGGGGTACCGCAAGGTTCTGTGCTGGGGCCCCAGCTGTTTACACTGTACATTAATGATTTAGACGAGGGGATTAAATGTAGTATCTCCAAATTTGCGGATGACACTAAGTTGGGTGGCAGTGTGAGCTGCGAGGAGGATGCTATGAGGCTGCAGAGTGACTTGGATAGGTTAGGTGAGTGGGCAAATGCATGGCAGATGAAGTATAATGTGGATAAATGTGAGGTTATCCACTTTGGTGGTAAAAACAGAGAGACAGACTATTATCTGAATGGTGACAGATTAGGAAAAGGGGAGGTGCAACGAGACCTGGGTGACATGGTACATCAGTCATTGAAGGTTGGCATGCAGGTGCAGCAGGCGGTTAAGAAAGCAAATGGCATGTTGGCCTTCATAGCGAGGGGATTTGTTTTCAGGGGCAGGGAGGTGTTGCTACAGTTGTACAGGGCCTTGGTGAGGCCACACCTGGAGTATTGTGTACAGTTTTGGTCTCCTAACCTGAGGAAGGACATTCTTGCTATTGAGGGAGTGCAGCGAAGGTTCACCAGATTGATTCCCGGGATGGTGGGACTGACATATCAAGAAAGACTGGATCAACTGGGCTTGTATTCACTGGAGTTCAGAAGAATGAGAGAGGACCTCATAGAAACGTTTAAAATTCTGATGGGTTTAGACAGGTTAGATGCAGGAAGAATGTTCCCAATGTTGGGGAAGTGCAGAACCAGGGGTCACAGTCTAAGGATAAGGGGTAAGCCATTTAGGACCGAGATGAGGAGAAACTTCTTCGCTCAGAGAGTTGGTGAACCTGTGGAATTCTCTACCACAGAAAGTTGTTGAGGCCAATTCACTAAATATATTCAAAAAGGAGTTAGATGAAGTCCTTACTACTAGGGGGATCAAGGGGTATGGCGAGAAAGCAGGAATGGGGTACTGAAGTTGCATGTTCAGCCATGAACTCATTGAATGGCGGTGCAGGCTAGAAGGGCCGAATGGCCTACTCCTGCACCTATTTTCTATGTTTCTATGTTTGCCTAGACCCCTCATGATTTTGAACACCTCTACCAAATCTTCTCTGATCTAAGGAGAACAACTTCTCCAGTCTTTCTTCCCTGGAACCATTCTCGTAAATGTTTTCTGCACCCTCTCTAAGGCCTTCACATCCTTCCTCAAGTGTGGTGCCCAGAATTGGACACAATACTCCAGTTGAGGCCGAACCAGTGTTTTATACAGGTTCATCATAACTTCCTTGCTTTAATCAAATATGAGTGTTAGACTAAATCTTAACCGTTAAATGGGCGGTAACTGGGTGAACCCGATGGAAAGTCCAGCCCAATGCCGCTATTTATGAAGCCCAGGATCCCATAAGTTTATTTAACCGCTTTCTCAACCTACCCTGCCACATTAAATGATTTGTGCACATGTACCCCAGGTCTCTCTGTTCATGCACCCCTATTTAGAATTGTACCTCTCCTGTTCTACCTATCAAAATGTATCACTTTGCAATCTCTGCGTTAAATTTTATCTGCCACGCGCCCGCCCATTCTATCAGCCTGTCTATATCATCTTGAAGTCTATCACTAACCTCCTCACTGTTCACTATATTTCCAAGTTTTATGTCATCTTCAAATTTTGAAAGTGTGCCCTGTACACCCAAGTCCAAGTGATTAATATATATAAAGATAAGCAGTGGTCCTGGTACCGACCCCTGGGGTATAGCGGTATCACCAGTGGCACGGAGATGTCCAAAGCCTTTTGTGGGATGTGTGTTCGCAGACCCGCGGCCCCAGTGTGTTTGATGGGCACACGCGGTACGACACATTCTGATCCGTCACTGCCTTTGATCCATCAGCAGTGCCTTAAGTGGATGGCGAGCAATCAGTCAAAGAAAGAAAGACTTGCATTTATATAGTGCCTTTCACGACCACCGGACGTCTCAAAGCACTTTACAGCAAATGAAGTACTTTTGGAGTGTAGTCACTGTTGCAATGTAGGAAACACGGCAACCATTTTACGCACAGCAAGCTGCCACAAATGGCAATGTGACAATGACCAGATAATCTGTTTTTTTTGTTATGTTAAGGACACCGGAGATAACTCTCCTGCTCTTCTTCGAAATAGTGGCCGTGGGATCTTTTATGTCCACCTGAGAGGACAGATGGGGTCTCGGTTTAACATCTCATCCCAAAGACGGCACCTCTGACAGTGCAGCACTCCCTCAGTACCATCCCTCCGACAGTGCAGCGCTTCCTCAATACTGCCCCTCCGACAGTGCGGCACTCCCTCAGTACTGCCCCTCCGACAGTGCGGCGCTCCCTCAGTACTGCCCCTCCGACAGTGCGGCACTCCATCAGTACTGCCCCTCCGACATTGCAGCGCTCCCTCAGTACTGCCCCTCTGACAGTGCAGCACTCCCCAGTACTGCCCCTCTGACAGTGCAGCACTCCCCAGTACTGCCCCTCTGACAGTGCAGCACTCCCCAGTACTGTCCCTCTGACAGTGCAGCACTCCCTCGTACTGCCCCTCCGACAGTGCGGCGCTCCCTCAGTGCTGCCTCTCCGACAGGGCTGCACTCCAGCGTCAGCCTAGATTTTTTGTGCTCAAGTCCCTGGAGTGGAACTTGAACCCGCAACCTTCCGACTCAGAGGCAAGAGTGCTGCCCACTGAGCCACGTCTGACACAGTGCTATTTGGCCGCTCCGAGGTGGCTACCAGTGATGAGGGCGGTCGATGTAAGTGGTGGAGACTGCAACATAGAGAATGCTCAATGACAATACCTGTGTGATGAGGCAATGGGGCATAATAGAGAGGAAGATGACTTAAGCATGACCTGTGTGTTATTTCTGTGCAGATGCAGTCTGCGTGCAGTCTCCTGTGTCCTGTACCATTAATCCATCACACTGATTGCAAACACTGCCGTCTCTTGTCAGTCACACACTTCATTCAGCTCATTCCATGTAAACAGTGTCATACCTGCTGATATCATGTCCAGAAATGTGACAACGGGCTTGTCTAATCTTAAAGGGGCACTGTCTTCACCAGATTCTGCTGCCAGAATAACAACACCAACCTGTATTTCTACACTGCTTTAACCTGGTTAAATGTCCCAAGACACTTCTTCACCAAGCAAAATTTGACAATGAGCCACATAAAAGGATATTCGAACAAGTGAGCAATTGCTTGGTCAAACAGGTAAGTTTTAAGGAGCGTCTTAAAGGAGGAGAGAGAGGTGGAGAGGTTTAGGGAGGGAATTCCAGAGCTTGGGGCCCAGACAGCTGAAGGCACGGCCACCGATGGAGCAGTGATTATAATCGGGGATGCTCAAGAGGGGGTGTGGTATTGTGGGGCTGGAGGAGGTTACAGAGATAGGGAGGGGTGAGGCCATGGAAGGATTTGTAAACAAGGATGCTGAGGGAAATATGCTCCTTCCTATCCACTCTATCCAGGCCCCTCATAATTTTATATACCGCAATTAAATCTCCCCGCAGACTCCTGTGTTCCAAAGAAAACAACTCCAGCCTATCCACTCTTTCCTCAGAGCTAAAATTCTCCAGTACTGGCAACATCCTCTTAAATCTCCTCTGTACCCTCAGGTAGCAGACCAGGCCCCCGTTTTACAACCCGCCTGATTTTCCTTTCCCTTGACTTCCACAGAGGGACATTTCGCCAAGTGTGGCAGGGCAGGGCAGAGCAGGCCTCAATTGTCACAGTGGTGGTGGGGTGGGGGTGGGGGGGGAGGGGGAGGGGAGTGCAGAGGGTGAGGGGAGTGCGGGGCGAGGGGAGTGCTGGGAGTGCGGGCAGGGGGGATGGGGGAGGGGAGTGCGGGGCGAGGGGGGATGGGAGTGCGGGCAGGGGGGAGGGGAGTGCGGGGCAAGGGGAGTGCTGGGAGAGGGGATGGGGGAGGGGAGGGGGAGGGGAGTGCAGGGGGTGAGGGGAGTGTGGGGCGAGGGGGGGTGGGTGTGCGGGCAGGGGGGATGGGGAGGGGAGTGCGGGGCGAGGGGGGATGGGAGTGCGGGCAGGGGGGATGGGGGAGGGGAGTGGGCGGGGGAGAGGAAGGGAGTGCAGGGCTGGGGGCGTAGTGGGGGGGAAGGTATTGCAGGGCGGAGGAGGGGAGTGCGGGGTGGGAGAGGGAAGTGGGGGGAGGGGAGTGTGGGAGGGAGAGGGGAGTGGGGGGAGGGGGAGGGGAGGGGGGAGTGGAGTGGGAGGAGGGGAAGGAGAGTGGAGGGGGAGGGGAGTGGGGGGAGGGGAATGGATTGCGGTGTGGGGGAGTGGGGGAGGGGTAGGGGATTGCGCGGCGTGGGAGAAGGGGAGTGGGGGTAGGGGTAGGGGATTGCGGGGCAGGGGCTTGGGAGAGGAGTGGGGGGAGGGGGAGTGGAGTGCAGGGCGGGGGGAGGGGAGTACAGGGCGGGGCAGGTGCGGGCTGACCCGATAGCACCCCGTTGGGCACAATCAGTAAATTTTAAAATGACCCTTGTGCTGTTCAAACACCTGACTGCGGTTGGTGGCTGATTCCGTGGATATTGGATTTGACCTTTTCCTGGTTAGGCTATCCTGTCCTGAGATCAGGAAAACCCTGGGGTGAGCTGCTTTCGCTGTTGACTTTCAGGATGTGGGCGTCGCTGGCAAGGCCGGCATTTATTGCTGTCATGTATGTACATGCTGTTTGTAGCCACCAGATGGCGTCATTGTTGGAGGCCATTGAGCAGCACGCACATGGTGCTGCTCTGGTATAAAAGGCCAGCCATTTTGAGAGTCAGGCACTTTGGGCCGTAATAAAGCAGAGCCCAGGTTGTACCTTGTTCAGTTAAACAGTACTCAGTTTGAACCTTTATTGCATACATAACAATTGTCCATCCCTAACTGCCCCTTCCTGAACCGCTGCAATCTGTGTGGCAAAGGTTCCCCCACAGTCTCAGTTGGGGATGGAGTTCCGGGTTTCTGACCCAGCATTGATGAAGGAACGATATATATCACAGTCCGGATGGAAAAGCTGAAGTAATTCTCAGCCAACATCTCAATATCGGGCCAAGCTACGCACTGCATTTCTCTATAAATAGAAGGTTGTAAATTACTTAATAAATTCGGATGAAGAAAGTACAGACAGCATGACTGTGACGTTAATTGGAGGCTTAAATTTCACAAGCAGCATGATTTTGGTATAAATATAGATTGCCTTTTCTGTTAAAACATACCGATTTAATTGCACCAAGAGACCAATGGAGTTAATTCTCCTCACACTTCTGTCGCCAGCAATTTGTAAACAGCACCATTTGTGAACAACAAGTTATTTCCATTTGGTAATGATTGAGTGTTGGGACTGTAATGGACACTGCAGGCCTGGTTTTAACTGAGCCCACCTGGGGGTCACTGGACCGGGGGCGGGGGGCGGTGGAGGGGGCAGGGGGGAGCGTGATGGGGCAGGAGGGCTATTAAAGAAAGACTTACAGTTATACAGCGCCTTTCATGACTTTGGGAACCTCCCAGAGCACTTTACAGCCAATAAAATACTTTTGTAATGTGTGAAACGCGGCAGCCAATTTGCGCACAGCAAGCTCCCACAAACAGCGATGAGATCATGACCAGTCCAACTGTTTTTTAGTGACTTCGGTTAAGGGATAAACGTCAGCCCAGGACATTGGCTAGATCACCCCTGCTCTTCTTCCAAATAATACCATGCGATCTTTTACCTCACCTTGGGACATTTGTCAGCATTAATCATCATAGGCAGTCCCTTGGAATCGAGGAAGACTTGCTTCCACTCCCTAAGTGAGTTCTTTGATGGCTGATCAGCATTAAAGCCTCTGTATAAATGCAAGTTATTGTTATCTCTCTGGGCTGGCCTGCGCTATTTCCCTTTCGCTGATTATATTAATAAACCTGACCACCTCTTATGATCCAGTTTTAAATTAGTTTCCACACTCGAAACATTGACTTGCCTCTTCTCTCTCCACAGTTGCCAGCTGGCCTGTTGAGTATTTGCGGAATATTCGATCAATATGTCTGCACCGTTTGTGTGAAGACAGATCTTTGCTAGCCAAGGGATATGGAGCCAAGTTAAGATACAAATCAGCCATGATCTAATTGAATGGCAGAATAGATGAGGGCCTGAATGGACAACTCCTGTTTGCACCTAACCCTAACCCTAACCCTAACGCTCACCCATCACCCGTGTGCTCGCTGACCTACATTGGCTCCTGGTTCGGCAACACCTCGATCTTAACATTCTCATCCATGGCCCTCGCCCTATCCTATCTCTGTAACCTCCTCCAGCCCCACAACCCTCCGAGATCTCTGTGCTCCTCCAATTCTGGTCTCTTGCACATTCCTGATTTTAATCGCTCCACCATCGGTGGCCGTGCCTTCAGCTGCCTAGGCCCAAAGCAGTGAAATTTCCTCCCTAAATGCATCCACCTCTCTCTCTTCCTTTTATACGCTAAAAACCCACCTCTTTGACCAAGCTCCTTTATCTCTTTATGTGGCTCGGTGTCAAATTTTGTCCGATAATCGCTCCTGTGAACTGGCTTGAGACATTTTACTACATAAAAAGCGCTAAAGAAAATTACGTTGTTGGTGTTGTTCCTATGAAACTTCCTGTGACAACTGAACTGTGAGCGTATAGCTCCCCTGTACAGATCCATCAAAGTGTTTAACACGTGGGTGAATGGGTCAGTGAAGGAAACAGTGGGGTTGAAGTTGCCCCAGGCCCGTGTGTGGTCGTTAACCTTGCGGCCCCGGGTCAGTTATCGGCGGGTGGGGAGTCCCAGCCCAGTGTGGAGCTGCTCTTTGTGCCCCTCAAACGAGGCTCAGCACTGTCTCAGGCTCCCCACCTGATTGGAAGGGGAGGGGCGATACCGAGGCATCAGTACGGCACGGAGCAGGTCAGCACGAGGCAGCTGCTCCGTATAGCGCTGATGCGCAACAATGCCCCCCCTTTCATTTAAAGGGTAGGGAGGGGTCGCTGCGGACTCAGCATGGTCCTTTGGTGGTCACCACTGGGCCAATCTCCATTGGGCCAGCGGCCTGGCACGCAAAGAGGAGTGCCGAGCTGGACAGTGACAGCCTGGTCAAGCCAAGGGCCAACATTGTCGGTCTGACGGAAAAGTTGACAAAAAAAAATGGCGGTCTGGGGCGCACATGGCCTCCCTTTTAGGGGGCACCCCATGTGGATGTCAGCGCCCGTGCCAGCCTTGTAGCCCGTGGGGCAATTTCCTCCGCATAGTACGGTAGAGGTCGGTGTGGGGCGGTGAGAGATCGCGGGGCGGTGAGAGGTCGGTGTGGGGCGGTGAGAGGTCGCGGTGCGGTGAGAGGTCACGGTGCGGTGAGAGGTCGCGGGGCGGTGAGAGGTCGGCGTGGGGCGGTGAGAGATCGCGGGGCGGTGAGAGGTCGGCGTGGGGCGGTGAGAGGTCGGCGCGGGGTGGTGAGAGGTCGGCGCGGGGCGGTGAGAGGTCGGCGCGGGGTGGTTAGAGGTCGGCGCGGGGCGGTGAGAGGTCGGCGCGGGGCGGTGAGAGGTCGGCGCGGGGTGGTGAGAGGTCGGCGCGGGGTGGTGAGAGGTCAGCGTGGGGCGGTGAGAGGTCGCGGGGCGGTGAGAGATCGCGGTGCGGTGAGAGATCGCGGTGCGGTGAGGGATCGGCGCGGGGCGGTGAGAGATCGCGGTGCGGTGAGGGATCGGCGCGAGGCGGTGAGAGGTCGGCGTGGGGCGGTGAGAGGTCGCGGGGCGGTGAGAGGTCGCGGTGCGGTGAGGGATCGGCGCGGGGCGGTGAGAGATCGCGGTGCGGTGAGGGATCGGCGTGGGGCGGTGAGAGATCGTGGGCCGGTGAGAGATCGCGGTGCAGTGAGAGATCACGGTGCGGTGAAAGGTTGTGGGGCGGTGAGAGGTCGCGGGGCGGTGAGAGGTCGGCGTGGGGCGGTGAGAGATCGCGGTGCGGTGAGAGGTCGGCGCGGTGCGGTGAGAGATCGCGGTGCAGTGAGAGATCGCGGTGCGGTGAGAGGTCGGCGCGGTGCGGTGAGAGATCGCGGTGCGGTGAGAGATCGCGGTGCGGTGAGAGGTCGGCGCGGTGCGGTGAGAGATCGCGGTGCGGTGAGAGGTCGGCGCGGTGCGGTGAGAGATCGCGGTGCGGTGAGAGGTCGGCGCGGTGCGGTGAGAGATCGCGGTGCGGTGAGAGATCGCGGTGCGGTGAGAGGTCGGCGCGGTGCGGTGAGAGATCGCGGTGCGGTGAGAGATCGCGGTGCGGTGAGAGGTCGGCGCGGTGCGGTGAGAGATCGCGGTGCGGTGAGAGGTCGGCGCGGTGCGGTGAGAGATCGCGGTGCGGTGAGAGGTCGGCGCGGTGCGGTGAGAGATCGCGGTGCGGTGAGAGGTCGGCACGGTGTGGTGAGAGATCGCGGTGCAGTGAGAGATCGCGATGCGATGAGGGGTCAGCGCGGGGCGATGATGTCAGTGCGGGGCGATGATGTCATCGCTGGGTGTGCCCCGGCCCATTGCACAAATCGCGGGGCATGGCGCTAATTCCAAATCGCCCCCAAAATCTCTGGGGCAATTTTGCTCCTGGCACCACCGCCGCCCGCCTGTGGGCAAAAAGGCAATTGCAGCCCGTTAGCGCCTACTGACGGCACTAAAGGGGCACAATAAAGGGGCAATTTCGGCCCCAGTAACTATTTAAATACAGCACACTCTACACACACCTGCTCTGTGCTGTAAGAGTTTACCCAAATAAGGCTAATGTGTGTTAACATCAGAACCAAAGGAGGTGGGGATGGGGGAGGGGTGACTGATTCCTTGGAACAGGTGGGTGATTTATATTGTGAGCACACGGATCCACATCTATGTCACAGAGACACTATCCTGTGCCGACCTATCGCTGGGGTTAAGTACCAGGCATGTTGTCTATTCACCCTTACTGCCAAAGTTCTGCACTTCCTAATTAAAAACTAAATTTGGACACCGATGGACATCTGATTCATGGTAAATCCTTCACAAAGAGAGATGTCAGTGTTAACTATGTGTAGTACAACTGGAGGTGTGTCAGCTGTGGCTCAGTGGGCAGCACACTCGCCTCTGGGTCCAAGTCCTGCTCCAGAGACTAGACCACATAAATCTCGGCTGACACTCCAGTGCAGTACTGAGGGAGTGCTGCACTGTCAGAGGTGCTGTCTTTTGGATGAGACATTAAACCAAGTCCCTGTGTGCTTACTTTTCTCAACGGGCTGAACAGAACTGGATTGACGTAAAAGGTCCCATAGCCATTATTTTGATGAACAGCAGTGGAAGGTTATCCCCGGTGCCCTGGCCGACATTCATCCCTTAATCAATCTCACAAAAGACAAATTACCTGGTCATTATCACATTTCTAGCTGTGGGAACTTGCTGTGCACAAAATGGCTACTGCGTTTCCTACATTACAACAGTGACTACTCTTCAAAAGTACTTAATTGGCTGTAAAGCGCTTTTGGACATCCGGTGGTCATGGAAGGCGCTATATAAATGCACAGTATATGTCTAACTCGCACTAAGTTATTTTAACAAATCACCCCTGTGCTCACTGACCTACATTGTCAATGTCTCGATTTTAAAACTCTCATCCTTGTTTACAAATCTCCCCATGGTCTTGCCTTTCTCTATCTCTGTGACCTTCTCTGACCCTCCGACCCTCCGAGATCTCTGCGCTCCTCCAATTCTGGCCTCTTGCGCATCCTTAATTTTAATCGCTGACCCAGTGGCGGCCGTGCCTTCAGCTGCCTGGGCCCAGAGCTCTGGAATTCCCTCCCTAAACCTCTCCTCCTGAGGTCAGTAAGGCTTTGAACTGAGAAGTATGTATTTATATCCTGTTGTGAGACGTGGTACGGAGAGTCATTTGTGCAGAATGCCTGTACAATTTGACAGGTGTTTGCGAGGTCTGAAACAAAAGGCATTGCTGTTCCAAACCCCCTTGTGTTAGGGAGGTCTCACTTGCACCAGGAATTCTGAATATTTTCAAATACTGCTCACATGCAATACAACTAACAGGTAAAACACAGTTAGTGATATTCCATTGATCATATGGTGTCGTAGTGAATGCAGGATTCGGTAGCCTTTGAGGACGGTTATTGATAAGAATAGGAGTCCTTAAGTCCACACAGGTTTGGAGGGTATAGTTAATACTAAAGAAGACAAAATACGAGAAGACATTAAACTTGCAGAATGGGCGGGTAATTGGCAAATAATAAGGTATAAATATGTAATGAAACTCACTGTTAAGTGAATGCAACATTAGGAACAGACTCTACGTTAAGATAGGCAAGGATTAATTAGGGACAGTCAGCACAGATTTGTTAAGGGAAGGTCGTGTCTGACTAACCTGATTTAATTTTTCGAGGAGGTAACCAGGTTGGTCGATGAGGGTAGTGTGTATGATGTAGTGTATATGGATTTTAGCAAAGCTTTTGATAAGGTCCCACATGGCAGACTGGTCACGAAGGTTACAGCCCATGGGATCCAGGGTAAAGTGGCAAGTTGAATCCAAAATTGACTTAGAGGTAGGAAGCAAAGGGTAATGGTTGATGGATGTTTTTGTGACTGGAAGGATGTTTCCAGTGGGGTTCCGCAGGGCTCAGTACTGGGTCCCTTGCTTTTTGTGGTATACATCAATGATCTAGATTTGAATGTAAGAGGGATGACCAAAAAGTTTGCAGACGACACTAAAATTGGCTGTGTGGTTGATAATGAAGAGGAAAGTCATGGGCTGCAGGAGGATATCAATCTACTGGTCAGGTGGGCAGAGCAGTGGCAAATGGAATTTAATTCGGAGAAGAGTGAGGTAATGCACTTGGGGAGGCTAATAAGGAAAGGGTATACACATTAAATGGTCGGCCACTTAATAGTGTAGATGAACAAAGGGACCCTGGAGTTCATGTCCACAGATTCCTGAAAGTAGCAGGCCAGGTGGATAAGATGGTTAAGAAGGCATACGAAATGTTTGCTTTTATTGGCCGAGGCATAGAATACAAGAGCAGGGAGGTTACGCCAGGTTTTCCTGAACTGGCCACAGCTTTCCTTCTCCCAGGAGATTGTGTGACTGGGCAGCGGAAGACTATGACTAGAAGACTAGAGGCAAGAGGAGGGAAATTGGCCCTTTCTTTAAGGCAGTAAGGCCTTTCCGACCGGGGGCAAGCGGATGGTCTGACCCCAGAATTGACCCCGGACCGGGTAATGGGTTTCCGTCGCGCCCTGCCTTTCCGCCCTGTCCGGCGCTCCGACCCATTGTCGGGCATGCACCGACCCCTCTCCGCCCCGCGAGGGAAATTGCCCCGCGGGAGAGAGCATCCGCCGTCGCTCGGTGCCCCCGACAACTTCGCGTGGCTGGGCGGTGTGCCCACCCTTAAAGGAGAGGGCGCACCGCCGCGGCCGCCATTTTATTTTAATTGTGTCTGCTGGCCCGGCCGAAGCCCTCTCTGGTGGCCCAGTGGGTGCAAAGGAGGCCTCACTAGACGTCGTAGCATCCCTCCCCTGTAAGTAAAAGGGAGGGAAGTTGCTACACGTCAGCGTGATGTGGTATGTCTACGACGCACTGACGTGCTCAGCACGCGCTGATGACACTGCCCGCCTTCCCCCCACTCCCGACTCGCTTCCACCCCTCTGCTGCCCCCAACACCGCCCCGTTGATTTTTAAAGGCAAAAGTGGTCAATTTCCCTCTATTCCCAACCCCATCAATACTGGTGGTAATTCGCCAGTTCATTCGAATTAGGGGCGAAGAGCAATTTCGGTCCCCAAGGTCTTGTTATCAGCATCACTGAGTTTGTTTAAATATTATAGCCAGACACTCTGACCCCTGGGGAGAGGGCGTTGTCTTAGCTGCAGCATCCAGACTGGCCTTGGTTCTGCCCCATTTCAATCTGGTCTGGGAAGAGGGGACTGGGGGCAGATCGATTTGTCCCCACTCTTCTTCCCGGCAGCATTTTGGGAGCAAGCCTGGGCTACCCAGGGAAATCCACCGGGAACGCCGCTGTTGGGTGGATTGGAACCTACACCCATCGAGAGCAGGCGAGGGCCCAACACAGAGCACAAAGCACATGGAACTCAACCCAAGAGGGACCCATGGCCACTGGAAGTGGGAGCACCGAGCACTCCTGAAATAGGAAGAACTTCAGAAAAGTGAAATGCTCCAAGATTCCGATGGCGCATCAGGGAGTGTCCCACTGCTGTGTCATGCATCTGACTATCCGAATGACCCCGTCTCCCTGATTTGGGATGGGCTTCTCCTCCCTCCCTACCTTCCTGTTTGAAACTGTGACATTAGCTAAAAAAATTCTGGAAATAAAAATCCGGCCTCAGTAAAAGTGACCATGAAGCTGTCGGATTGTCAGTAAAACTCAACGGGTTCACCGATGTCCTCTGGGGATGGAAACATGCTGTCCTTACCCAGTCTGGCCTATATGTAACTCCAATCCCACACCAACATGGTTGACTCTGAACTGTCCTCTGAAGTGCTCTAGCAAGCCACTAGGAAGAATAATTCAAGAAGGATGCCCACCATCGCCTTCTCAAGGGCAACTAGGGATGGGCCATCCATGTTTTTATTACTTTCTTTGAACATTTTCATGTCAGCCAGCGGCTAATTTGGTCGCACTCTTGCCTTTGAGTCAGAAGGAAGTGGCGTCTTTCGGATGAAACATTAAACCCAGGCCCCGTCTGCCCTCTGAGGTGGACATAAAAGATCCTACAGCCCATTTTGAAGAAGAGCAGGGGAATTATCCCATGTCCTGGCCAATATTTATCCCTCAATCCATGTCACTAAAAAACACATCATCTGTCAATGATAATGTCATTGAGGCAAAATGTTTGGCATCTGAGGTGCATTAAGATATACCCGCTCCAGTTTATTGCAATGCTGACATGACCCTGCCTTTCAGCTGCACCCTAGGCTATTATCTTAAAGCTGTCTTGTCTGTGAAGCAGAAGTTCCTGGTTTTAAAAGATCCCATGGCACTATTTCGAAGAAGAGAGGGGGAGTTATCCCTGGTGTCCCGGCCAATATTTATCCCTCAACCAACATCACTAAAACAGATTATCTGGTCATTATCTCATTGCTGTGTGCGGGAGCTTGCTGTGCGCAAATTGGCGGCCGCGTTTCCCACATTACAACAATGACTACACTCCAAACCGTACTTCATTGGCTGTAAAGCGCGTTGGGGCGTCCGGCGGTCATGAAAGGCGCTATATAAATGCAAGTCTTTCTCTTTAGTTCAAAGCATATTGGAGATGCGAAAAAAGGTTGTTTGACTGGACGAGGGGGTCATGTGATGAATCCTCCAGGAATATGTCCGAGCAGAGTTGACGACCCGAGGCCAGTGCACACGGACACACAGGTTCAGGATCCTTTAATGGGGGAAAAAGCCCCCCACCGCCCGAGAGCGTGGGGGGCGGACACACAAGCTGCAGGGAGGACGAGGGGAAACCGATACCAAATCAAAACACAGCTGCAGCCCTGGCTGTCGCATTCCATTCCGACAAATCCCCCAGTGTCGGCAAATGTCCAAACAGTGCGGGGAGCGGGCCGCCTGTCCAGCATTCACTTGTTGATTTGTTTCACTCATCGCACTCGGACACATCGACCAGCAGATGGCAACAGAGTCCCAGCTACAAGCAACTCGCCAATTCTACATCATGAAGGTTTTTTTTAGGGGGAAGTATACTAAATATTATGCAGCCGTTACAACTATTGCCTCCCTCTCCGGAAGCTTTCGACTCGATCTAATTGAATGGTAGAACAGGCTCAAGTGGGCTGAATTTTAACATTTCTCATCCTTGCTTTCAAATCCTTCCGTGGCCTCACCCCCTCCCTATCTCTGTAACCTCCTCCAGCCCTACAACCCCCCCGCACCCCCCCCCGAGATGTCTGTGTTTCTCCAATTCTGCCCTCTTGAGCATCCCCGATATTAATCGCTCACCCATTGGTGCCCATGCCTTCAGCTGCCTGGTCCCCAAGCTCTGGAACTCCCTCCTTAAACCTCTCCGCCTCTCTTTCCTCCTTTAAGATGCTCCTTAAAACTTACCTCTTTGACCAAGCTTTTGGTCACCTGCCCTAATATCTCCCTGTTGTTTCTTTAGTGTTGTTGCTTAAAGAATCAATGTTGTCTGGGACACTGCCTGATAGGGTGGTGGATACAGATTCAATAGTAGCCTCAAAAGGTAATTGGATAAATATTTGAGGGAGAAAAAATTGTAGGGATATGGGGAAAGAGCGGGGGAGTGGGACTAACTGGATTGCTCTTTGAAAGAGCTGGCACAGACTAGATGGGCTGAATGGCCACCTTCTGTGCTGTAGTATTCTATGATTCTTATGTGGCTCGGTGTCAAATTTTGATGATAATCGCTCCTGTGAAACAGCTTGGGACGTGTTACTACGTTAAAGGCGCTATATAAAATCATAGAATCATAGAAGGGTTATAGCATAGAAGGAGGCCATTCGGCCTATCGAGCCCGTGCCGGCTCTCTGCAAGAGCACCTCAGCCAGTCCCACTCCCCCGCCCTTTCCCCGTAGTCCTGCAAAATTCTTTTTTCAGGTACTTATCCAATTCCCCTTTGAAAGCTGTGATTGAGTCTGCCTCCACCACCCTCTCAGGCCATGCATTCCCGATCCTAACCACTCGCTGCATAAAAAAGTTTTTCCTCATGTCGCCTTTGGTTCTTCTGCCAATCGCCTTAAACCTGTGTCCCTCTGGTTCCCGACCCTTCCACCAATGGGAACAGTTTCTCTCTATCTACTCTGTCCAGACCCCTCATGATTTTGAACACCTCGATCAAATCTCCTCCCAACCTTCCCTGCTCCAAGGAGAACAACCCCAGCTTCTCCAGTCTCTCCCTGTAACTGAAGTCCCTCATCCCTGGAATCCTTCTCGGAAATGTTTTCTGCACCCTCTCTAAGGCCTTCACATCCTTCCTAAAGTGCGGTGCCCAGAATTGGACACAATACTCCAGTTGTGGCTGAACCAGTGATTTATACAGGTTCATCATAATATCCACACTTTTGTACTCTGTGCCTCTATTCATGAAGCCCAGGATCCCGTAAGCATTTTTAACCACTTCCTCAACTTGCCCTGCCACCTTCAATGATTTGTGCCCATATACCCCCAGGTCTCCCTGTTCATGCACCCTCTTTAGGATTGTACCCTTTAGTTTATATTGCCTCTCCTCATTCTTTCTACCAAAATGTATCACTTCACACTTTTTTGCATCAAATTCCATCTGCCATGTGTCCACCCATTCCACCAGCCTCTCTATGTCTTCCTGAAATCTATCACTATCCTTCTCACTGTTCACTATACTTCCAAGTTTTGTGTCACCTGCAAATTTTTAAATTGTGCCCTGTACACCCACACCCAAGTCACACTGAACTTAAATAAAGATAATTACAAAGGTATGAAGGCAGAGTTGGTTAAATTGGACTGGGAAAATATATTAAAGAGTAAGACTGTAGAAAAGCATTGGCAAACATTTAAGGAGATATTTCATAACTCTCAACAAAGACATATTCCAATGAGAAAGAAAGACTCTAAGAGAAGGATGAACCATCTGTGACTAACTAAGGAAGTAAAGGATGGTATCAAATTGAAAACAAAGGCATACAATGTTGCGAAGAATAGTGGAAGGCCAGAGCATTGGGAAATTTTTAGAAAACAGCAAAGGGCGACTAAAAAAATGATAAAGACAGAGAAGATAGCATATGAGAGTAAACTAGCAAGACATATAAAAACAGACAGTAAGAGCTTCTACAGGTACATAAAAAGGAAATGAGTAGCTAAAGTATACATTGGTCACTTAGAGGATGAGACTGGGGAATTAATAATGGGGAACAGGGAAACAGCAGAGACTGTGAACAAATATTTTGTATCGGTCTTCACGGTAAAAGACACTAAAAACATCCCACTAGTGGATAATCAAGGAGCTGTTGGGGGGTGGGGGGGAAACATAAAACAACCGCTGATAAAGTATTAGGCAAATTAATGGGAGTAAAGGTGGACAAGTCTCCTGGACCTGATGGTTTGCTTCCTAGGTTCTTGAAAGAAGTGGCTGCAGAGATAGTGGATGCATTGGTTGTAATCTACCAAAATTCCCTGGATTCTGGGGCAGTCCCAGCAGATTGGAAAACTGCAAATGTAATGCCCCTATTTAAGAAAGGAGGGAGACAAAAAGCAGGAAACTATAGACCAGTTAGCCAAACATCTGTCATTGGGAAAATGCTGGAGTCCATCATTAAGGAAGCAGTAGCAGGACATTTAGAAAATCATAATGCAGTCAAGCAGAGTCAGCATGGTTTTATGAAAGGGAAATCATGTTTGATAAATCTGCTGGAGTTCTTTGAGGATGTAATCAGCAGGGTGGATAAGTGGGAACCAGTAGATGTGGTGTATTTGGATTTCCAGAAAGCCTTTCGATAGGGTGCCACATCAAAGGTTACTGCACAAGATAAAAGTTCATGGGGTTGGGGGTAATATATTAGCATGGACAGAGGATTGGCTAACTAACAGAAAACAGAGTCGGTATAAATGGGTCATTTTCCGGTTGGCAAACTGTAACTAGTGGGGTGCCGCAGGGATCGGTACTGGGGCCCCAACTTTTAAAAATTTATATTAATGACTTGGATGAAGGGACCGAGTGTAATGTAGTCAAATTTGCTGATGATACAAAGATAGGTGGCAAATCAAATTGTGAGGAGGATGCAAAGAATCTACAAAGGGATATAGACAGGCTAAGTGAGTGGGCAAAAGTTTGGCAGATGGAGTATAATGTGGGAAAATTTAAGGTTATCCACTTTGGTATAAAAAATAAAAAAGCAAATTAGAATTTAAATGGTGAGAGATTACAAAATGCTGCAGTATAGAGGGATTTGGGGGTTCTTGTACATGAAACACAGAGGGCTAGAACCTCCACTTTATTTGCATGCTTAACGTCCACTTAATGCCCATTTTACCGCTGAAATGACGTAGAACGCCCATATAGCGCCCATTTTGGCACAAAATAGAAACTGACGGGCATTTTTAGAAAACTTATCGGCGATCGTTACTTTCCCTATGTGCTTCATGCCGGGAAAGATTATTACAGGCTACCCACTTTTTTTGGGCGGAATCATCAGAATGGACGAAATCAACGCCCATAATATCGCCCAGCGTTACTTTCCGCATGGAATTAACGCCGAAATTCAATAATACTGCCCGCCTTCTTTTTTATGTTGTAAAGAGCACATTTGGTGAAACTAACGCCCAGGAGATCGCCCACCATCACTTTCCCCACCTCGCGCACATAACGCCCACAATATCCCTCGCCCAAAAAACCGCCCACAAAAAGTGGAACTGTTCTGAACGAACGCCAGCGGTGTGGCTGGCATTTTTTAAATCCCATTCTTACGTGAGGAGTTGATATCTGAAAGATTTGCCTGAAAGAGCGCTGATGTGAGTGACAATGCTGACACACTGCTGTGTGTGTGCAGCTCAGACATCAATGGTGCCCATCACCTTGGTGCCAGTTAAAGTTTACGCCGATTGATGTTGTATTTAACCCTTTCATGTTAAGGAATCACCAGTGTGTAACGGTGCAGCTATCTGAGACAATGCGCAACAAGGTTATGTTCAATAACAAACATTTTATACCAACATTGGTCTGAAATCATAAGTATCACAGGCAATAACACCCAACCCCCGCCCACACCCCACTTTTTCCACCATTGACATCAATAAAATGTTCAACATGTCCAGCAACACAGAATACAAAGGCAAAGCAGTTGTGTGGTCCCCAGCCCCCATACATTGCAACAAATTGCATACACCCAGATGGAGATATAACACAGCCGTCATCTGCGCACATGCACCTCACTTTCCTTCCCCCCTCCCCTTCCCCCCACCTCTACCCCTTCCCCTCCTCGCTCCATGGCGCTTGGCCGAGGAGCTCCTCAGGCGGTGCCTCATTGAGGGGGATGAAGGCAGAGGCGGTGGTTGCACGGGTACGGGTTCAGGGGATGCCGAGGGGGCAACATTCTCTGATGCAGAAGCAGGACCTTGGTCCTTGCTCTCATCTGTCGTTCGCAGTGGTGGTGCGGAACCTAGGGGTGGAGTGCCGTGCTCAGGGACCACTGGGAGGCCTGTGGCAGCAGTGTTCCTGGCTATCGCATCCAGGGCCTCCGCCAGCCATGGAATATAATCGGTCATGTTGGCCAGCTGTCAGGATATGCCCCCCAATGCTTCGATGAGCTGGTCACCAATGTCTACAGTCCTCCTGGACAACTGTACCATCTCTCCGCTGTCATGTGGCGCTCGTGGAACAGACCTGCCGCGTCCACGGGACCTCCGCGGGGTCGGCGCCATCCTGGGGACAAATGGGGTGCCCTGTGGAGAGGTGCTTGGGGAGAGTGGAGGCGGGACTGACTGGAGGACCACTAGATGGCTTTGGGGTGGAATGGCTTCTCGAGCATGGCGATGCAGGTTCCTCGAAATCCGCGCTTTCATCCGTGGAGAACAGATCCAGCAGATTGACGGGCGAGAATCGGAGCCCCTCAGCACCAGATGTAGTAGGATTGTCGGCCGACTCCTGCCCCGCGCCCCCACCTTCTGGCCTCTGTGGCCTTGCCTGGGGCCGCGCTGCTGGCTGAGCTGAAAAACACAAATGAGGCTATTAGAAGAGAAGGGGATGCTAGGGTCACAAGGTGAGTCCAGCGCTACACACAGCATATGCACGGCCAAAGCACCACCGCTCTCAAAATAATCACAGACATCACATTTCATGACCATCAACATATTGTGCATTGCAATGATTTTCATTAGGCCATCATTATTTCTATGACAATTTTAGAAATCATCTATCATATATGATTGTTCGGATATGAGTGGGTGTGGCATCTATTGACTTTACATCACGCAATGTTGTAAACTTTACTCACGTGGCATCACTTCAGGGTCTGCAGATGTGTCTGTGACTGTCCGGGGAGCTTCCCCACGAGTGCGAGCACCCGCTCCTCCATCTCAGTGATGTCACTGGGGACCAGTGGCCCCCCACCCGCTCGCTCTGCTCGGACCTCATCGTCGATAGCTTCTTCTGTAAAAGGTGACAGGACGACATGGCATGAGATCATTGTGTGGTATCATTGCTAGGTACTGTCACAGAGACTGATACAACACATAACCCACAGATATAATCATCATTATTATGGAAATGATCATACTTTACCTAAGGCGTACATCGTGACCGCAGGCTTTGAGTAAAACATTCCCGGTAAAAGTGAAAGACCTCACATCTGATGATAGTCACTCATGACTGTTATAAATCAAATTATATAAATACATAAGTACATGTAAATAAATGTAATACTTACTCTTGCGGATCCCACAAGGTCGTTCCATCGTTTGCGGCATTGGTTGCCCTCATGCACCTTGTTGGTCCCCAAAGAGACCACCTCTGCTATCTCGGTCCATATCTCCTGGTAGGCCTTTGGGGTGGGCTTCCCACACCCTCCCTGTGTCAAATCACCCCAGCGTGACTTGACCTCCTGCAGGAGGGAGGCATTTGCCTCGTCCGAGAAACTCCTGGCTCTTTTGTGGCCTCCAATGTGCTCCTCTCCCACCTCACTGCTCTCTCCAGTGTCTGTCTCCACAGCATGCTGTGATGCCTCCTCCTTTCTCTCCATTATAGACCAAATTCGGGCAAATATGTGGCTGGTAACAGCTACTTTTTGTTTGCCTACTTGCTGTGAAGCTCTAAAGTCTCCCTCCTTCCTCCCAAAGCAGCGACACCCAGACACGCCTTCAGTCCCTCTCAGCTCCTTCTCTCTCTTTCTCCTCTTCTGTGCATGTCATGATGACCCTTGACCTCCTGAATCGCAGGAATCCGGGCATTACCATGCCGTTGCAGCAGAAGGTCAAAATAAATTTAACACTATCGCCCATTTTATCTCGCTCGCGGTAATGCCCATTTTCAAAAGTGAAGACTAGGTGCTTTGAGAACGGGCGAGAAGCCGGCGATCTGAAAACCCTTTTTTAACGACCATGCTGGAAATATCACCCACAAAAGTGGAGGTTCTAGCCCAGAAAGTTAGCCTGCAGGTACAGCAAGTAATCAGGAAGGTAAATGGAATCTTGGCCTTTATTGCAAAGGGGATGGTGTATAAAAGCAGGGAAGTCCTGCTCCAATTGTACAGGGTATTGGTAAGACCACACCTGGAGTACTGCGTACAGTTTTGGTCTACCTATTTGAGGAAGGCTATACTTGCATTGAAGACAGTTCAGAGAAGGTTCACTGGGTTGATTCCTGAGATGAAGGGGTTGTCTTAGGAAGAAAGGTTGGGCCTATACTCATTTAAGTTGAGAAGAATGAGAGGTCTTATTGAAACATAAGATTCTGAGGGGTCTTAACAGGGTAGATGCAGAGAGGATGTTTCCCCTTCATGAGAGAACCTAGAACTAGGGGCATAGTTTTAGAATAAGTGGCCGCCCATTTAAGACAGAAATGAGGAGGAATTTCTTCTCTCAGAGGGACGTGAATCTTTGGAATTCTCTACCCCAGGGAGCTGTGGAGGCTGGGTCTTTGAATATATTTAAGGTGGAGATAGACAGATTTTTGAATGATATGGGAGTCAAGGGTTATGGGGAACTGGCAGGGAAGTGGAGCTGAATCCATGATCAGATCAGACATGATTTTATTGAATGGCGGAGCAGGCTCGAGGGGCCAAATGGCCTACTCCTGCTCCTATTTCTAATGTTCTTATTAATATATATCAAGAAAAGCAGTGGTCCTAGAACCGACACCTCCAGTCCGAAAAACAGCTGTTCACCACTACTCTCTATTTCCTGTATGACTCAGAAACATGGACCATGTACAGTAGACACCTCGAGTCGCTGGAGAAATACCACCAACGATGTCTCTGCAAGATCCTGCAACTCCCCTGGGAGGACAGACGCACCAACGTTAGTGTCCTCGACCAGGCCAACATCCCCAGCATTGAAGCACTGACCACACTCGACCAGCTCTGCTGGGCGGGCCACATTGTTCGCATGCCTGATACAAGACTCCCAAAGCAAGCGCTCTACTCAGAACTCCTATAGGGCAAGCAAGCCCCAGGTGGGCAGAGGAAATGTTACAAGGACACCCTCAAAGCCTCCTTGATAAAGTGCAGCATCCCCACTGACACCTGGGAGTCACTGGCCAAAGACCGCCCTAAGTGGAGGAAGTGCATCCGGGAGGGCGCTGAGCACCTCGAGTCTTGTCGCCGAGAGCATGCAGAAATCAAGCGCAGGCAGCAAACCAGACTCCCCACCCACCCTTTCCTTCACCCACTCTCTGTCCCACCTGTGACAGAGACTGTAATTCCCGTATTGGACTGTACAGTCACCTTAGAGTGGAAGCAAGTCTTCCTCGATTTCGAGGGACTGCCTATGATGATGATGATAAACCGTAGTTGCTGGATTTATCTTTACACCCTTTTTTGAACAAGGGCATAACATTTGCAATTCTCCACCCCTCTGGCACCACCTCCGTTTCTAAGGAGGATTGGAAGATTATGGCCAGTACCTCCGCGATTTCTTCCTTCACTTCTCTCAGTGTATAAATACAAGTGGTTTTTGCTGTTGTGGTGCAATTACCTACTGAGCCACCAGGGGAGCTGTATGGCTAAATGTTAGGTGGTGACGTTGAGGGTCCAGTTTTCCTGACCTTTGCCTAGTTCCCTAGGTCCAGGCTCCCATTGACTGAGGTAGGAGTGAGGCCTTACAGGCCTATTGCTTGTCTGTGGGCCCAGGGTCACCCACACTAAACTGGGTGGCGGTGTGAGCTGTGAGGAGGACGCTAAGAAGCTGCAGGGTGACTTGGACAGGTTAGGTAACTGGGCAAATGCATGGCAGATACCGTATAATGTGGATAAATGTGAGGTTATCCAATTTGGGGGCAAAAACACGAAGGAGAATATTATCTGAATGGCGGCAGATTAGGAAAAGGGGAGGTGCAACGAGACCTGGGTGTCATGGTTCATCAGTCATTGGAAGTTGGCATGCAGGTACAGCAGGCGGTGAAGAAGGCAATGGTATGTTGGCTTTCATAGCTAGGGGAGTTGAGTATAGGAGCAGGGAATTCTTACTGCAGTTGTACAGGGCCTTGGTGAGGCCTCACCTGGCATATTGTGTTCAGTTTTGGTCTCCTAATCTGAGGAAGGATGTTCTTGCTATTGAGGGAGTACAGCGAAGGTTCACCAGACTGATTCCCGGGATGGCTGGACTGACATCTGAGGAGAGACTGGATCAACTGGGCCTTTATACACTGGAGTTTAGAAGGATGAGAGGGGATCTCATAGAAACATATAAGATTCTGAGGGGACTGGACAAGTTTGATGCGGGAAGAATGTTCCTGATGTTGGGGAAGTCCAGAACCAGGGGACATAGTCTTAGGATAAGGGTAGGCCATTTAGGACTGAGATGAGGAGAAACTTCTTCAGTCAGAGAGTTGTGAACCTGTGGAATTCCCTGCCGCAGAGAGTTGTTGATGCCAGTTCACTGGATATATTCAAGAGGGAGTTAGATGTGGCCCTTACGGCTAAAGGGATCAAGGGGTATGGAGAGAAAGCAGGAATGGGGTACTGAGGGAATGATCAGCCATGATCTTATTGAATGGTGGTGCAGGCTCGAAGGGCCGAATGGCCTACTCCTGCACCTATTTTCTATGTTTTATGTTTCTATGTTTCTATGTGGGTGAAAGTTTGCTGTGGGGGAGTCTTGAACCCGATGGCAAGCCAGATACAGGCCCCAAAGTAGTTGGGCCTTTCTTTTCAATTTCCAGGCCTATTCCTAGGCCTGGAGGATGGGGATCTCCTGCCCTCCAACTGGGGCTTCCAGGCTGGTGGGCAGGCCCACTACTCTTTCTGCTCCCATTTCCCAGTCTCTTTTCTTCTTCTTAGGCAATCTCTCGGAGTCAAGGATGACTTGTTTCCACACCTGCATGAGTTGTAAGGTGGCTGGTGAGTCCAATGCCAGATCTACAGTCTCTGTCACAGGGAGGGGAGTGCCAAGGGTGGATGGGCCTACACTGGGGGTCTGACAGAGCCACGTTAGTAAATCGAGCCCAGCGACAATCAGCCCAGCCTGGCTGGGCAGAGACATTGCACCAGGTGAGCTGCACCTGTCCAGTGTGGGGGAGTCAGGAAGATGGGGTTGGGGGTCAGGAAATGTGGCCCCTCTGTCTGTAAATGCTGCCAGGTCACATCTTCCTGTGTATGTTCTGCGTTTCATTCCAAGCAATTTTTCCCAGCCTTGTTTTGCCTCCAGTATTACACGGGTGACTCGGCACCCCACTGTACTGATAAACAAACAATTGCCAACCACGACCAAACAAATCAGACGGATTTTTCTTTTAGTGCTGATAAATCACGGCGGCTCAGTCCTGTCTGAACGCAGTCTGAATCAGTGGTGAGCCTCACAAATCTCCAGTGATGGGGCACCAGGGAGATCTGGGCGATCGAGCCCGTGAAATAACTGTCGCAGTGTGAGGTGGTCTGCTGGTTGTTGAGACACGTGGGCTTTGTCCATCACCCACAGGGACAGGTTGCTTGCTTTTCAGGCTTTAGAAAAATGGTTCTAATCCACTTGCTGTGGCAATACGCCTGGTGATAGAACTGAGAAGGGCCTGGGTCAGTTGCACCTGTGATGTGGTGCTCAGATAATTTTTCTCTACATGATGGGCTGGGGTCGTTTACTTGGGAGCAGAGGAGACTTAAGTGAGGTGTATTAAATTATGAGGGGCCTAGATAGAGTGGATAGGATGGACCTATTTCCCCCAGCAGAGAGGCCAATAACCAGGGGGCACAGTTTGAAAGTAATTGGTAGGAGGATTGGAGAGAATTTGAGGAGAACATTTTCACCAGAGGGCGGTGGGGTCTGGAACACACGGCCTGAAAGGATGGTAGAGGCAGAAACCCTCACCACATTTAAGAAGTACTTGGATGTGCACTTAAAGTGCTGTAACCTTCTCTTCTTAGGCAGTCCCCCGGAGTCGGGGAAGACTTGCTTCCACACTAAAAATGAGTTCTCAGGTGACTGATGAGTCCGATGTGGGACCTACAGTCTCTGTCACAGATGGAGCAGACGGTGGTTGAAGGGATGTTGGTTGTAGGGACAGGTGGGTGGGAGAGGCTTGGGTTGTCGTGCGCTCCTTCTGCTCTCTGCGCTTGGCTTCCACTTGCTCCTGGCGAAGAGACTAGAGGTGTTCGGCGCCTTCCCGGATGCTTCTCCTGCACTTGCAGCGGTATTGGGCCAGGGATTCCCAAGTGCCGGTGGGGATGTTGCACTTTTTCAAGGAGGCTTTGCGGGTGGCCTTGAAATGCTTCCTCTGCCCAAATGGGGCTCGCTTGCCGTGTCCGAGCTCTGAGTAGAGCACTTGTTTTTGGAGTCTTGTATCGGACGATGTGGCTCGCCCAACAGAGCTGGTCGAGTGTGGTCAATGCTTCGATGCTGGGGATGTTGGCCTGAGCGAGAACACTGACTTTGGTGCATCTATCCTGCCAATAGATTTGCAAGATTTTGTGGAGGCAGCGTTGGTGGTACATCTCCAGTGCTTTGAGGTGCCTGCTGTACATAGTCCACGTCTCTGAACCATATATGAGGGCAGGCATCACTACTGCCCTGTAGACCATGAGCTTGGTGCCAGGTTTGAGGGTCTGGTCTTCAAACACTCTCTTCCTCAGGCGACCGAAGGCCGCACTGGCGCACTGAAGGCGGTGTTGTGATCTGGAACAAGCGGTACCATTGACAGCCCCTGGATGTTCCAAAGTGCCCCACTGCCAATTGAATCACTTTTGAAGTATGCGCTCGCTCTTGTTTTGTCGTCACATCCTCTCCGAAAACATTGAGCCTGACCAGAACTCCTTATATCCAGTTAGAAAAGAAGAAAGAACTTGTATTTATATAGCGTCTTTCACAAGCTCAGGATGCCCCAAAGCGCTTTACAGCTAATGAATTACTTTTGGAGTGTAGTCACTGTTATAATGTAGAAAACGCGGCAGCCAATTTGCGCACAGCAAGCTCCCACAGATAGCACTGTGATAATGATCAGATTATCTGTTTTTGTTATGTTGATTGAGGGATAAATATTGGCCAGGACACCCAGGATAACTCCCTTGCTCTTCTTCGAAATAGTGGTCAAGGGATCTTTTACATCCACCTGAGAGCAGACGGGGCCTCGGTTTAACATCTCATCCAAAAGACGGCACCTCCGACAGTGCAGCGTTCCCTCAGTATTGCCCCTCTGACAGTGCGGCGCTCCCTCAGTACTGCTCCTCTGACAGTGCAGCACTCCCTCAGTACTGCCCCTCCGACAGTGCAACGCTCCCTCAGTACTGCCCCTCCAACAGTGCGGCATTCCCTCAGTACTGCCTCTCTGACAGTGCAGCACTCCCTCAGTACTGCCCCTCCAACAGTGTAGCACTCCCTCAGTATCACCCCTCCGACAGTGCAGCACTCCCTCAGTACTGCCCCTCTGACAGTGCAGCACTCCCTCAGTACTGCCCCTCCGACAGTGTGGCACTCCCTCAGTACTGCCCCTCCGACAGTGCGGCGCTCCCTCAGTGCTGCCCCTCCGACAGTGCAGCACTCCCTCAGTACTGCCCCTCCGACAGTGCGGCACTCCCTCAGTACTGCCCCTCCGACAGTGCAGCACTCCCTCAGTACTGCCCCTCCGACAGTGCGGCACTCCCTCAGTGCTGCCCCTCCGACAGTGTGGCACTCCCTCAGTACTGCCCCTCCGACAGTGCGGCACTCCCTCAGTACTGCCCCTCCTACAGTGCAGCACTCCCTCAGTACTGCCCCTCCGACAGTGCGGCACTCCCTCAGTACTGCCCCTCCGACAGTGCAGCACTCCCTCAGTACCGCCCCTCCGACAGTGCAGCACTCCCTCAGTACCGCCCCTCCGACAGTGCGGCACTCCCTCAGTACCACCCCTCCGACAGTGCAGCACTCCCTCAGTACCACCCCTCCGACAGTGCGGCACTCCCTCAGTACTGCCCCTCCGACAGTGCGGCACTCCCTCAGTACTGCCCCTCCGACAGTGCGGCACTCCCTCAGTACTGCCCCTCCGACAGTGCGGCACTCCCTCAGTACTGCCCCTCTGACAGTGCGGCACTCCCTCAGTACTGCCCCTCCGACAGTGCGGCACTCCCTCAGTACTGCCCCTCTGACAGTGCGGCACTCCCTCAATACTACCCCTCTGACAGTGCGGCGCTCCCTCAGTATTGCCCCTCCGACAGTGCAGCACTCCCTCAGTACTGCCCCTCCGACAGTGCGGCACTCCCTCAGTACTGCCCCTCCGACAGTGCGGCACTCCCTCAGTACTGCCCCTCCGACAGTGCGGCACTCCCTCAGTACTGCCCCTCCGACAGTGCGGCACTCCCTCAGTACTGTCCCTCCGACAGTGCGGCACTCCCTCAGTACTGCCCCTCCGACAGTGCGGCACTCCCTCAGTACCACCCCTCTGACAGTGCGGGGCTCCCTCAGTACCTGAGTGGGATCCACAACCCTACTGACTCTGAGGCGAGAGTGACATCCAACTGAGTCATGGCTGACAGTTACTGAAAAAATAAATGTCATGAATACTCCGGGGGCAATGAGCCATATTATGCAGAATATGTTCTTAATTGATATTACTAGGCGAAGGGACTTGATGGCAGGGTAGGTTAGAGTGCTGTCCCTTCAGCCTGGGACACAGATTTCAATCCTGCTCACACTGATCGGAGGATTTGTGGGATCCTGGGTGAAAGGAGGTGTCTCACCCAGGTCCTGGTGCGTGTGAGTTTATGGCATGAACTGCTTGAAATCTAGCAAAAGTTAGCAGCGAATTGTAACCTCACTCAGGAGAGGCAATGGAGGTGGCAGTTGTGGTAAACGGATCTGTCTGACTGGCCCAGCAAGGGGCGACCTTGGGAGCTGGGATCAAGACCTGCACAGGGACAGAATAGACGGGGCTGCACGCAACATTTGGCCTAGGAGAGGGAGGATGCTGGGTGATTAAACATTCCATCCCCCAGTAATTTAATTTAAGTTGTATACGGATAGATCTAGGTGGTTCTTTTCCCAGAGAATAGTGGATCTCTGGAACAAGCTGCCGTTCCATGTGGTGGATGTAGATTGGCTGATTTCCTTCGAGCGAAAGCTGGATTTATTTCTGGCTGCGGTGGAGATCACCGCTGACAGAAGGTAGGCACTGTGGGAATTCAGGGCCAGAGTGATCTCCTGGACTAGCTTCGATCGCCTCGATGGGTCGGAGAGGAATTTCCCTGATTTTTTCCGCCCAAATTGGCCTGTGTTTTTAATCTGTATTTTTGCCTCTCCCAGGAGATCACAGGGTCTGGGGTGGGGTGGAGTGTATATGTTGTGATACACAAGGTATCGCAAAATTGTGTGGGACAGGCTCAATGGACCAGATAGTCTTTACCTGTCCGTCATTGTTAGTATGTTCGTAATAGGAGGGTCAGTAGCCAAAGGACATATATTTAAGGTAATTGGGAAAAGAACCAGAGACAACATGAGGAGAATGTGTTTACGCAGCGAGTTGTTGTGATCTGGAACGCGCTGCCTGAAAGGGCGATGGGAGCAGATTCAATAGTAACTTTCAAACAGGGAATTGGATAAATAGTTGAAGGAGAAAAATGTGCCGGGCTGTGGGGACAGAACGGGGGGAGTGGGACTAATGGGATCGCTCTGTCACAGAGCCGGCACAGGCCCAATGGGCCGAATGGCCTCCTCCTGTGCTGTGGGATTTGTTCCAATTTTAACTCCGGGTAGATTCCCCGCTCAGGCCTGAGTTAAAATTACAGTCAGGTCTCAATGATGTCATCGGGCTGCACCATGCCCATGTAAAGAAGATTCCGGGCAGGTGTCCTTGCTGCCCGCTCAGGGGAGCAGGTTAAAATCACAGATGTTGTGATCATGGCGGCTTTCCGGCAGGTAAGAGCCGGGGCGATTTTAACTGCCCGCCCGCCAGGTTTCTGCTGAGCGATTAGGGTTAAAATCGGCCTCTTCTGTACTTTGAGTGCAAGAACTCCCCCAAAAATATAACTCTCAAAAGCTTTTGTGCAAGAGACATCAAATTGGGCAACAGACTAGCAACTGCAGAATGATTAAAAGAGCAAAGTCAAATTTAATGTTTCACCATGTGCCAAAAACAATGATAATGATGGACTACTTGATGCTTGGCCCTTGCTGACAAAATCTTGAAAGATCATTATCTTTTATAAATAGAATTCCTCCATGCGATCCAGAGATGTAATGAAGCTCGTGTTAGAGTCAGAATGTACTCATTCCATCCCTCGCTTTACACTGGGGTCATTCAGTTAAAACAACAACAACAACTTATATTTATATAGCGCCTTTAACATAGTAAAATGTCCCAAGGGTCACAGGAGTGTTGTAAAACAAAATTTGACACCAAGCCGCATAAGGAGATATTAGGGCAGGTCAAAGAGGTAGGTTTTGTGGAGTGTGTCAAAGGAGGAAAGAGAGTTAGAGAGGCGGAGAGGTTTAGGGAGGGAGTTCCAGAGCTTAGGGCCCAGGCAACAGAAGGCTAGACCACCAATGATAGAGCAATTATAATCAGGGATGTTCAAGAGGGCAGCATTGCAGGAGCGCAGATATCTCGGGGGGTTGTGGGGCTGGAGGAGATTACAGAGACAGGGAGGGGGCGAGGCTAGGAGGGATTTGAAAACAATGAGAATTAAAAAAACTTAGGCATTGCTTAACCGGGAGCCGATGGAGTTCGGCGAGCACAGGGGTGATGGGTGAGCGGGACTTGGTGCGAGTTAGGACACGGGCAGCAGAGTTTTGGATGAACTCAAGTTTAGAGGTAAAACCCCCCAAACCAGAGAGCATTTCATGTGTGTACTGTGCAAGATTCTTTGCCCCTGGTGAGGGCTGCTGCCAATTGGACTGAAGGACTTTGGCATCAGGCCTATGCTGCAGTGTGTCCAGGGTCCTGAGATTACTACAAGAGCTGATGGACAATCTTTGCACAAGCTTTTTTGTGAACACCCGTTGCTCCCAATTGCTGGAGCCCCAGCTTTATTCTGTAGTCTAGATTGCAAGTTACGAGGTTGGTCTGAATGCCCCCAAAAATACCATGTTAGTTTGCTGGAAATGTGCAACAGTTGAGTGGGACCAAAATTTGTCCATTGGTCATTTTCAGAAGAGTAGTATTCTGATTAGGGAATTCAATCAAAAATGACTTCATAGATTTTACTAAATGTTGCGACACAGGTTAGCAAGGCCATACAAAAGCAAACCAAGCACTAGGGTTTATTTCTGGAGGGATAGAATTGAAAAGTAGGGAAGGTATGTGTAATATATTATTTGTGACATCACTAAAGCACACACACTCAAGATAACTTCAATCTGGAACTTCCTTTTATTGTGTTTACAGCAGCAATTGCATTACCACAGTACTCCACTAGGTGGAGCAGTAGTCCACTAGGGGAGCTCTATATTACACTCACCCTCCTTAATGAAAAAGTAATCATAACAAAATAATTATCATACATAACTTGCAAGTTATACATAACAAAAGATATGGACTTATTTTGCCATATTGACACATCAAACTTAACCATTGGTTTTCTGTTGCAAAGAGGATACCTTCGCTCTCAAGCAAAAATGTCCAAACTTGGTGTCGAACTTAGACTCATTCCAGGCTAAGCTTGAGGAGAATTTTTCTCCAAGGGCAACCCTTGATCTACATTTGGACTCTCAACAACTTCAGACTGTTTATCTGCCTGACTCGGACTCAGACTTAAATTCTGACTATCTCCTGGACTTGTTTCTAGTACATTTGATGGAGGATTTGCTACTGGTACTGTACTTGTAATAAGACTATCTGACTCATCAGAAATAATCGAATCATTCCAACTCTCAACTCCTTCCACATCTGTAGGTAAAATATGATCAATCTGAATAAACCTAACCTGTCCATGATCAAACATCTTGACCAAATATGTGTGAGGGCCACGTATCTTCACTACTCATCCTGGTAACCACTTTAACTATTTATGGCGATGGTTCTTCACTCTCACCTTCTGATTCAATTTCACACTTTTCTCTCTTACTCTACCTCTATCATGATTCTCTTTCTGTCTTAATTGTTTCTCTTCTACTGACTGTGCCAAGTTTGGCTTTAATGAGAACCTGGTTTGTGGCTGTCGTTTGAGAAACAATTCTGCTGGCGTTCTACCAGTAGTTGTATGAGTATTATGATAAGTAATTAGAAAATTTGCTAATTTGTGGTCCAACAACAACTGCTGTTTCTTTGGATTTGGATCCAACATTTGTTTGATGAGAGCACGTTTTACAATTTGTACTCTGCGCTCTGCTGCACCATTTGAAGCAGGCTGGTACAGTGGAACTTTGGTATGTTTCACACCATTTCTGCTCATGAACTGTGCAAATTCTTCTGAATAAAATTGTGACCCATTATCAGACACAATTTCTTCTGGGAGGCCATATGAAGAAAACAATCTTTGTAAATTGTCTCGTGTTTTACTTGTTATTTTCTGCATCAGAAACATCTCCATCCACTTTGAATGGCTTTCAATCACAATGAACAATTGCTGTCCTTCTAGCTCAGCAAAATCTATATGTATCCTTTGCCACACCCTAGGAGGTCATTTCCATGGCTGTAATGGTACTGATGGTTTCTTGCTTACTGACTGACATGTTGTACACTGACTGACGATGTACTCTATATCTTTATCTAGACCTGGCCACCATAAGTAACTGCGTGCAAAACTCTTGGTCAAGCACATTCCCAGATGCAAGTCATGAAGATCTCCTAATAATTTGGACCTGAACTTATTTGGGATAACCACTCTTGCACCCCACATGATAATTATTTATCCACTGATAATTCATTCCTATGAACAAATTATGGATGAGTAACTTCCTCTGATACCTGATTTGGCTAGCCATTTGCTATTTAATCATACATCTTTGACATAACCGGGTCACATTTGGTTGCTCTACCAATCTCTTCAGCTGTGACGAGCAGGTCATCAATGTATGAAAATATAACACTTCTTCCCTATCGGGTGTAACTTGTGATGGGGAAGGCAACCTGGACATAGCGTCAGCATTACCATCTAACTTAGGTACAACAACAATGGGTGTAGCCCAATTACTTAGATCTACCTTAGGGGATAATGTTCTCAGTTTCTAGTCTTTTGAGTTCTTGCTCAACTTTCCCCTTGAGTCTATATGGTACGGGACGTGGCTTGCAGTAAACTGGTCTTACATCCTTCTGTACCCTGACACTCGCCTTGAAACCTTGGATTGGACTTCCTGTTTCATGGTACACCTTTGGATACCGTTTGATGACATCAACTTTCAGTGCAAATCTCATTTCAACATAAAGAATCTAATTCCAATCCAGCTTCAGTGATCCTAATCTCTATCTATCAAGGCAGGCTTGTTGCCTGCCACTACTAAGAGAGGCAAGCTCTGAAACTGATCCATGTATTTCACCGGTACGTTGATACATCCTACCACAGGGATTTGCTCTCCTGAGTAGCCCCGCAGCTCTATCATTGACTTCTCCATCGGAAAATCACTCAACTTGTCGAGATATAGTGATTCCGGTACTATGCTCATGGATGTACCAGTGTCGATTTCCATGGGTATCCTGGTTCCTGCAACGTCTACTTGGATGACAATACTTCACGAATCGTTGTTAGGTACCCTTTTGCTCCTGATGATGTGTATCTCCAGGACTTCCTCATCCTATTGCTTCTCTTCCATGCTATGTAGGCTCTGGCGATTTCTACTGATAGCATTAAACATCGGTTTATTTTTCAGTTGGCACGTCTTCACAAGATGCCATGTTTTCTTGCAGAAGAAACATTCTATCTTCACATATGGACAACTTTGAGCAATGTGTTGTCCCAATAGCACAACTTCAAAGTGCTGTTACCTTGACCAGTTGCTGAGTCCTTGGGCCCAACTGCCTTTTACTTTTAACCTGCAGGTGATTCACCTCGGTTGTGTGATGACTGGAAGTGGTGCAAAATTCTCGGGAGTTTTGGTCAGCATATCCATCGACATAGCTGTCTGACAAGCTAAATCAAAAGTCAAGTTACAGGTTGCCAACAACTTTCTTCTGATTGCTTCATTTTTCATCCCATAAACAAAGCGGTCACGCAATGCTCGATCCTGAAAGTTTCTGAAGTGACAGTGAATGGATAGCTTTTTTAAAGCTAAACTGTCCTCACTGATACTCTCATCAATGAATTGATCTCGTATTCCAAAACAATAACTTTCAGCAATTTCCAGGGGCTCAGGACTGTACTGCTGTTTTAACAGTTAAAATCTCTATCAATGGTGTGTCCTTTGGCTTGACAGAAACAAGCACATTTTTCAGGGTTTCATACACCTCAGGACCTGCTTCAGTCAGAAAAATAGCCCGTTGTCTTTCCAACACCACCCAGTTACGGTTTTCACCATGGTGAAAAACATCTCCTGCTGCTCCACACATGCTCCGAAAGTCTCTCGGTTGCGATGGAACTCACCCAAGCGCCCTATTATTCCCATAAGTGCGGCCATCTGGACTCTGGCAGTTCAGCTAAGTGTGCTTGTAATTTACCTCGGATTTTTAGCTGTTCTGCAAAACAAAGAACTTCTCAACATCTCTCTGTTATTTGGCTGGAACCATCCACCAACACAAATTTTAGCTAGGGAATCCGATTATCCTATCTTCATCGCCAATGTAATATATTCTTTACCACATCACAGAAGCACAGACACTCAAGATGGCTTCAATCTGGAACTTTCTTTTATTGTATTTACAGCAGCAGTTGCATTACCACAGTACTCCACTAGGTGGAGCTGTATATTATATTATGCTAAACCTGTATCGAACCTTGGTTAGACCACACTTGGAGTACTGCGTGCCGTTCTGGTCACCATATTATAAAAAGGATATAGAGGCACTGGAGAGGGTACAAAGAAGATTTACAAGGATGATATCAGAAATGCGAGGGTATACATATCAGGAAAGGATGAACAGACTGGGTCTCTCTTCTCTTGAAAAAAAGAAGGCTGAGGGGTGACCTAATAGAGGTCTTTAAAATGATGAAAGGTTTTGATAGAGTGGATACAGAGAGAATGTTTCCACTTGTGGGGATGAGCATAACTAGAGGCCATCAATATAAGATAGTCACCAAGAAATCCAATAGGGAATTCAGAAGAAACTTCTTTACTCAAAGTGGTGAAAATGTGGAACTCGCTGCCGCAGGGAGAGGTTGAGACAAATAATATCGATGCATTTAAGGGAAGGCTAGACAAGCATATGGGGGAGAAGGGAATAGAGGCTTACACTGATAGATTTAGATGAGGAAAGATGGGCTCGAGTGGAGCATAAATGGCAGCATGGACTGGTTGGCCCGAATGGCCTGTTTCTGTGCCGTATATCCTGTGTAATCCTGTATAATTTGGCAATCCTATTGCATTGTCCTTTAATTGAAGAGCACTTTTAAATAAAATGTTTTTAGTAGGGTTAGGGTTAGGGTTAAAGCCCGGAGGCTTTGGAGATGAAATTCAAGCATCAATTCCCTAAGAGGGAGTGATTGGTTCCATGACTTGGAATGCAGAACCCCAGGGGCTCTCTGGGCGAATCCAATTACTGGCCCTTTGGTAAGGAATGCGCCTGTTATCCTGTGATGCCTATTGAGTGTTGGAGGGTCCAACATCCAACCAGGTGTCAACGGTCTGGGTGTTCATGTTGTATCCACTGCAATTCATTAAAAACTAGTTTTGATTTTATCGAGGATCTTGGACTTGTAATTAAAATAAAACTTATTTAATGAGAAAGCGAGTCTCTTGTTCTGAGATGTGAGCTAATAGCTCAGGCCAGATGTATCAGTCTTCGGTTTACTTGGGAACTGCCCCTCCGAATCACTACGGTGAGCAAGATCTCAGTTTAAAGCACATTGAAAATTAATTCAGAATCTTAAAATTATCTGATAGGTTAATCTTAAGAACACATGTTTATTGATGAAAATGAAATGCTGTACTTTTTATTCTCAGCTGTTGATGTATTTATTTGCTTCTGTATAATTTTATATCTTACAATAAATTCCAATTAGTAGTTTAGCCACATGGCTTGTCAACATGGTGTTTTCTACATGTTTTTTTGGATGAGATGTTAAACCGAGGCTCTGTCTGCCCTCTCAAGTGGATGCAAAGGAATCCCATGGCACTATTTCGAAGAAGAGCAGGGGAGTTATCCCCGGTGTCCTGGGGCCAATATTTATCCGTCAACCAACATCACTAAAACAGATGTTCTGGTCATTATCACATTGCTGTTTGTGGGAGATTGCTGTACGTAAATTGGCTGCCGCATTTCCTACATTGCAACAGTGAACAGTGACTACACTCCAAAAGTACTTCATTGGCTATAAAGCACTTTGAGACATCCTGGGATCATGAAAGGCGCGATATAAAGTCTTTTCTTTCTTGGAGAGTGCAGGAGTATACAGTGCCATTCTGAATTATTTTCAGTGCACATCCCAACAGTATAAAAGTTCACAGAACAACTTTTGATCCATAGCCTCAATATTTTAGACACCAGATCAAATTTCAATAAATTACATTTTGGGCTCCAGTATGTGAGTAATGTGAGCCGTGATGTGTGGTGAGTGTAGCGAGCTCGGGGGGAACAGGTAACTATAGACCTGTGGTTCCCAAAGCTCTCCCCCACTGGGGATTTTCTTCACCTCATGTCTGGGTCTGTTGTCAACACTGATAGAGATTGATTGCTGTGATTGGTCAACAACTCCATTATTGTTGTATCATGGGCCAATCAGGATGGTAGAAGGGAATTAGATGTGCCTTATCCTATCCACCACCTTCAACATTCACTCCCTCCACCACCGGCGCACCGTGGCTGCAGTGTGCACCATCTACAAGATGAACTGCAGCAAATCGCCAAGGCTTCTTAGGCAGCACCTCCCAAACCCACGACTCTATCACCTAGAAGAACAGGGGTAGCAGGCATATGGGAACACCATCACCTCCACGTTCCTCTCCCAGTCACGTACCATCCTGACTTGAAAGTATATCGAAGTTCCTTCATCGTCGCTGGGTCAAAATCCTGGAACTCTCTGACAGCACTGTGGGAGCACCTTCACCACACGGACTGCAGCGGTTCAAGAAGGCGGCTCACCACCACCTTCTCACGGGGCAATTAGGGATGGGCAATAAATGCCGGGCTTGCCAGCGACGCCCACATCCCATGAACAAATAAAAAACAAAACAAAACAAAAAAAATGTGGTCTTTTATCGTCTAGTGATAGCTAAGTTCCTATACGCTTGCCTGTGGAAGCTGACTTTGGTCGAGAGCACGAATAAAGAATATCGGGAGATCGACTCAATTGTAAAAGGGACATTGTTGTCAAGAAATAGTGATGTGCAAAGCTTTCATGCTTTGGGAAGGAGGAGAGTCAGCAGATCACGGATGCCGTGTGGCACAGTGAGATCACACGCCTGCAATGTGATGATGCTCAATTCACGTTGCACAAAGAGGTGCCCCTTTAATATTTGAGATGTTCCAAAGACACGGTAAAGTGCTATGTAACCGCAAGTAGTTCGCCCAGTTTGTCCAGCTTGTTCATATTGCTGCTGGGGAAAATAAAGAATAATGTAACAGAAGCCTCCCAGGGCATTGAGTTATTGGCATGCTCAGAATATAAACAAACAGAGGAACTAACAGCAATGTTCCTTAAAGCCTTCTGACCCAGATTCAGTTCTATACTCCAAACTCAGAAATATACTCCAATTAGCCTGACTCTGCCTTGTCTGTGCTGCAGATTAACTGCCCTGTCTCCGTTGGTACGTGAAGTGTGGGCTCATTCTGCTCTCTTCGTTTTCAACAGCCTCTTCAGAATGCAACTCCTTCAGTAGTTACAGTTACAAGTGTCTCGGCTGTAACTGGTATAGCATCGGGTGCAATGCATGTCTGGTGTTGCCTCAGGTGCAATGCATGTCCGGTCTCACATCAGTGCAATGCATGTCTGGTATAGCATCCGGTGCAATGCATGTCTGGTGTTGTCTCGGATGCAATGCATGTCCAGTCTCACATCAGGTGCCATGCATGTCTGGTATAGTATCAGGTGCAATGCATGTCTGGTGTTGCCTCGGGTGCCGTTCCCATTGGTAAAATCCCCCCTTTGCAAGCCGCTGGAGCCCAGCTTTAACATGGTTACGGGGTTTTTTCTTCATTTGAAAGTCCTTGTTGATTTACACGTGGTTTACCTGCGACGTGTACACATGTATAGAATGTGCATGGTATAGTACACCTGGTAGGTTGCAGTAGAGAAGGGCTGAGGGTTTGGCTGATCTCGAGGCTGATTCCGCACTATCCCCAGAGATGGATTGTCAGCCTCTGCCAGGCCTCGCGGCGCAGGACCAACAGTGGTGGCTCTACCATCTGGTCAAAGGAGAGGGGGAGGGGGAGATAAAATGCAAGGCATGAGTTGCAGCAAAGCCCAAATGTTCGATCCAATTCAATTTAATTCTTGTGCCAGAAGGAAGTTTGGAATGAAGATCACCCTGGACCCTTCCCGTTAGTTAAACCCCCTCTTTGCAAACCGCTGGGGTTTGGCTTTTACATGGTTGCAGGGTAGAAGAATGTTTTTAGTTTAAATTTGTAAGTCCTTGTTGATTTACATCTGGTTTTTATGTTCGCAGAATGTCAGCCAGAGTCTCAGTTATGTGAAAACAGCATCGCAGCCTGCACCCCTGCTCCGCAACCCTGCTGCTCCGATCCTCGAGCCGTTCTCCCAAAGGAGCAGCGGAGAGAACGTTTGGGAGATGCAGAGCTGATCCTTTCTCAGAACAGTCAGAGAGAGAGAGAAAGGTCCTGGCCGCAAAAGGGAGAGAGAGAGAGAGAGAGTGAGACAGTGAGAGAGAGAAAGAGAATGAGAGAGAGTGTGAGACAGAGAGAGAGAGAGTGACAGAGTGTGAGAGAGACAGAGAGTGAGATAGAGAGAGAAAGACAGAGAGAGAGTGTGTGAGAGAGACAGAGAGAGAGAGAGATTAAGAGAGACAGACAGACAGAGAGAGAAAGAGAGTGACAGCGAGTGAGAGAGAGTGAGAAAGACAGAGAGTGAGATAGAGAGAGAGAGACAGAGAGAGAAAGAGAGTGTGAGAGAGACAGAGGGAGAGACAGAGAGAGAGAGTGAGAGAGAAAGAGGGAGAGAGAGGGCCCCAGCCTTGAAATACAACATTGTTTGAAATCATTAAAGGAATGTGTTTTCAGATGAATGGATCAGTTTTCTCTGGTCTGCTGGTAAAATGAGCTCATAAATTAAGTAGAAGGAGTTGAAACGACTCACTGGGCCTCTCAATGCGATTCACTGCAATAAAACAGAGCCCATGAAACGGGGCCTGCCATTATCGGTGTCTGTCTGCACTCAGCCCGAGTCTGGCCACTGCAGATCGAGCCCTGTTAATGCACTGCTTCGACCCGGCCTGCTTTGAATTCTGACTGTCCTATTTATAACAGAGCTATTCATAGGCCTGACACACCTAACGATAGAGCAGTACACACACCTATAGGTGGATTAGTGGATCATTACTTGACATGGGACAATGGATCAGTATTTCTCATGGGTTGGTAGATCATCTTTTTTTGTGTTTTCAGTAGTTCAGTAGTTCTGATAGGTCAGTAGATCACCCCTTATACACTTGACCATTCCAAATCTCTCCTGGCCGGCCTCCAATCTTTCACCCTCCATAAACTTAACCTCATCCATAACTCTGCTGCCCATATCCTAACTCGCACCGAGTCCCATTCACCTATCACCCCTGCGCTTCTCCAATTCTGGCCTCTTCCACATCCCCAATTTCTATTGGCGGCCGTGCCTTCATCTGCCTGGGCCCTAAGCTCTGAAAATATGGGCAGAGGTTATGGTCTGAAATTGTTAAACTCGATGTTGAGTCCAGAAGGCTGTAAAATGCCTAATGAAAAGATGAGGTGCTGTTCCTCGAGCTTGCGTTGAGCTTCATTGAAACAGTGCAGGAGTCCGAGGACGGAGAGGTCAGAGTGGGAGTGGAGTGGGGAATTAAAGTGACAGGCGACCGGAAATTTGGGGTCACACTTACGGACTGAACGGAGATGTTCTGCAAAGCAGTCACCCAATATACGCTTGGTCTCCCCAATGTAGAGGAGACTGCATCGTGAGCAGCGAATACAGTATACTAAATTGAAAGAAGTACAAGTAAATCGCTGTTTCATCTGGAAGGAGTATTTGGGGCCCTGGACAGTGGGAAGGGAGGAGGTAAAAGGGCAGGTGTTGCATCTCCTGCACTTGCACAGGAAGGTGCCGTGGGAAGGGGAGGGGTGCTTGGGGTGACTGCGGAATGGACCAGGGTGTCGCAGAGGGAGCGGTCCCTTCGGAATGCTGGGAGGGGAGGGGAGGGGAAGATGTGATTGGTGGTGGGACCACGCTGGAGGTGGCGGAAATGGCGGAGGATGATCTGTTGAACTTGGAGGCTGGTGGGGTGAAAGGTGAGGACAAGGGGAACCCTGTCGTGGTTCTGGGAGGGAGGGGACGGGGTGAGAGATGAGGTGCGGGAAATAGAACGGACACGGTCGAGGGCCATGTTAACCACGGCGGAGGGGAATCCTCAGTTGAGGAAAAAGGAAGACATGTCAGAGGCACCAGTGTGAAAGGTGGCATCATCAGAGCAGATGCTACGGAGACGGAGAAACTGAGAGAATGGAATGGAGCCCTTACAGGATGCGGGGTGGGAAGAAGTGTAGTCCGGGTAGCTGTGGGAGTCAGTGGGCTTATAGTGAATACTGGTCGAAAGCCTATCCCCAGAAATGGAGACAGAGAAGTCGAGGAAGGGAAGGGAAGAGTCGGAGATGGACCATGTGAAGGTTAGGGAAGGGTGGAAATTGGATGCAAAGTGAATTTAAATTTTCAAGTTCAGGGCGAGAGCAGGAAGCGGCACCGATACAGTCATCAATGTACCGGAAAAAGAGATGAGAGAGGGGACCCGAGTAGGACTGGAACAAAGAATGTTCCACATATCCCATGAAAAGGCAGGCATAGCTAGGACCCATGCGGGTTCTCATAGCAACATCTTTAATTTGGAGGAACTGAGTGGAGTTAAAGGAGAAGTTGTTCAATGTGAGAACATGTTCAGCCAGGCGGAGGAGGGTGGGGGATGGGGACTGGTTGGGCCTCTGCTCGAGGAAGAAGCGGAGCGCCCTCTGGCCATCCTGGTGGGGGATGGAAGTGTAGAGGGATTGGATGTCCATGGTAAAAAGGAGACAGTGGGGCCGGGAAACTGGAAACTGT
The DNA here is from genome assembly GCF_044704955.1 of Pristiophorus japonicus. NCBI lineage: Eukaryota > Metazoa > Chordata > Chondrichthyes > Pristiophoridae > Pristiophorus > Pristiophorus japonicus. The sequence continues at coordinate 201,831,712 of NC_091988.1, read as the reverse complement.
TAAAGTGACGGAGGGCGTCGGAGGAGTCGCGGATGTAGGTGGGAAGAGACTGGACACGGGGAGAAAAAATAGAGTCAAGGTAGGAAGAAATAAGTTCTGTGGGGCAAGAACATGCTGAAATGATGGGTCTACCGGGGCAGTCCTGTTTGTGGATCTTGGGAAGGAGGTAGAAGTGGGCTGTGCGGTGTTGATGAACTATGAGGTTAGTGGCTGCGGAGGGAGATCTCCAGAGGAGATGAGGTCAGTGACAGTCAGGGAAATGAGGGCTTGATGTTCAGAGGTGGGGTCATGGTCCAGGGGGAGGTAGGAGGAGGTGTCAGAGAGTTGGCGATCAGCCTCCGCAAGGTAGAGGTCGGTTTGCCAAACAACAACAGCGCCGCCCTGGTCAGCAGGTTTGATGACAATGTTGGGGTTGCCTGTCATGTATTGGTTTTACCAAGCGTGATGGAAGGTTCCCAACTCTGGTCGGATGTACTCCAGGAGGTGTCATCACATGACCTCCTGCCTCCAACCACTCCACCTCTACTCTCCCACCATTGGTTGCCCGAAACGCCCAACCTCGCCTTCCCTCAGCCAACATCTCTAATATTTTAGGAATAATACGCCTGTAATGTATGCACCTGTGAGTATGCTCACGGGTTTGTAGAGCTGTTGTGTGGTGTCCACCAGTACGCTCGTGGCCTTCTGCGAGAGGTGGGTGCCAGAGGGACTGGAGTGCATCATCACCCCCGGCAACCAAATTTTAATTTGGTCTGTTTAATGTCTAAAGTTTAATTTGTTCATTTGTCGGTTTTGGTGCCTCTTTAATAAGGGGGCATTTGATTTACAGGTTCAACTGAAATAGTTGTAGAGCTGTTGCATTGTGGGTGACTTAGCCAGTCACGTGATGTTCACAAAACTCAATAAAACCCCAGCCCGTTGGGTCTCGGTCATCCACGATGAGGCAGATGGTTGTGAACCTAGTGGATGAACTGATAATGTGTAGTGTGATTGTTAAACCTTTGTTAATAAACCAACTAGTTCTTAATAGCAATGTGCTGCTATGAATTCTTAAGTAAAATGCCCATGAAGCAAATACATTACAGTGCCAGAATATTCCAAGAAGATAAAAAGCACAATTTTATTTTATTGCTCCTGTGATTTTTTTTCTCCTGGGTGTTGCTCACAGCAGTGCCCTGGAAATTGATCTTCAATTCTTGGAGCCTCCAGGCTAATCCTGGCGGGTCGGTAACCCTCTGTGGTGGTTTTATTGCCATCCTCGACAGAAACAACCCACCATGAATCTACCGGTGAAAGGAGGCATAAAACTGTCGGCCTGGCCAAGAAACCTCCGCACAAGGAAAGGCCTTTCTTTGAATGTTACTGAAGCCAGATGTGGTGATGCCTGTCACATGGCCATGGAGTGATCCAGAGGTGCGTTTTATTTTGCTTCCGTTTTTCTGAGCTTTAGAGTCTGGTCTCGGAGATAGTTGTAGCAACAATTCCGGTTTCAAGTCCTTATATCAAAGTGCCTTTCCCGACCTCGGGACATCCCAAAGCACTTTACAGCCAATGAAGTACTTTGTGAAGTATAGTCACTGTTGTAATGGAGGAAATACGGCAGCCAATTTGCGCACAGCAAGCTCCCACAAACAGAAATGTGATAATGACCAGATAATCAGTATTAACGACATTTGATGAGGGATAACTATTGAATAGGACACCAAAGAGAACTCCCCTGCTCCTCTTTGGTTTAACGTCTCATCTGAATGACGGCACCTCCGATAGTGCAGCACTCCCTCAGTACTGCCCCTCTGACAGTGCAGCGCTGCCTCAGTACTGCCCCTCTGACAGTGCAGCACTCCCTCAGTACTGCCCCTCTGACAGTGCAGTGCTCCCTCAGTACTGCCTCTCCGACAGTGCAGCGCTACCTCAGTACTGCCCCTCCGACAGTGCAGCACTCCCTCAGTACTGCCTCTCCGACAGTGCTGCACTCCCTCAGTACTGCCCCCCCGACAGTGTGGCGCTCCCTCAGTACTGCCCCTCCGACAGTGCGGCGCTCCGTCAGTACTGCCCCTCCGACAGTGCAGCACTCCCTCAGTACTGCCTCTCCGACAGTGCAGCACTCCCTCAGCACTGTCCCTCCGACAGTGCGGCACTCCCTCAGTACTGCCCCTCCGACAGTGCGGCACTCCCTGAGTACTGCCTCTCCAACAATGCAGCACTCCCTCCGTACTGCCCCTCCGACAGTGCGGCACTCCCTCAGTACTGCCCCTCCAACAGTGCGGCACTCCCTCAGTACTGCCCCTCCGACAGTGCGGCACTCCCTCAGTACTGCCCCTCCGACAGTGCGGCACTCCCTCAGTACTGCCCCTCCAACAGTGCGGCACTCCCTCAGTACTGCACTGGAGTGTCAGCCTAGAGTTTTGTGCTCAGGTTCTGGACTGGGACTTAAGCCCACAACCGTCTGGCTCAGGGGCGGGAGCACTACCAACATCAGAAATATAAGTACGCAGGTTTTATTTTTAACAATTAGGGATGAGGTAGGGAAATGACTATCTGGGAGAAGTATACTTGAGAGAAATATAAATGCCATTCACTTGTCACTCAGAGGCACCCTTACAACGATATCATTAGAATTAAAGTCAGACTCCCGAATGCCAGAGAATGATACGGCACAGAAGGAGGCCATTTGGCCCAACATGCCTTTGCCGGCTCTTCAAAGGAGCGATTCAATTAGACCCACTCCTCTTCTCCTTCCACATACCCCTGAAAATTCTTCCCCTCCAAGTATTTATCCAAAAATGGTTGGAACAACTGCCACCTATGGAATGGATTCCTCATAGAGGATCCCACAGTACAACCTGAAGGATCAAACCTTCCTCACAAACAGCGGGCAACCATCGACCGCCTCAGAACCGGTCACGGTCGATGCTGCCACCTTCTCCATCGGTGGAAGATTAAAGCCTCCCCGTCATGTGACTGTGGAGCTCCGAATCAGACCCTGGAGCACATCATCGAGCACGGCCCTCAGAGGGAATTCACAGGCAGCCTACAGGATATCCACGCTGTTACAGCGGGAGCTTTGGCCTGGATATCCGACTGGGATATTGACGTTTGATTTGCTACTACCATACGGCAGAAGAAGAGCCAAAACTGTGTAGTGTTGTTTTATACAAATCTATATATTAGGATCCGGATAATAAAACAGGGCGTGCGCAGCAGTATTCAAACCTGCTGCTGGGTTTGACCTGTTCTTTTTGTTGCCCAACTTGATTCAGAGTCTTTGGTTCTGTGTCAGAACTTCAGCTCATCCAAATCTCTGGGGGCCAGAGGCAAGAGTTGAGGGTGCAGTGCGGTTTCTGCACAACTGTTTGTAATATCTCCGAGTCTCCGGTGAACTGGGAACTAAGAAATTCCTTGAATGTTTCGAAAGGACCTTGCTTCATCAAGTGAGAGTGTTGAGGAATAACTTTGTGCCCAAACCCAGGCACAATGCCAGTGAAGGCAAAGAATAGCCCACCCAGTCACAGTGTAATCCCAAACGGCACAAAGGGAGAGCTAGGAGTCGACAGGTGTCTCTCAGTTACCCTTGCAGTACGGGCTTTAGGGTGTAAGGGATACACTTTAGGGGTAAGAAATGCACCCACTATTAGAGCCGAGGGTGGGGAGGGGGGAGATTGGGGGAGAGAAGAGTGGAGGATGGCAGCAGATGGCCAGAGGGAAATTTGTTCAGGGAGAGCTCTCTAGGGAGCTGTCATTCCGTCCTCCTGGCCTTCCTCCCTCCAGCAACGACCGGGTCTTCCTCCCTCCGGCGAGGTTCGGGCCTTCCTCCCTCCGGCAAGGTTCGGGCCTCCCTCCAGCTGCTGGTCCCCTATCGAGCACGTTGTGCGTGCAATGGCAGCGACCTCTCTGATCTCTCCTCCATCCATGAATGGACCTCTGGCCATCCCAATGCCTGCCTTCAGTCAGGAGCTAATACCTGGGAAAGGGAGGCATTACCTCAAATCTCTCACCCCCACTCTCTCCACGCCTCGGATTTCTCACCACCTCACCGAAGGGCACTGCTCAGCGCCGAGCTTACAGCTCGCATCCCACCGTCGGCAACTCGGTTCATACAGCACAGCCTGTGTCTCCAGTCATCTCGGACCCACTTGCCACTGGACCAAGACCTCGCTCTGCTAAGCCCGTGTGGCTGCTGGTGTGCAACGGCCATCCCACATTAAAAGAACTCACGCACAGGCATCTTCCACCCCTTCAAAATGAAATCTTTGTCTGCTCGGTTACCCTTTGCTGCAGCGATCAATGCTTTGTTCAGACTGGGTGGCCATCGCTCAACACCGGCCATTCCCTCACTGGTTTGATATTACGGCACTGCGGTACCTTTTGACTTTGTGCGATAATGTAATTGGCAGCCCCTCTCACAACCTTTTATTTCCATTGAAGCTCAAACTACCCCATTGAGGGAAGGTGAATGGTGATCACTGCTCCCAGTGTGACCTTCACGCAGAGTGACTCTGGGACCTGGGGGTCCTTGTACACAAATCACTGAAAGTTAACATGTAGGCACAGCAAGCAATTAAGAAAGCAAATGGTATGTTGGCCTTTATTACAAGAGGAGTTGAATATAAGAGTAAAGATGTCTTATTTCAATTATATAGGGCCTTGGTGAGACCACACCTGGAGTATTGTGTACAGTGTCAGTCTCCTTACCTAAAGGAAGGATATACTTGCCAAAGAGGGAGTGCAACAAAGGTTCACCAGACTGATTCCTGGGATGGGGGGATTGTCCTATGAGGAGAGAGTGAGTAGACTCGGCCTATATTCTTTCGAGTTTAGATGAATGAGAGGTGATCTCATTGAAACATACAAAATTCTAACAGGGCTTGACAGGGTAGGTGGTCTTATGACTCAATGGCGATTGCTTCATAAAGTGAGTTGTGGTGTCCAAACATGAATGCAATACTCCAGATAGGGTCTGATCAAGTCTCTGATCAGGGATAACTGGACTCCCTCGAGTTTAGAAGTATGAGAGGTGATCTCATTGAAACATATAAGATTCTGAGGGGGATTGACAGGGTAGATGCTGAGAGGCTGTCTTCCACTGGCTGGGGAGTCGAGAACTAGGGGGCACAGTCTCAGGTTAAGGGGTCAGCCATTTAAAACTCAGAGAGTGGTGAGTCTTTGGAATGCTGTATCCCAGAGGGCTGTGGAGGCTCAGTCTTTGAGTATATTTAAGGCTGAGATCGATAGATTTTTGGACTCTCGAGGAATCAAGGGATAGGGGATCGGGCGGGAAAGTGGAGTTGAGGTCGAAGATCAGCCATGATCTTACTGAATGGCGGAGCAGGCTCGAGGGGCAGAATGGCCGACTCCTGCTCCTATTTCTTCTGTTCTTATGTTCTTATTCCATTAACCTCTTTGTACCTGGGCACTAGGTTACAGTGATTTTTCTCCTCCTCAGCTCTCGCCATTATGAAAATATTGTGAATTATCTTTCTTGGATCCAGAGTGAATGCCCTCACACTTTCCACACTAAACTGCATCTGCCACAGGCTGGCCCATTCATTTAATGTGTCTTTGTCCCTTTGTAACTTTTTGCTCTCATCAACACGGCTTAGTGTCATCTGCAAACTCGGAGAAGCAGCTCTCTGTCCCGCCATCCACGTTCTTTCACCAACCAATTACCAACCCACGTTACAAGGTTACCTCTGATTCCGTGCTCTTTTATTTTTGCTAATAATCTCTTGTGCAGAACCTCAGCAAATACCTTCTGGATGTCCACACAGACACCATGCATGGGCAGTCTCTTCACCACCCTGTTACTGCACTCTGCAAAGAATTCAACTACATTAGTCAGCTGTGACTGTGTGTCCTCGGACTCCTACACTGTTCCAATGAAGCTCAACGCAAGCTCGAGGAACAACACCTCATCTTTCGATTAGTCACTTTACAGCCTTCTGGGCTTAACATCGAGCTCAACAATTTCAGACCACAACCTCTGCCCCCATTGTTTCACACAACAGCTGTTGATGGTTCTGCCATTCCTCTGGGACCCACCTTTTATTCCTTTACTTGTCCCATTACTATCTACTTCTGCCTTGCACCATCACCCCTTTTGTCATTTAATCTCTTCTGCCTCCCACCCTATCACAGACCCTCCCTTTTGTTCCTCCCTCCCCTCCCCCTGTTCCCTGCCCCTACACTTGCTTAAACTCCGATTACACCTCTAACTTTGTCCAGTTCTGACGAAGGGTCATCGACCTGAAACGTTAACTCTGTTTCTCTCTCCACAGATGCTGCCTGACCTGCTGAGTGTTTCCAGCATTTTCTGTTTTTATTTCAGATTTCCAGCGTCCGCAGGGTTTTGCTTTTGTGTTAGTCAGAGATGACTTTGCCGTTCACAAATCCACGCTGGCTTGCTCTGATACTTCACACGTGTCCCCGTGCTCAGCCACTCTACCGCTAATGATGGGCAACTGTTGTCAAACTGACAGGTCTCTTGTGCCCTGTTTTTCTCCTTTCCTAAATAATGGAGTGGCATTTGCAACTTTTCAACCCAAAGTCACATCTCTGCAATCTAGAGAGCTTTGAAAAATGATAACTAATGCATCTGCAATCTCCACACCTGCTTCTTTTAACATCCTGAGATCCTGGAGATTTATCGATCTTAAGTCCCATTATTGTTTTCCATTACCATTTTCTGCCTTATATTAATTAGAATTAGTTCCTCTCCTTGACTTATGTTTAGGCTCCCTTGTACCACTGACATTTCATCCACTTCCTCTGCTGTGACAACAGATACAAAGTATTCACTTAACAAGGCTGCCATTCCTTTATTATCCACGGCAAAAGGCTCGGTAACCAGAGGGCGCAGATTTAAGGTGATTGGCAAAAGGACCAGAGGGGGAGATGAGGAAACATTTTTTTACGCAGCGAGTTGTTGTGATCGGGAACGCGCTGCCTGAAAGGGCGGTGGGAGCAGATTCAATAGTAACTTTCAAACATGGAATTGGATAAATATTTGAAGGGAAAAAAGAATTACTGGGCTATGGGGAAAAAGGAGGGGAGTGGGATTGCTTGGATAGCTCTAAAGAAAGAAAGACTTAAATTTATATAGCGCCTTTCACGACTACCGGACATCTCAAAGCACTTTATAGCCAATGAAGCACTTTAGGAGTGTAGCCACTGTTGTAATGTGGGAAATGCAACAGCCAATTTGCGCACAGCAAGCTCCCACAAACAGCAACATGACAATGATCAGATAATTTGTTTTTGTTATGTTTATTGAGGGATAAATATTGGTCAGGACACCGGGAATAACTCCCCTGCTCATCTTCGAAATAGTGCCACGGGATCTTTTACATCCACCTGATAGAGCAGACGGGGCCTTGGTTTAACGTCTCATCCAAAGGACAGCACGTAGGACAGTGCAGCACTCCCTCAGTACTGCCCCTCCGACAGTGTAGCACTCCCTCAGTACTGCCCCTCCGACTATGCAGCACTCCCTCAGTACTGCCCCTCCGACTATGCAGCACTCCCTCAGTACTGCCCCTCCGACAGTGCAGCACTCCCTCAGTACTGTCCCTCCGACAGTGCAGCACTCACTCAGTATTGCACCAGAGTGTAAACTTGGATTTTATGCTCAAGGCCCTGAAGTAGGACTTGAACCCACGACCTTCTGACTCAGAGGCGAGAGTGCTAACCACTGAGCCACAGCTGACAAGACCAAAGAGCCATCACAGGCATGATGGGCCAAAGGGCTTCCATCTGTGCTATATCATTCTACAGGGCCGAAATTGACCCTTTCGATAAAGCCCGTGGCCGACTGAAAGCGACGGCTACGGGTCGGTGCGGAATGGCCGCCAAGTCTCCGTGGAGGGGCCGGCAGTTTTCAAATGACCCTTCCTCAGGTTTAGAGCGGTGTCCGGGACCGCTCTGCCCGTATCCCCGCTGCAGCGTGCACGTACTGACCCCTTAGCGACCGGCAGTGACCCTTTCCCGAAATGCCCTTCGGAAAATTGCCCCTTTGCCAGAAATGCCCCGCAGGAGCAGCCCAGCTGCCGATCGGTGCCCCCGACAGCTTTTTGCCGTCGGTACACTCTCTGTGGCATGGCCGTCTGGCCGCCATTAAAGGGGCCGGAGCACTGCCGCGGCTGCCATGTTATTTTGTTCGTCGGCCGACTGCCAGGTCGGGCCGACAATTATGGCCGCAGGTTCGGCCTGGCCGCCAACAGGCAGTCTGGCTCCAGGATGATCAGGGCTGGGAACTCAACATCCAAGGGTATTCAACATTCAGGAAGGATAGAATACAAAGGAAAAGGAGGTGGGGTAGCATTGCTGGTTAAAGAGGAGATTAATGCAATAGTTAGGAAGGACATTAGCTTGGATGATGTGGAATCTATATGGGTAGAGCTGCAGAACATCAAAGGGTAAAAAATATTAGTGGGAGTTGTGTACAGACCTCCAAACAGTAGTAGTGATGTTGGGGAGGGCATCAAACAGGAAATTAGGGGTGCATGCAATAAAGGTGCAGCAGTTATAATGGGTGACTTTAATATGCATATAGATTGGGCTAACCAAACTGGAAGCAATAAGGTGGAGGAGGATTTCCTGGAGTGCATAAGGGATGGTTTTCTAGACCAATATGTCGAGGAACCAACTAGGGGGGAGGCCATCTTAGACTGGGTGTTGTGTAATGAGAGAGGATTAATTAGCAATCTCGTTGTGCGAGGCTCCTTGGGGAAGAGTGACCATAATATGGTGGAATTCTACATTAGGATGGAGAATGAAACAGTTAATTCAGAGACCATGGTCCAGAACTTAAAGAAGGGTAACTTTGAAGGTATGAGGCGTGAATTAGCTAGGATAGATTGGCGAATGATACTTAAGGGGTTGACAGTGGATGGGCAATGGCAGACATTTAGAGACCGCATGGATGAACTACAACAATTGTACATCCCTGTCTGGCGTAAAAATAAAAAAGGGAAGGTGGCTATCAAGGGAAATCAGGGATAGTATTAAAGCCAAGGAAGTGGCATACAAATTGGCCAGAAATAGCAGCGAACCTGGGGACTGGGAGAAATTTAGAACTCAGCAGAGGAGGACAAAGGGTTTGATTAGGGCAGGGAAAATGGAGTACGAGAGGAAGCTTGCAGGGAACATTAAAACGGACTGCAAAAGCTTCGATAGATATGTAAAGAGAAAAAGGTTAGTAAAGACAAATGTAGGTCCTCTGCAGTCAGAATCAGGGGAAGTCATAACGGGGAACAAAGAAATGGCAGACCAATTGAACAAGTACTTTGGTTCGGTATTCACTAAGGAGGACACAAACAACCTTCCGGATATAAAAGGGATCAGAGGGTCTAGTAAGAAGGAGGAACTAAGGGAAATCCTTATTAGTCGGGAAATTGTGTTGGGGAAATTGATGGGATTGAAGGCCGATAAATCCCCAGGGCCTGATGGACTGCATCCCAGAGTACTTAAGGAGGTGGCCTTGGAAATAGCGGATGCATTGACAGTCAAAGGGAAATCATGCTTGACAAATCTTCTGGAATTTTTTGAGGATGTTTCCAGTAGAGTGGACAAGGGAGAACCAGTTGATGTGGTGTATTTGGACTTTCAGAAGGCTTTCACAAGGCCCCACACAAGAGATTAATGTGCAAAGTTAAAGCACATGGGATTGGGGGTAGTGTGCTGACGTGGATTGAGAACTGGTTGGCAGACAGGAAGCAAAGAGTAGGAGTAAATGGGTACTTTTCAGAATGGCAGGCAGTGACTAGTGGGGTAACGCAAGGTTCTGTGCTGGGGCCCCAGCTGTTTACATTGTACATTAATGATTTAGACGAGGGGATTAAATGTAGTATCTCCAAATTTGCGGATGACACGAAGTTGGGTGGCAGTGTGAGCTGCGAGGAGGATGCTATGAGGCTGCAGGGTGACTTGGATAGGTTAGGTGAGTGGGCAAATGCATGGCAGATGAAGTATAATGTGGATAAATGTGAGGCTATCCACTTTGGTAGTAAAAACATAGAGACAGACTATTATCTGAATGGTGACAGATTAGGAAAAGGGGAGATGCAACGAGACCTGGGTGTCATGGTACATCAGTCATTGAAGGTTGGCATGCAGGTACAGCAGGCGGTTAAGAAAGCAAATGGCATGTTGGCCTTCATAGCGAGGGGATTTGAGTGCAGGGGCAGAGAGGTGTTTCTACAGTTGGACAGGGCCTTGGTGAGGCCACACCTGGAGTATTGTGTACAGTTTTGGACTCCTAACTTGACGAAGGACATTCTTGCAATTGAGGGAGTGCAGCGAAGGTTCACCAGACTGATTCCCGGAATGGTGGGACTGACCTATCAAGAAAGACTGGATCAACTGGGCTTGTATTCACTGGAGTTCAGAAGAATGAGAGGGGACCTCATAGAAACCTTTAAAATTCTGATGGGTTTAGACAGGTTAGATGCAGGAAGAATGTTCCTGATGTTGGGGAAGTCCAGAACCAGGGGTCACAGTCTAAGGATAAGGGGTAAGCCATTTAGGACCGAGATGAGGAGAAACTTCTTCACCCAGAGAGTGGTGAACCTGTGGAATTCTCTACCAAAGAAAGTAGTTGAGGCCAATTCACTAAATATATTCAAAAAGGAGTTAGATGTAGTCCTTACTACTAGGGGGATCAAGGGGTATGGCGAGAAAGCAGGAATGGGGTACTGAGGTTACATATTCAGCCATGAACTCATTGAATGGCGGTGCAGGCTCGAAGGGCCTGTTTCTGTGTTTCTAATGGATGCCAGGCCGCTGGCTCAGCCGAAACTCTCCCTGGTGGCCCAGTGTTTACCACTAAAGTGGCTGCAAAGTTCGCAGTGGCCCTCCCCTTTAACTGAAGGGGAGAGACGTTGTGATGCGCCAGCGTGATGAGGTCACCAGTGCGGCGCTGATGACTTGGAGCATCAGTCGCTCCGCCCACCCCCACTTCTGCCCCGATGATGAGGCCACTTCCGCCCCGCTCCAAAAAAACCACCATCGTGCTGAATTTCTACGGAATGGGCACCCCATGCATTGGGCCAGCCTGAACGCTTCGAAATTGGTAGGTGCACCTCGTTTTGGGTGGTGGCCAATTTCGGCTCCTATGATTCTATGATTATAGTGTCTTCTACTTCTGTCTCACATTCTCCCTTACCGCTCTCATTCTCATAATATATTTGTAAAAGCTTTTAGTATTTGTTTTGATATCCTTTGCAAGATTTGTTTACATGTTCCCTTCTTGCAACTCTTGCTTTCTCTGTATCCCATTGCTGCTTTTCATAGCTCTCAGGCCACACCTGGAATACTGCGTGCAGTTTTGGTTTCCATATTTACGAAAGGACATACTTGCTTTGGAGGCAGTTCAGAGAAGGTTCACCAGGTTGATTCCGGGGATGAAGGGGTTGACTTATGAGGAAAGGTTGAGTAGGTTGGGCCTCTACTCATTGGAATTCAGAAGAATGAGAGGTGATCTTATCGAAACGTATAAGATTATGAGGGGGCTTGACAAGGTGGATGCAGAGAGGATGTTTCCACTGATAGGGGAGACTAGAACTAGGGGGTGTGATCTTAGAATAAGGGGCCACCCATTTAGAACTGAGATGAGGAGGAATTTCTTCTCTCAGAGGGTTGTAAATCTGTGGAATTCGCTGCCTCAGAGAGCTGTGGAAGCTGGGACATTGAATAAATTTAAGACAGAAATAGACAGTTTCTTAAATGATAAGGGAATAAAGGGTTATGGGGAGCGGGCGGGGAAGTGGAGCTGAGTCCATGATCAGATCAGCCATGATCTTATTGAATGGTGGAGCAGGCTCGAGGGGCCGAATGGCCGACTCCTGCTCCTATTTCTTATGTTCAGCCCGGCGACAAAAGGCTGCAAGTACAACAGGTTGGGTTAACTGGACCCTGGAAGGATTATTGTCTAACCGATTAAGCAAAATATAAAACAAATCCTATCATTCGATTGAGGTAAATGTTCTGGACGAATTTCTGTGTGAAATACAAAAGCAAATGTAATCGGAGTGAATTTTTAGTCTTCGTCACCTGACCGATAATCTGATGGAGCGGAGCTCCTGCACATCATCGCAACCACCAGATTGAAGTCATTGAATGAAAATTGGGCAGGTTCTTCAAAGGATCTTCTCCCCAGGTTACCCCCAGATTATCCGCAGGTTACCCCCAGGATTCCCCCAGGTTATCCGCAGGTTACTCCCAGCTTATCCGCAGGTTACTCCCAGGTTATCCACAGGTTATCCCCATGTTACCCCCAGGTTATCCGCAGGTTACCCTCAGTTACCCGCAGGCTATCCGCAGGTTACCCCCAGGTTACCCCCAGGTTATCCGCAGGTTCCCCCCAGGTTCCCCCCAGGTTACCCCAGGTTACCCCCAGGTTATCCGCAGGTTACCCCCAGGTTATCCGCAGGTTATCCCAGGTTACCCCCAGGTTATCCCCATGTTACTCCCAGGTTATCCGTAGGTTACTCCCAGATTATCCACAGGTTACCCCCAGATTATCCACAGGTTACCCCCAGGTTATCCGCAGGTTCCCCCCAGGTTACCCCAGGTTCCCCCCAGGTTATCCACAGGTTATCCCCATGTTACCCCCAGATTATCCGCACGTTACCCCCAGGTTACCCTCAGGTTATCCACAGGTTACCCCCAGATTATCCACAGGTTACCCCCAGGTTATCCACAGGTTATCCCCATGTTACCCCCAGATTATCCGCACGTTACCCCCAGGTTACCCTCAGGTTATCTGCAGGTTACCTCCAGGTTACCCCCAGGTTATCCGTAGGTTACCCCCAGGGTTTTCCGCAGGTTACTCCCAGATTACTCTCAGGTTATTCCCAGATTACCCCCAGGCTACTCTCAGGTTATCTGCAGGTTACCGCCAGAGACAAATGACCCCATTAATATAAATAAATCAGTTCATCGCAGTAAAACAGACAGAAAAACTCCTGAAGCAGGTCAGAATGATGTCTGTGTGTGACATATTTGGAGTTTTTATAGATATCCTTGTTAGTGTCTCTGTGGGACACCATCGTTATTTATCAGCCTCCTGTGTCCTGTAGACTTTATTCTGGGAATATTTGCAGTGCGTTTTCTCAAGGCCAAGTTTTACGAATTGAAAAATGTATTTTTAATGAAATTTTATTTTTTATGACTTTTCCAAAAACAATATGGTCATTGATGCTGAGTTTTACTCTTCTGCCAATCGGAAGCAACGAGTACATTTTACAACCACTGAGCACCATCCTAAATTAAAAGAAAAACTAAATTAAACATAAATGTGAAACTGTCTTGTGAGGAGTTTGTCCTTGGGCTGATCCGTTGTCTCTGTGCTCTGGACTCTCTCTGTGCTCCGACTCTCTCTGTGCTCCGGACTCTGTGCTCCGGACTATCTCTGTGTCCGGACTCTCTCTGTGCACCGGACTCTCTCTGTGCTCCGGGCTTTCGCTGTGCTCCGGACTCTGTGCTCCGGACTATCTCTGTGTCCGGACTCTCTCTGTGCTCTGGGCTCTGTGCTCCGGACTCTGTGCTCCGGACCCTCTCTGTGTTCCGGACTCTCTCTGAGTCCGGACTCTCTCTGTGTTCCGGACTCTCTCTCTGCTCCGGACTCTCTCTGTGCTCCAGACTCTGTGCTCCGGACTATCTCTGTAGTCCGGACTCTCTGTGTCCGGACTCTCTCTGTGTCCGGACTCTCTCTGTGTTCTGGACTCTCTCTGTGCTCCGGGCTTTCGCTGTGCTCCGGACTCTGCTCCGGACTATCTCTGTGTCCGGACTCTCTCTGTGCTCCGGGCTCTGTGCTCCGGACTCTGTGCTCCGGACTATCTCTGTGCTCCGGACTCTCTCTGTGCTCCGGACTCTCTCTGTGCACCGGACTCTCTCTGTGTCCGGACTCTCTCTGTGTCCGGACTCTCTCTGTGCTCCGGACTCTCTCTGTGCTCCGGACTCTCTCTGTGTTAGGATAGGAATAGATAGGAATAGTGCAATCAAGCAGACGCAACATGGATTTATGAAGGGGAAATCATGTTTAACTAATTTACTGGAATTCTTTGAGGATATAACGAGCATGGTGGATCGAGGTGTACCGATGGATGTGGTGTATTTAGATTTCCAAAAGGCATTCGATAAGGTGCCACACAAAAGGTTACTGCAAAAGATAAAGGTACACAGAGTCAGAGGAAATGTATTAGCATGGATCGAGAATTGGCTGGCTAACAGAAAGCAGAGAGTCGGGATAAATGGGTCCTTTTCGGGTTGGAAATCAGTGGTTAGTGGTGTGCCACAGGGATCAGTGCTGGGACCACAACTGTTTACAATATACATAAATGACCTGGAAGAGGGGACAGAGTGTAATGTAACAAAATTTGCAGATGACGCAAAGATTAGTGGGAAAGCGGGTTGTGTAGAGGACACAGAGAGGCTGCAAAGAGATTTAGATAGGTTAAGCGAATGGGCTAAGGTTTGGCAGATGGAATACAATGTCGGAAAGTGTGAGGTTATCTACCTTGGAAAAAAAAAACAGTAAAAGGGAATATTATTTGAATGGGGAGAAATTACAACATGCTGAGGTGCAGAGGGACCTGGGGGTCCTTGTGCATGAATCCCAAAAAGTTAGTTTGCAGGTGCAGCAGGTAATCAGGGAGGCGAATGGAATGTTGGCCTTCATTGCGAGAAGGATGGAGTACAAAAGCAGGGAGGTCCTGCTGCAACTGTATAGGGTATTGGTGAGGCCGCACCTGGAGTACTGCGGCAGTTTTGGTCACCTTACTTAAGGAAGGATATACTAACTTTGGAGGGGGTACAGAGACGATTCACTAGGCTGATTCCGGAGAATAGGGGGTTACCTTATGATGATAAATTGAGTAGACTGGGTCTTTACTCGTTGGAGTTCAGAAGGATGATGGGTGATCTTATAGACACATTTAAAATAATGAAAGAGAGAGACAAGATAGAGGCAGAGAGGTTGTTTCCACTGGTTGGGGAGACTAGAACTAGGGGGCACAGCCTCAAAATACAGGGGAGCCAATTTAAAACTGAGTTGAGAAGGAATTCCTTCTGCCAGATGGTGTGAATCTGTGGAATTCTCTGCCCAAGGAAGCAGTTGAGGCTAGCTCATTGAATGTATTCAAATCACAGATAGATAGATTTTTAACCAATAAGGGAATTAAGGGTTACGGGGAGCGGGCGGGTAAGTGGAGCTGAGTCCACGGCCAGATCAGCCATGATCTTATTGAATGGCGGAGCAGGCTCGAGGGGCTGGATGGCCTACTCCTGTTCCTAATTCTTATGTTCTTATGTTCTTATGTGTTCCGGACTCTCTCTGTGTTTGGACTCTCTCTGTGCTCCAGACTCCCTCTGTGTCCGGACTCTGTGCTCCGGACTCTGTGCTCTCTCTCTGTCCGGACTCTCTCTGTGTCCGGACTCTCTTTGTGCTCTGGACTCTCTCTGCTCCGGACTCTCTCTGCTCCGGACTCTCTCTGTGTCCGGACTCTCTCTGTGTTAGGATAGGAATAGATAGGAATAGTGCAATCAAGCAGACGCAACATGGATTCATGAAGGGGAAATCATGTTTAACTAATTTACTGGAATTCTTTGAGGATATAACGAGCATGGTGGATCGAGGTGTACCGATGGATGTGGTGTATTTAGATTTCCAAAAGGCATTCGATAAGGTGCCACACAAAAGGTTACTGCAGAAGATAAAGGTACGCAGAGTCAGAGGAAATGTATTAGCATGGATCGAGAATTGGCTGGCTAACAGAAAGCAGAGAGTCGGGATAAATGGGTCCTTTTCGGGTTGGAAATCAGTGGTTAGTGGTGTGCCACAGGGATCAGTGCTGGGACCACAACTGTTTACAATATACATAGATGACCTGGAAGAGGGGACAGAGTGTAGTGTAACAAAATTTGCAGATGACGCAAAGATTAGTGGGAAAGCGGGTTGTGTAGAGGACACAGAGAGGCTGCAAAGAGATTTAGATAGGTTAAGCGAATGGGCTAAGGTTTGGCAGATGGAATACAATGTTGGAAAGTGTGAGGTTATCCACCTTGGAGAAAAAAAACAGTAAAAGGGAATATTATTTGAATGGGGAGAAATTAAAAAATGCTGTGGTGCAGAGGGACCTGGGGGTCCTTGTGCATGAATCCAAAAAAGTTAGTTTGCAGGTGCAGCAGGTAATCAGGAAGGCGAATGGAATGTTGGCCTTCATTGCGAGAGGGATGGAGTACAAAAGCAGGGAGGTCCTGCTGCAACTGTATAGGGTATTGGTAAGGCCGCACCTGGAGTACTGCGTGCAGTTTTGGTCACCTTACTTAAGGAAGGATATACTAGCTTTGGAGGGGGTACAGAGACGATTCACTAGGCTGATTCCGGAGATGAGGGGGTTACCTTATGATGATAAATTGAGTAGACTGGGTCTTTACTCGTTGGAGTTCAGAAGGATGAGGGGTGATCTTATAGACACATTTAAAATAATGAAAGAGAGAGACAAGATGGAGGCAGAGAGGTTGTTTCCACTGGTTGGGGAGACTAGAACTAGGGGGCACAGCCTCAAAATACAGGGGAGCCAATTTAAAACCGAGTTGAGAAGGAATTTCTTCTCCCAGAGGGTTGTGAATCTGTGGAATTCTCTGCCCAAGGAAGCAGTTGAGGCTAGCTCATTGAATGTATTCAAATCACAGATAGATAGATTTTTAACCAATAAGGGAATTAAGGGTTACGGGAAGAGGGCGGGTAAGTGGAGCCGAGTCCACGGCCAGATCAGCCATGATCTTGTTGAATGGCGGAGCAGGCTCGAGAGGCTAGATGGCCTACTCCTGTTCCTAATTCTTATGTTCTTATGTGTTCCGGACTCTCTCTCTGTCCGGACTCTCTCTCTGCTCCGGACTCTCTCTCTGTCCGGACTCTCTCTGCTCCGGACTCTCTCTGTGTCCGGACTCTCTGTGCTCTCTCTCTGTCCGGACTCTCTCTGTGTCCGGACTCTCTCTGTGCTCCGGACTCTCTCTGTGCTCCGGACTCTCTCTGTGTCCGGACTCTCTCTGTGCTCCGGACTCTGTTCTTCGGACTCTCTCCCGTACAGTATTTGTTCCGCAAGGGTTTATTCATTGCCATTTCCCCCACACTTTCTCTCTCGCTGGTCTTGCTGGGCTCGGCCTGAGCTGAGGTCCAGAGTGAGTGGATACTCTGCTCCCTCCCCCACACTTTCTCTCTCGCTGGTCTTGCTGGCTCGGCCTGAGCTGAGGTCCAGAGTGAGTGGATACTCTGCTCCCAGGTATTGACCAACACTGCTCTTGATCCAATCGTCCGGAGAGTGCCCCATGGGCAGTTTCCCCTCGCATTTATCACTCCCTGGGGAGATGTTCCTGATCATCCGCTCAGCTCCCAACACACTGGAGATTGAAAGGTCAATAGAGCCGGCGGTCAAAATTCAACTTGCATTTATATAGCACCTTTAATGCAGTAAAAATCCCAAGGTGCTTCACAGGAGCGTTTTCAGACAAAATTTAACACCGAGCCACTTAAGGAGATATTAGGACAGATGACCAAAAGCTCGGTCAAAGAGGTAGTTTTTAAGGAACGACTTAAAAGAATGGAGAGAGGAAGAAGGTTTAGGGAGGGAATTCCAGAGTTTAGGGCCCAGGCAGCGGATGGCACAGCCGCCAATGGTGGAATGAAGGAAACTGGGGATACACAGGGTGCCAGAATTGGAGGAGCACAGAGATCTCGGGGGTTGTGGGTCTGGAGGAGATTACAGAGATAGGGAGAGGCAAGGCCATGGAGGGATTTGAACACAAGGATGAGAATTTTTAAAATTGAGACATTGCTGGACTGGGAACCAGTGTAGGTCAGCGAGCACAGCGGGTGCTGGGTGAGCGGGACTGGTGAGCACTGCCCCTAGTGTAGTGGTGCTCCAATATCCAACAGCACTTTTAAACAGAGGGATGTCAGTGTCTTGCTTTCAGTAAACTCGTAGAGCAGGTTTGATGTTAAACCTCACTTCAAAAAAATAATCATGAACTGACGGTGAACCCTGGACACAAAAATATTTGTGCAGTTGGGAAAGTATCCTGCACAGCCTTACATGAACTCTACCACATGAGTTCTTTGACTTCTTAATATAGCTCTTTCTTGTAATGTAGTAAGAAGACTTTGATTGAGTCCTTGTACAGTTCTGAACCACTCAGCTATTTATCTAAAACGGCCCTCGCCACGCTCTAGACAAAGAATATGATGGGTCAGAGACCACTACTCATCGTGACAACTGGACCTACCCAGTCTCCAAACATATTCCTTCACTTGGTCTAGTCTCTATTTCATGGTACTTTTCTATTCTGTTCCTTACATCTGGCTGCTAATTAACCTGACCATCGAATTCAGGGTCCTGACATGACAATTTAGAAGCATAGAATAACTTTTAAAAATAATTGTTCCTGGGATGTGGGTGTCGCTGGCAAGGCCGGCATTTATTGCCCATCCCTAATTGCCCCTTGAGAAGGTGGTGGTGAGCCGCCTTCTTGAACCGCTGTAGTCCGTGTGGTGAAGGTGCTCCCACAGTGCTGTTAGGGAGGGAGTTCCAGGATTGTGACCCAGCGACGATGAAGGAATGGCCGATATATTTCCAAGTCACGCTGGTGTGTAACTTGGAGGGGAACGTGGAGGTGATGGTGTTCCCATGCACCTGCTGCCCTGGTCCTTCTAGGTGGTGGAGGTCACGGGTTTGGGAGGTGCTGCCGAAGAAGCCTTGGCAAGTTGTTGCAATGCATCTTGTAGATGGTACACACTGCAGCCACGGTGCGCCGGTGGGGGAGGGAGTGAGTGTTGAAGGTGGTGGATGGGGGGCCAATCAAGTGGGCTGTTTTGTCCTGGATGGTGTCGAGCTTCTTGAGTGTTGTTGGAGCTGCACTCATCCAGGCAAGTGGAGAGTATTCCATCACACTCCTGACTTGTGCCTTGTAGATGGTGGAAAGTCTTTGGGGAGTCAGGAGGTGAGACACTCGCCGCAGAATAGCCAGCCTCTGACCTGCTCTTGTTGCCACAGTATTTATGTGGCTGGTCCAGTTAAGTTTCTGGTCAATGGTAATCCCCAGGATGTTGATGGTGGGGGATTCGAAGATGATAATACCGTTGAATGTCAAGGGGTAGTGGTTAGACTCTCGCTTGTTGGAGATGGTCATTGCCTGGCACTTGTGTGGCGCAAGTGTTACTTGCCACTTACCAGCTCAAGCCCGAATGTTGTCCAGGTCTTGCTGCATGTGGGCATGGACTGTTTCATTACCTGAGGAGTTGTGAATGGAACTGAACACTGTGCAATCATCAGCGAACATCCCCACTTCTGACCTTTTGATGGAGGGAAGGTCATTGATGAAGCAGCTGAAGATGGTTGGGCCTAGGGCACTGCCCTGAGGAACTCCTGCAGTGATGCCCTGGGGCTGAGATGATTGGCCTCCAACAACCACAACCATCTTCCTTTGTGCTAGATATGACTCCAGCCAGTGGAGAGTTTTCCCCCTGATTTCCATTGACTTCAATTTTACGAGGGCTCCTGATGCTACACTCAGTCCAATGCTGCCTTGATGTCGAGGGCCGTCACTCTCACCTCACCTCTGGAATTCAGCTCGTATCCATGTGTGGACCAAGGCTGTAATGAGGTCTGGTGCTGAGTGGTCCTTGCAGAACACAAACTGAGCATCGATGAGCAGGGTATTGGTGAGTAAGTTCTGCTTGATAGCACTGTCGATGACACCTTCCATCACTTTGCTAATGATTGAGAGTAGACTGATGGGACGGCAATTGACCAGATTGGATTTGTCCTGCTTTTTGTGGAGAGGACATACCTGGACAATTTTCCACATTGTCGGGTAGATGCCAGTGTTGTAGCTGTACTGGAACAGCTTAGCTAGAGGTGCGGCTAGTTCTGGAGCACAAGTCTTCAGCACAACAGCCGAGATGTTGTCGGGGCCCATAGTCTTTGCTGTATCCAGTGCGTGCAGCCGCTTATTGATATTACGTGGAATGAATAGAATTGGCTGAGGACTGGCTTCTGTGATGGTGGGGACTTCAGGAGGAAGCCGATATGGGTCATTCACTTGGCACTTTTGACTGAAGATGGTTGCAAACACTTCAGCCTTGTCTTTTGCACTCATGGGCTGGGCTCTGCCATCATTGAGGACAGGGATATTCATGGAACCTCCTCCATCTGTTTATTGTTTAATTGTCCACCACCATTGATGACTGGAGGTGGCAGGACTGCAAAGCTTTGATCTGATCCATTGATTGTGGGATCACATAGCTCTATCTATAGCATGCTGCTTCCGCTGCTTTCCATTCATGTAGTCCAGTGTTGTAGCTTCCCCAGGTTGCCATCTCATTTTTAGGTACGTTTGGTGCTGCTCCTGGCATGCTCTTCTGCACTTTTCATTGAACCAGGGTTGGTCCCCTGGCTTGATGGTGATGGTAGGGTGAGGGATAGGCCAGGCCATGAGGTTACAGATTGTGGTGGAATACAATTCTGCTGCTGCTGATGGCCCACATGGATGACTGGTTTTGAACTGCTAGGTCTGTTCTGAATCTATCCCAATTAGCACGGTGGTCGTACAGAACATGATGGAGGGTGTCCACAAGGGACTGTGCGGTGGTCACTGCTACCAATGCTGTCATGGACAGATGCATCTGCGACAGGTAGATTGGTGAGGACGAGGTCAAGTAGGTTCTCTCACCACCGGCCACAGGCCCAGTCTGGCAGCTGTGTCCTTCAGGACTCGGCCAGCTTGGTCAGTAGTGGTGTTACCGAGCCACTCTAGGGATGGACATTGAAGTATATTCTGTGCCCTTGCTACCCTCAGTGCTTCTTCCAAGTGGTGTTCAACATGGAGGAGTACTGAGTCATCAACTGAGGGAGGGCGGTAGGTGGTAATCAGCAGGAGGTTTCCTTGCCCGTGCTTGACCTGAAGCCACGAGACTTCATGGGGTCCAGTGTCAATGTTGAGGACTCCCAGGGCCACTCCCTCCCGACTGTATACCACTGTGCTGCCACCCCTAGTGGGTCTCTCCTGCCGGTGGGACAGGACATACCCAGGGCTGGTGGTGGAGGAGTCTGGGACAATGGCGTAAAGGTATGATTCTGTGAGTATGACTATGTTGGGCTGTTGCTTGACAGCGCTCCCAATTTTGGCACAAGTCCCCAGATGTTAGCGAGGAGGATTGGGCTAGGTTGACTGTGCTGGGTGTGTCGTTGTCGTGTCTGTAGCCGGTGAAGAGGTCGATGAAGGTGGTCCGACTGGTTTTATTCTTATTATTGTTTCTTGTAGCGGTTTGGCACAACTGAGTGTCTCGCTGGGCCATTTCAGAGGGAAGGTAAGAATCAACCACGTTGCTGTGGGTCTGGAGTCAGACCAGGTAAGAGCGGCAGATTTCCTTCCCTAAAGGACATGAGTGAACCAGATGGGTTTTCCTTTAAATAGTTCCTTTCATAGTTCCTCCAGACGTCCCAAAGCGCTTTACAGCCAATTCATTACATTTGAAGTGTAGTCATTGTTGTAATGTAGGAAATGCGTCAGCCAATTTGTGCACAGCAAGCTCCCACAAACAGCAATGTGACCAGTTAATCTGTGTTTGGTGGTTGTTAGTTGAGGGATAAATATGGTGCAGGGCACCAGGAAGAACTCTCCAGCTCTTCGTCGAAATAGTGATTGTGAGATCTTTTGTGTCCAGCTGAGGGGGCAGACGGCACCTCCGACAATGTGACAGTCCCTCGGTACTGCACCTCCGACAGTGTGACAGTCCCTCCGTACTGCACCTCCGACAGTGCGACAGTCCCTCGTTACTGCACCTCCGACAATGTGACAGTCCCTCGTTACTGCACCTCCGACAATGTGACAGTCCCTCGGTACTGCACCTCCGACAGTCCCTCGGTACTGCACCTCCGACAGTCCCTCGGGACTGCACCTCCGACAGTGCGACAGTTCCTTGGGACTGCACCTCCGACAGTGCGACAGTCCCTCGGTACTGCACCTCCGACAGTGCGACAGTCCCTCGTTACTGCACCTCCGACAGTGCGACAGTCCCTCGTTACTGCACCTCCGACAGTGCGACAGTCCCTCCGTACTGCACCTCCGACAGTGTGACAGTCCCTCGGTACTGCACCTCCGACAGTGCGACAGTCCCTCGTTACTGCACCTCCGACAGTGCGACAGTCCCTCGTTACTGCACCTCCGACAATGTGACAGTCCCTCGGTACTGCACCTCCGACAGTCCCTCGGGACTGCACCTCCGACAGTGCGACAGTCCCTCGTTACTGCACCTCCGACAGTCCCTCGTTACTGCACCTCCGACAGTGCGACAGTCCCTCGTTACTGCACCTCCGACAATGTGACAGTCCCTCGGTACTGCACCTCCGACAGTCCCTCGGGACTGCACCTCCGACAGTGTGACAGTCCCTCGTTACTGCACCTCTGACAGTGTGACAGTCCCTCGGTACTGCACCTCCGACAGTGTGACAGTCCCTTGTTACTGCACCTCCGACAGTGTGAAAGTCCCTCGGTACTGCACCTCCGACAGTGTGACAGTCCCTCGTTACTGCACCTCCGACAGTGTGACAGTCCCTCGGTACTGCACCTCCGACAGTGCGACAGTCCCTCCGTACTGCACCTCCGACAATGTGACAGTCCCTCGGTACTGCACCTCCGACAGTGTGACAGTCCCTCAGTACTGCACCTCCGACAGTGCGACAGTCCCTCCGTACTGCACCTCCGACAATGTGACAGTCCCTCCGTACTGCACCTCCGACAATGTGACAGTCCCTCGGTACTGCACCTCCGACAGTGTGACAGTCCCTCCGTACTGCACCTCCGACAGTGTGACAGTCCCTCCGTACTGCACCTCCGACAATGTGACAGTCCCTCGGTACTGCACCTCCGACAGTCCCTCGGTACTGCACCTCCGACAGTCCCTCGGGACTGCACCTCCGACAGTGCGACAGTTCCTCGGGACTGCACCTCCGACAGTGCGACAGTCCCTCGTTACTGCACCTCCGACAGTGCGACAGTCCCTCGTTACTGCACCTCCGACAATGTGACAGTCCCTCGGTACTGCACCTCCGACAGTCCCTCGGGACTGCACCTCCGACAGTGCGACAGTCCCTCGTTACTGCACCTCCGACAGTGCGACAGTCCCTCGGTACTGCACCTCCGACAGTGCGACAGTCCCTCGGTACTGCACCTCCGACAGTGTGACAGTCCCTCGTTACTGCACCTCCGACAGTGTGACAGTCCCTCGGTACTGCACCTCCGACAGTGTGACAGTCCCTCGTTACTGCACCTCCGACAGTGTGACAGTCCCTCGGTACTGCACCTCCGACAGTGTGACAGTCCCTCGTTACTGCACCTCCGACAGTGTGACAGTCCCTCGGTACTGCACCTCCGACAGTGTGACAGTCCCTCGGTACTGCACCTCCGACAGTGCGACAGTCCCTCCGTACTGCACCTCCGACAATGTGACAGTCCCTCGGTACTGCACCTCCGACAGTGTGACAGTCCCTCAGTACTGCACCTCCGACAGTGCGACAGTCCCTCCGTACTGCACCTCCGACAATGTGACAGTCCCTCCGTACTGCACCTCCGACAATGTGACAGTCCCTCGGTACTGCACCTCCGACAGTGTGACAGTCCCTCCGTACTGCACCTCCGACAGTGTGACAGTCCCTCGGTACTGCACCTCCGACAGTCCCTCGGTACTGCACCTCCGACAGTGCGACAGTCCCTCGTTACTGCACCTCCGACAGTGTGACAGTCCCTCCGTACTACACCTCCGACAATGTGACAGTCCCTCGGTACTGCACCTCCGACAGTCCCTCGGTACTGCACCTCCGACAGTGCGACAGTCCCTCGTTACTGCACCTCCGACAGTCCCTCGGTACTGCACCTCTGACAGTGTGACAGTCCCTCGGTACTGCACCTCCAACAGACCCTCGGTACTACACCTCTGACAGTGTGACAGTCCCTCGGTACTACACCTCCGACAGTCCCTCGGTACTGCACCTCCGACAGTGTGACAGTCCCTCGGTACTGCACCTCCGACAGTCCCTCGGTACTGCACCCCCGACAGTGTGACAGTCCCTCAGTACTGCACCTCCGACAGTGTGACAGTCCCTCAGTACTGCACCTCCGACAGTCCCTCGGTACTGCACCCCCGACAGTGTGACAGTCCCTCAGTACTGCACCTCCGACAGTGTGACAGTCCCTCGGTACTGCACCTCCAACAGACCCTCGGTACTACACCTCCGACAGTGTGACAGTCCCTCCGTACTGCACCTCCGACAGTGTGACAGCCCCTCGGTACTGCACCTCCGACAGTGTGACAGTCCCTCAGTACTGCACCTCCGACAGTGTGACAGTCCCTCGGTACTGCACCTCCGACAGTGTGACAGCCCCTCGGTACTGCACCTCCGACAGTGTGACAGTCCCTCAGTACTGCACCTCCGACAGTGTGACAGTCCCTCGGTACTGCACCTCCGACAGTGTGACAGTCCCTCGGTACTGCACCTCCGACAGTGTGACAGTCCCTCAGTACTGCACCTCCGACAGTGTGACAGTCTCTCAGTACTGCACCTCCGACAGTCCCTCGGTACTGCACCCCCGACAGTGTGACAGTCCCTCAGTACTGCACCTCCGACAGTGTGACAGTCCCTCGGTACTGCACCTCCAACAGACCCTCGGTATTACACCTCCGACAGTGTGACAGTCCCTCAAGACTGCACCTCCGACAGTCCCTCGGTACTGCACCTCCGACAGTGTGACAGTCCCTCCGTACTGCACCTCCGACAGTGTGATAGTCCCTCCGTACTGCACCTCCGACAGTGTGACAGTCCCTCCGTACTGCACCTCCGACAGTGTGACAGTCCCTCCGTACTGCACCTCCGACAGTGTGACAGCCCCTCGGTACTGCACCTCCGACAGTGTGACAGTCCCTCCGTACTGCACCTCCGACAGTGTGACAGTCCCTCGGTACTGCACCTCCGACAGTCCCTCGGTACTGCACCTCCGACAGTTCCTCAGTACTGCACCTCCGACAGTGTGACAGTCCCTCCGTACTGCACCTCCGACAGTGCGACAGTCCCTCGGTACTGCACCTCCGACAGTGTGACAGTCCCTCCGTACTGCACCTCCGACAGTGTGACAGTTCCTCAGTACTGCACCTCCGACAGTGTGACAGTCCCTCCGTACTGCACCTCCGACAGTGTGACAGTCCCTCGGTACTGCACCTCCGACAGTCCCTCGGTACTGCACCTCCGACAGTTCCTCGGTACTGCACCTCCGACAGTTCCTCAGTACTGCACCTCCGACAGTGTGACAGTCCCTCGGTACTGCACCTCCGACAGTGTGACGGTCTCTCCGTACTGCACCTCCGACAGTGTGACAGTCCCTCGGTACTGCACCTCCGACAGTGTGACGGTCTCTCTGTACTGCACCTCTGACAGTGTGACAGTCCCTCGGTACTGCACCTCCGACAGTGTGACAGTCCCTCGGTACTGCACCTCCGACAGTCCCTCGGTACTGCACCTCCGACAGTTCCTCGGTACTGCACCTCCGACAGTTCCTCAGTACTGCACCTCCGACAGTGTGACAGACCCTCGGTACTGCACCTCCGACAGTGTGACGGTCTCTCCGTACTGCACCTCCGACAGTGTGACAGTCCCTCGGTACTGCACCTCCGACAGTGTGACGGTCTCTCTGTACTGCACCTCTGACAGTGTGACAGTCCCTCGGTACTGCACCTCCGACAGTGTGACGGTCTCTCCGTACTGCACCTCCGACAGTGTGACAGTCCCTCGGTACTGCACCTCCGACAGTGTGACGGTCTCTCCGTACTGCACCTCCGACAGTGTGACAGTCCCTCGGTACTGCACCTCCGACAGTGTGACAGTCCCTCGGTACTGCACCTCCGACAGTGTGACGGTCTCTCCGTACTGCACCTCCGACAGTGTGACAGTCCCTCGGTACTGCACCTCCGACAGTGTGACGGTCCCTCGGTACTGCACCTCCGACAGTGTGACGGTCCCTCGGTACTGCACCTCCGACAGTGTGACAGTCCCTCGGTACTGCACCTCCGACAGTGTGACGGTCCCTCGGTACTGCACCTCCGACAGTGTGACAGTCCCTCGGTACTGCACCTCCGACAGTGTGACAGTCCCTTGGTACTGCACCTCCGACAGTGTGACGGTCTCTCCGTACTCCACTGGGAGTGTCACCTTGATTCTGTGTGCATGTCTCGAGGGTGCGATCCTACGAGACCTCCCATCCACCGTGTACCACGCTGCTAATGGCTGAGGGTGCAGCAGAGGGAGGGAGCACGGGCACTTAGTGTGGAGGTGGGATCTTGGTCAATGTCGATGAACGAGGACACAATCCCCAGAACGCAGACTGTCCTCGCCAAATGCAGATAGTTGGGATGTTTCTGAAGATCAGGGGGCCACACAGTGCTGAGATTACAAGGCCACTTGCAGTCATGCACTAACACCCAGGTCGGTAGGGTCCTTGCCCAAGAGCCCCAAATGAATATGGGGCCACTGTACAAAGATGATCCTTCCCCTGGTAATGGATGTTTATGTGTTAATGGATCTTGGGCCGGAGGGGAGAGCGGGGTGCGGGGGGGGCGGGGGGAAGAGTGTAAGAGTGTGCTACTGTGGAAAAAAGACAGAGTTGCATTTATCTAGCGTCTTTCACGGCCACCGGATGTCTCAAAGCGCTTTACAGCCAATGAAATACTTTTGGAGTGTAGTCACTGTTGTAATGTAGAAAACATGGCAGCCAATTTGCGCACAGCAAGCTCCCACAAACAGCAATGTGATAATAACCAGATAATCTGTTTTTTTTGTGATGCTGATTGAGGGATAAATATTGGTGCAGGACACCGGGGATAACTCCCCCGCTCTTCTTCAAAATAGTGCCATGGGATCTTTTACGTCCACCTCAGAGGGCAGACGGGGCCTCGGTTTAGCGTCTCATCCAAAAGACGGCACCTCTGACCTGCAGCTCTCCCTCAGTACTGCCCCTCCGACAGTGCGGTGCTCCCTCAGTATTGCCCCTCCGACAGTGCAGCATTCCCTCAGTACTGCCCCTCCGACAGTGCAGCACTCCTTCAGTACTGCCCCTCTGACAGTGCAGCACTCCCTCAGCACTGCCCCTCTGACAGTGCAGCACTCCCTCAGCACTGCCCCTCTGACAGTGCAGCACTCCCGCAGTACTGACCCTCCGACAGTGCAGCACTCCTTCAGTACTGCCCCTCCGACAGAGCGGCGCTCCCTTAGTACTGCCTCTCCGACAGTGCAGCGCTCCCTAAGCACTGCCCCTCCAACAGTGCGGTGCTCCCTCAGTACTGCCCCTCCGACAGTGCAGCACTCCTTCAGTACTGCCCCTCCAACAGTGCAGCACTCCTTCAGTACTGCCCCTCCGACAGTGCGGTGCTCCCTCAGTACTGCCCCTCCGACAGTGCAGCACTCCCTCAGTACTGCCCCTCCGACAGTGCGGCACTCCCTCAGTACTGCCCCTCCGACAGTGCAGCACCCCCTTAGTACTGCCCCTCCGACAGTGCAGCGCTCCTTCAGTACTGCCCCTCCGACAGTGCAGCACTCCTTCAGTACTGCCCTTCTGACAGTGCAGCGCTCCCTCAGCACTGCCCCTCCGACAGTGCAGCACTCCCTCAGCACTGCCCCTCCGACAGTGCAGCACTCCCTCAGCACTGCCCCTCCGACAGTGCGGCGCTCCCTTAGTACTGCCCCTCCGACAGTGCGGCGCTCCCTTAGTACTGCCCCTCCGACAGTGCGGTGCTCCCTCAGTACTGCCCCTCCGACAGTGCAGCACTCCCTCAGTACTGCCCCTCCGACAGTGCAGTGCTCCTTCAGTACTGCCCCTCCGACAGTGCAGTGCTCCTTCAGTACTGCCCCTCCGACAGTGCGGTGCTCCCTCAGTACTGCCCCTCCGACAGTGCAGCACTCCCTCAGTACTGCCCCTCCGACAGTGCAGCACTCCCTCAGCACTGCCCCTCCGACAGTGCAGTGCTCCTTCAGTACTGCCCCTCTGACAGTGCAGCACTCCCTCAGTACTGTCCCTCCGACAGTGTGCCGCTCCCTCAGCACTGCACTGGAGGAACGCAAATGGTCCTGATTCCACGGAACGCACCAATTCTCAATCTGGCTCTGGCCACATGACCTTATATGTGGAGTCAATGAAAAGCGAAGTAGGACAGAACTTCTCAAATTGTATCAGGGAGCATGGCCACTGTAAGTGTGAGCAAATATTGTTTATTTTGTAACAATTATTATAAACACCTTCAGAAACAATTCCAATTATCCTTCTATATCCCATTAGAATCTCAGTTCAATGAAAGAAAGAAGAAACTTGCATGTGCAGAGTCATGGCAACAAGGAAATGCTGGTGGGAGGGGCCAAGCATGATAGGAACCTGCCCAACTCCTCTCACTCCCCCACGGTCGGGGGCTACCCCATATCGCAGTTGGGGTGCCCGAGCAGTGCTCCAGATGTTGAGCACCCATTGCCAATGGTCGTTTCTGGAAGGGCCCACTTTACGTTTTACCCGCGGAGGGCCTCGTCCAGTACGAGGGCCACGCTTTGCTGCCCGGCCTTCAATGGATAGTTCAAGGAGGCCTTTGTGCAGATGGGATTGCAAAGAATAAAAAGGCGGCACTTGCTCTTCCCTGACTGCTTCCCGGGCTTTCTGGCTCCTAATGTGCCAAGCACGGGTACGGGAAGCAGCACAAGGCAATGTGCATGAGCACTCTCCCGCCATTGGTCGCCCGACATGTCCATCCCCGCGGGGCCCCGCCTTCCCACGGCCAATCGGAAAGCGAGCAGACTCTTCATTACCCGACTGGATGATTCCAACAAGCCATTTTTTTCACCATATCCATTATTTCGATAACTAAAAAACTAAAGCGTTCAAAGAAAATGAAAACAAAATACACAATTTATTAAATGCCCCGATGATTTGGCTCATGGGTGTTGCTGGCAGCAGTGGCCAGGAGGTTAATCTTTCATTCCCGGGGCAGCTCAGGCTTGGTAAACCCCACTCCCAGCTCAGGTACGGTGTCAGGTAGCTGCAGAGTGAAGCTCCCTCCACACCTTTCTCAGTCAATGTGCCTTAGCCTCATCCTGCTGAACCAGTGCGGCGTGATTCAATCCCCACATCAGTCCTCCTGTGGTCTCTCCGAGCAAGTTTGACAGTTCAATGCCAATTTGCACCAACATTGTGTTGCAACCCCGCTGAAAATCAGGCTGGTTCTATAAAGGACATGTGACCCGTCCCACCACAATACCGGCTAGGCTCTCAACACTTGGGAACAAGGAGGAGGCCATTCAGCCCCTCGAGCATGTTCCCCCCTACAATTAGACCATGGCCGATCTGTATCTTAACTCCATCCACCCGTCTTGGTTCCATAACCCTTAGTACGCCTGGCCTAACTACAATCTATCAACCTCTGTTTCAAAACCTTCAACTGACCGCCAGCCTCAACAACTTTTGGAGAGTTCCATGTTTTGAGTTCCAGTATCACCATGAAAAGGTGTGAAGTTTCATGTGTGGGGCGGGGAGGGAGGGGGGGCGGTCATGGGGAGGGTGTCGAGTCAACCTTTGACAAAGCAAAAATCCAAATGACGTTTTGTTTTTCTTTTAGAGTTAAAAACTGCTTAAAAAATAATTAGAAAACATCATCTTAAATGTAAAAAATGCTAAATTTTCCAGTGGAACCTCCCAACCCCGGCCCCACACTTTAGAATTTCTCGGCCTTCAATATTTGCCGTTCCTCTTGCAGCCTATCACTTTATGATTTTATTTTCTACTGACTACACCTGCAGCTCGAGTTACACAGCCTCGGTTCACATGTGGCAGGGTTACAATCGCGTCGTGCTGCAGTTGTTGGCTGCTGTTGTTTCTCTAGTTTGGCGCATTGGCTGGGCCAGCCTGGGGCTATCAGATTATCTTGCAAAGTCTCCCTGCAAACAAAGACTCCAATTAGTTGCCCGCCCTAGACTTTAGCAATGACACTCAGACTCAGTAAGGGCGCAGTGTGGGAAACAGGACTGGCACAGGATCGCACAGCAGTCTGACAGAATATTGTCAGACCAATGGAGCATTTATATAGCGCCTTTCACCACCTCAGGATGTCCCAAAGCGCTTTTCAGCCAATGAAGTTGTTTTGGAGTGTAGTCACTGTTGTAATGTAGGAAACGTGGCAGCCAATTTGTGCACAGCAAGCTCCCACAAACAGCTATGAGATAATGACCAGATAATTTGTTTTAGTGATGTTGGTCAAGGGATTAAAATTGGACACTGGGGAGAACTCCCCTGCTCTTTTTTGAATAGTGGCGTGGGATCTTTTATGTCACCTGAAAGGGCAGACGGGACCTCGGTTTAATGTCTCATCCAAAAGACAGTACCTCCGATAGTGCAGCGCTCCCTCAGTACTGTCCCTCCGACAGTGTGGCGCTCCCTCAGTACTGCCCCTCCGACAGTGCAGCACTCCCTCAGTACTGCCCCTCCGACAGTGTGGCATTCCCTCAGTACTGCCCCTCCGACAGTGTGGTACTCCCTCAGTACTGCCCCTCCAACGATGCGGCGCTCCCTCAGTACTACCCCTCCGACAGTGTGGCACTCCCTCAGTACTGCACTGGGAGTGTTGGCCTGGATTACCTGTTCAAGTCCCTGGAGTGGGATCTGAACCCACAATGTTTTGACTCAGAGGCGAGAGTGCTACTCACTGAGCC
Organism: Pristiophorus japonicus; assembly: GCF_044704955.1. NCBI lineage: Eukaryota > Metazoa > Chordata > Chondrichthyes > Pristiophoridae > Pristiophorus > Pristiophorus japonicus. The sequence goes on along the minus strand of NC_091988.1, from coordinate 201,800,930 downwards.
ACGGCTGACACCTAACTGAAAATGCCTTCACTGTTTTCTATAAATGTCCTGAGCCCATTCCGCTGTCAGCATCCAGGGCAAAAGAGTCAGAGAAAGACAAAATAAGTTGAGAACTAATGAAAGTCAACATGCAACCGAACTAAATCCCACTCATCCCTCACCAACCCCGCCGTCCTCACCGAGGATTCCTTGTCCCCCAATAAATTAACTCCTCACCTTCATCTTCAGATCTCCTTGGGCTTGATCCAGGCTGTTCTCTGGAACCTTGTCCAGCTTTGAATATCATCCCCCTCTCCACTTGTCACCCTTCGACCCCCGCCCCTGGTGTACTCCTTGTTCCCTCCACCCCAAACACTACTGGCTGCCCTGCCCCTCTCCAGCAACCTCCAAACCAAACCCTCTCCCCTTCTCTCTTTTCCTTTAGCAACCTTCTCCAAAACCAGCTGCCATTCACTCTGCTTAACACCTCCTTTTCTAGTGTCATGTCCATTATTGAAGTCCATCGGGATGTGTTTTACATTATAGGTGCTATAGAAATGCAAGTTATTAGAAGTAGGGAATCTTACAAGACAGAACATAAGAACATAAGAAATAGGAGCAGGAGTAGGCCATACGGCCCCTCGAGCCTGGATCACCATTCAATAAGATCATGGCTGATCTGATCATGGACTCAGGTCCACTTCCCCGCCCGCTCCCCATAACCCCTTTATTCCCTTATCGGTTAAGAAGCTGTCTATCTCTGTTTTAAATCCATTCAATGTCCCAGCTTCCACAGCTCTCTGAGATTTACAACCCTCTGAGAGAAGAAATTCAGCCTATCAATTCTATGCTGACTCTTTGTTGCAGCAATCTAAAATTAATCCTATTGCCCCACTCTCCCCCCACACCCCCACACCCCCCCCGGCCCCTCGCTGCCCCCCCGCGCCGCCCCCCACCCCCCACCCAATAGCCCTGGCCAAATATTTCCTCTCTTTCAAACATTTATCCATCTTTCCCTTATTGGCCAAAAATAGCAGCGAACCCGGGGACTGGGAGAAATTTAGAACTCAGCAGAGGAGGACAAAGGGTTTGATTAGGGCAGGGAAAATAGAGTACGAGAGGAAGCTTGCAGGGAACATTAAGACGGACTGCAAAAGCTTCTATAGATATGTAAAGAGAAAAAGGTTAGTAAAGACAAACGTAGGTCCCCTGCAGTCAGAATCAGGGGAAGTCATAACGGGGAACAAAGAAATGACAGACCAATTGAACAAGTACTTTGGTTCGGTATTCACTAAGGAGGACACAAACAACCTTCCGGATATAAAAGGGGTCAGGGGGTCTAGTAAGAAGGAGGAACTAAGGGAAATCCTTATCAGTCGGGAAATTGTGTTGGGGAAATTGATGGGATTGAAGGCCGATAAATCCCCAGGGCCTGATGGACTGCATCCCAGAGTACTTAAGGAGGTGACCTTGGAAATAGCGGATGCATTGACAGTCATTTTCCAACATTTCATAGACTCTGGATCAGTTCCTATGGAGTCGAGGGTAGCCAATGTAACCCCACTTTTTAAAAAAGGAGGGAGAGAGAAAACAGGGAATTATAGACCGATCAGCCTGACATTGGTAGTGGGTAAAATGATGGAATCAATTATTAAGGATGTCATAGCAGCGCATTTGGAAAGAGGTGACATGATAGGTCCAAGTCAGCATGGATTTGTGAAAGGGAAACCATGCTTGACAAATCTTCTGGAATTTTTTGAGGATGTTTCCAGTAGAGTGGACAAGGGAGAACCAGTTGATGTGGTGTATTTGGACTTTCAGAAGGCTTTCGACAAGGTCCCACACAAGAGATTAATGTGCAAAGTTAAAGCACATGGGATTGGGGGTAGTGTGCTGACGTGGATTGAGAACTGGTTGTCAGACAGGAAGCAAAGAATAGGAGTAAATAGGTACTTTTCAGAATGGCAGGCAGTGACTAGTGGGGTACCGCAGGGTTCTGTGCTGGGGCCCCAGCTGTTTGCATTATACATTAATGATTTCGACGAGGGGATTAAATGTAGTATCTCCAAATTTGCGGATGACACGAAGTTGGGTGGCAGTGTGAGCTGCGAGGAGGATGCTACAAGGCTGCAGAGTGACTTGGATAGGTTAGGTGAGTGGGCAAATGCATGGCAGATGAAGTATAATGTGGATAAATGTGAGGTTATCCACTTTGGTGGTAAAAACAGAGAGACAGACTATTATCTGAATGGTGACAGATTAGGAAAAGGGGAGATGCAACGAGACCTGGGTGTCATGGTACATCAGTCATTGAAGGTTGGCATGCAGGTACAGCAGGCGGTTAAGAAAGCAAATGGCATGTTGGCCTTCATAGCGAGGGGATTTGAGTACAGGGGCAGGGAAGTGTTACTACAGTTGTACAGGGCCTTGGTGAGGCCACACCTGGAGTATTGTGTACAGTTTTGGTCTCCTAACTTGAGGAAGGACATCCTTGCTATTGAGGGAGTGCAGCGAAGGTTCACCAGACTGATTCCCGGGATGGCGGGACAGACATATCAAGAAAGACTGGATCAACTGGGCTTGTATTCACTGGAGTTCAGAAGAATGAGAGGGGATCTCATAGAAATGTTTAAAATTCTGATGGGTTTAGACAGGTTAGATGCAGGAAGAATGTTCCCAATGTTGGAGAAGTCCAGAACCAGAGGTCACAGTCTAAGGATAAGGGGTAAGCCATTTAGGACCGAGATGAGGAGAAACTTCTTCACCCAGAGAATGGTGAACCTGTGGAATTCTCTACCATGGAAAGTTGTTGCGGCCAATTCACTAAATATATTCAAAAAGGAGTTAGATGTAGTCCTTACTACTAGGGGGATCAAGGGGTATGGCGAGAAAGCAGGAATGGGGTACTGAAGTTACATGTTCAGCCATGAACTCATTGAATGGCGGTGCATGCTCGAAGGGCCGAATGGCCTACTCCTGCACCTAATTTCTATGTTTCTATGTTAACGGGTGCAATGGTCACTGCCTCAACCATTCCCTGTGGCAAAGCATCAACTCTCTGTGTGTAATGACATTTCCCCGACTCTCTGAGCGACCAGTTCAAATTGATGATCCTTTGTCACTGATGCCCAAACCAGAGGACATAATCATTCTCCATTCACCCTTTTAGAGCCCTTTGTTGTTTACAAACATCTCAATTAAATTGCATCTTCGCCTTCATAGTGTTCCAGTGCAGAACCGCACTGTCGGAGGGGCAGTACTGAGGGAGTGCCGCACTGTCAGAGGGGCAGTACTGAGGGAGCGCTGCACTGTCAGAGGGGCAGTACTGAGGGAGCGCTGCACTGTCGGAGGGGCAGTACTGAGGAAGCGCTGCGCTGTTGGAGGTGCTGTCTTTCAGACCAGTTGTTAAACCGAACCCCGTCTGCCCTCTCAGGTGGATGTAAAAGATCCCACGTCCAGTGTTCCAGGGGAGTTCTCCCGCTGTCCTGGGCCAACATCTATCCCTCAATCAACATCACTAAAACAGATTATCTGGTCATTATTACATTGCTGTTTGTGGGAGCTTGCTGTGCGCAAATTTGCTGCTGTGCTTCTTACATTACAACAGTGACTTCCAGCAGTGATTCTGGTGGGTGATCCATGTCCTAAAAACCCTCAAGGAACATTGGAATTGCTGGACAACAAAAGACCCAGGTTTATCTAGTTCGTCTTCTACCATCCTGGGAGCTGTGTGATACAATGCTGTAATGATAATAGAGTTATTGGCTAATTACAGCAATCAATTCCCAATTTACCTCATCAAAAGCCTGGGTAATTTTGAATTCCTCTATCAACCAATCTCTTGAGCTTCAATCGAATGAAAAAAGCCTCAATTTCTCTCATCTCTCCTCCTATGTGTGTCAGCTCAGCTATCTCAGTGGCTCGCACTCTCTCACCTCAGAGTCAGAAGGCTGTGGGTTCCAGTCCCACTCACAGACTTAAGCATAAAAATCTAGGACAAAAATCCCAATGCAGTGCTGAGGGAGCGCCGCACTGTCGGAGGGGCACTGCTGAGGGATCGCCGCACTGTCACAGGGGCAGTGCTGAGGGAGCGCCACACAGTCGGAGGGGCAGTACTGAGGAAGTGCTGCACTGTCGGAGGGGCAGTACTGAGGGAGTGCTGCACTGTTGGAGGGGCAGTACTGAGGGAGCGCTGCACTGTCGGAGGGGCAGTGCTGAGGGAGCGCTGCACTGTCGGAGGGGCAGTACTGAGGGAATGCAGCACTGTCGGAGGGGCAGTACTGAGGGAGCGCTACACTGTCGGAGGGGCAGTACTGAGGGAGCGCTGCACTGTCGGAGGGGCAGTACTGAGGGAGTGCTGCACTGTCGGAGGGGTAGTACTGAGGGAGCGCTGCGCTGTCGGAGGGGTCGTCTTTTGGATGAGACGTTGAACCGAAGCCCCATCTGCTCTTTCAGGTAGACGTAAAAAATCCCATGGCACCATGTTGAAGAAGAGCGGGGGTGTTATCCCTGGTTTCCTTGGCCAACATTTATCACTCAAGCAAATTATTTGGTCATTATCACATTGCTGTTTGTGGGAGCTTGCTGTGCACAAATTGGCTGCCACATTTCCTACATTACAACAGTGACTACATTTCAAAAAGTACTTCATTGACTACGCTTTGAGACGTCCGGTGGCCGTGATAGGCGCTATATAAATGCAAGTCTTTCTTATTTCAATGAGGGACTTCAGTGATGTGGAGAGACTGGAGAAGCTGGGGTTGTTCTCCTTAGAGCAGGGAAGGTTAAGGGGAGATTGATGGAGGTGTTCAAAATCACGAGGGGGTTTGATAGAGTAAATAAGGATAAAGTGTTTCCAGTGACGGGAGGGTCAGTAACCAGAGGGCACAGATTTACGGTTATTAGCAAAAGAACCAGAGGGGGAGAGGAGAATGTTTTTACGCAGCGAGTTGTTGTGATCTGGAACGCGCTGCCTGAAAGGGCAGATTCAATAGTAACTTTCAAACAGGGAATTGGATAAATAGTTGAAAAGGAGAAATTTGCAGGGCTGTGGGGAAAGAGTGGGGGGGGTGGGGGGAGTGGGACTGATGGGATCGCTCGATCAAAGAGCCGTCACAGGCACGATGGGCCGAATGGACTCCTGCGCTGTAAGATTCAATGATAGCCAAAGCTTCTCATAAGAACATAAGAAATAGGAGCAGGAGTAGGTCATACGGCCCCTCGGTCCTGCTCTGCCATTCAATGAACTTTTACCTCAACTCCACTCTCCCGCCCGATCGCCATTCCTGGTGTATCTTAATGATCCTCTTCTGCACCCTCTCCATGGGCCTCCACATCCTTCCTGTAGTAAAGTGCCCAAGACTGGGCACACTGTTCTAACCGGGATCTAAGCCATGGTTCGATGGCCCATCTACTCCATTAGAAATGTAGAAACATAGAAAATAGGTGCAGGAGTAGGCCATTCGGCCCTTCGAGCCTGCACCGCCATTCAATAAGATCATGGCTGATCATCACCTCAGTACCCCTTTCCACCTTTCTCTCCATACCCCTTGATCTCTTTAGCCATAAGGGCCATAAGGAAAGACAACTGGGGCTGTGTTGTTGCGCCATGAAGAGTGCAGCGGAAGCAGCAGGTGCAGGGGTGTAAGAATAAAAGTGTTTATTAATTATTAAAATTGATTCTGTGTATGTATAAATGTTAAAAGTGTAGATTATACAGAAAGGCCTGTTTGTATTGGAACAAAATGAAAGCCCACAGTTTGCCAGCATGGGCTGAGTTTTGAAAGAAACAAAAGGGAAGGCCCCAGAGCTGCCACATGGGTTGTGTGTATTGGAAAGTCATTTAAACCAATCAAGAGATGGCTGAGCCAGACCAGACAGGCACATGTGTGAGGAGAGCCAATAAGGAGCTGCCCTGGAACCAAGGTCCAATCCTGAGGCTTTCTGAGAGACAATGGCTTTTGAGAGGTATAAGGAACTCAGCCAATGACTTTTCTCTCTCTCCTGAACCAGCCAGCCAAAGGGAAGTAACATATATCACTCTTTATTATAACCTCATTGTATCTGTTGTAACCAAGGTAGATGTGTGTGTGTGTGTATTTTTTTAAAAATAAGCTGTTCCAATTATTTTAAAAGAATTGTCTCACTGTCAAATTTAATGCCAGAGATTTAGAAATCTTACAGGAACGTCCGTTCCCAGTTCACGGTTGGCCTGTTCTGGTTGTGCATTGACAGGTTCACCATCTTGGGCAGGACTCCATTCTGCAGTCTGCACCCCGGGAAGTGCGTTTGCTGATTTTTTTTGTTGCAGAATGAATCCAAAAGCGTTCAGTAAAAACAAAAAAAACCCCAAATGAAGGACGGAACAGATGGTGAAGCGATCCCAGTAGGTCAGAAGCTCGAGGGGAGATTACGATTCTTCCCACATCCGATGACAAGTGTGAGCCGATTGATCCCAGTGCCCCCGGACGCTCTCCATTGTACAAGGCACCCGGTGCTGTCAGTGAATAGAGACAACATTCCAGTGACAGATCACAGATATAAAAGGATTCTCCTCCCTCCCTCCCTCCGCCCGCCCAGTCTCCAGGGCCTTCCGCTTGTTTACAGTGCCCCGATTGGGCACTAAATGAGGATTAAGCCAGAAAGCTCCTTCTCGGATCTTGCTACCGTGGGAGTGTGGCGGAAGGTACCGGAAAGCGGTTGGACGTGCTGGGCCCGTGGTCAGCCTTGCAAGGGGAACAAGCCTCTGGCCACTCTCTGCAGGTCAATGATGCTGAGGGTGAGGGGGCTGTGGGCAGCATAGCCCGGCCAGAGACTCCCAAACACTGGCACCTCCTTCCTCCCCGGCACAGAACGGACCCGGCCTTAGACTGGAGGCCAGAGCTGGAGAGGGAGGGGGCGAACGGCATCCAGACACATACAAAGAAAGAAAAGAAAGACTCGCATTTCTATAGCGCCTTTCATGATCTCAGGGCGTCCCAAAGCGCTTTACAGCCATTGAAGCACTTTTGACGTGTAGTCACTGTTGTAATGTGGGAAACGCAGCAGCCAATTTGTGCACAGCAAGCTCCCACCAACAGCAATGCGATAAATGACCAGATACGCAACATGATGGGCTGGAATGGCCTCCTCCTGCGCTGAAAATTTCTATGTTTCTATAATCTGATGTTGGTGGATGAATAAATATTGGCCAGGACACCGGGGATAACTCCCCTGCTCTTCTTTGAAATAGTGACCATGGGATCTTTTACATCCACCTGAGAGAGCAGACGTTGGTTCAACGTCTTATCCGAAAGACGACACCTCTGATATTACTGCACTCTCTTAGTACTGCCCCTCTGATAGTGCAGTGCCCCCTCAGTACTGCCCCTCTGACAGTGCAGCACTCCCTCAGTACTGCCCCTCCGACAGTACAGCGCTCCCTCAGTACTGCCCCTCTGACAGTGCGGCACTCCCTCAGTGCTGCCCCTCCGACAGTGCGGCACTCCCTCAGTACTGCCCCTCTGACAGTGCGGCACTCCCTCAGTACTGCCCCTCCGACAGTGCGGCACTCCCTCAGTACTGCCCCTCTGACAGTGCGGCACTCCCTCAGTACTGCCCCTCCGACAGTGCGGCACTCCCTCAGTACTGCCCCTCTGACAGTGCGGCACTCCCTCAGTACTGCTCCTCTGACAGTGCGGCGCTCCCAGAGTACTGCCCCTCCGACAGTGCGGCGCTCCCAGAGTATTGCCCCTCCGACAGTGCAGCACTCCCTCAGTACTGCCCCTCTGACAGTGCGGTGCTCCCAGAGTACTGCCCCTCCGACAGTGCAGTGCCCCCTCAGTACTGCCCCTCCGACAGTGCGGCACTGGGAGTGTCAGCCTGGATTTTTGTGCTCAAGCCTCTGGAGTGGGACTTGAACCCACAACCTTCTGACTCAGAGGCGAGAGTGCTGCCACGGCTGACAGCGGGCGAGGAAATAGTCCTAATCACGTTTACCCGCCCTGTGCCCATAGCCCTTCTTCATCTGTCAAATCTAAATTAATCAACAGGAAATACAACCAGAGTTGATGCTCAATTCAGGATCATCAGGAACTGATCAGATTGGTTCCGGGGATGGGGGGTGACAGTTAGGTGGACAGATTGGAGAAGCTGGGGTTGTTCTCCTTGGAGTAGGGGAGGCCAAGAGGAGATTTGATCGAGGTGTTTAAAACCATGAAGGGTTTAGGGAGAGTAAATAAAGAGGAACAGTTTCCAGTGGCTGAAGGGCCGAGAACCAGAGGGCCCAGATTTAAGGCAACACGCGGAAAAGCTTTCTTACACAATGAGTGGTTAGGTTTTAGATGCACTGCCTGATAGGATGGTGAAGGCGGATTCAATAGTCGCCTTCAAAAAGGAATTGGATAAATACCGGAAGAAGAAACATTTGCAGGGATATGGGGAAAGGGCGGGGAGTGGAATGATTGGATTGCTCTTCGAAGGAGCTGGTGCCAAATGGATTCGATGGGGTAGATCGGGTGGAACCATTCCCTCTGGCGGGGGAGTCCAGAACAAGGGGCAAAACCTTAAAATTAGAGCCCGGCCGTTCAGGGGGTGATGTCAGGGAGCACTTCTTCACACAAAGGGTGCTGGGAATCTGGAACTCTCTCCCCCAAAAGCTGTTGAGGCTGGAGGTCAATTGAACATTTCAAAACTGTGATTGATAGATTATTGTTAGGCGAGGACATTAAGGGTTACGGAACCAAGGCAGGTCGATGGGATTGAGGTACAGATCAGCCATGATCTCACTGAATGGCGGACGGGGCTCGAGGGGCTGAATGGCCTCCTCCTGCTCCTACAATCGGGGCTATTGGGTGGTAACCCATGCTCCCTTCAAGCACAGCATTCCTGGGAGGCCTCGTGAGATCGCTGAACTTAACCTGCTGGGCTTCTGGAGAGAGGGAAGGGCCTGGGGGGAGATGGTGAGAAACCGGGGGTCAGGGGAGTTGATCTCGCAAGGGGCAACTTTATCACTGGTGGCCAACTCAAAAATTCTTGAGTAAAGTGTTTGTGAGGATGCTTGCACAGGCAGTCAGAGCCAATATTACTGCCAACAATTCCACTTGCTGATCTGAATCTTAGTTGACATTTTAAAGGAAAACGGCATCTGTTGCTAATATCTCGCACACATTTACATTGCTTCATGTATTTAAAATAAAAAACATGTCCATTAGTATTCAGAATTAGTCATTAACAATCCTTGCTTTCCGGAACCTTCCAGAAGAAGTTCGGAAGCTTCTCAATTGAATTAGTTCCACAGCAGGGGACCTTCTGAGTTCATTTTGAAAATCCTTTAACCCTCAGAATGTTTGGCCAACCCATCTAAATTCCTCACTGCAAAGATTCCCCTCCGCTTCGATACAACAAAGACCAAGCTCTTCGCTTGCCGGACGTGGGCCCTCCTCCAGCCACTCTCTCCCCGCAAACAAAATGTCCCGTGTCGCCGCTTGCCCGAGCTCCCCAGCGCACGGCGCCCGCCACCGCTGGCTGCCGTCAGAAGTCCAGGGGCCTGATCATCATGGTGGTCGCCCGCAGCGAGTAGCTGGGGCCCCGGAAGTAGTGCCACTTGATGCCGTTCAGCTTTCGGATGTTGTTGCCTGCCGTGTAGTACATCCCGTTCAGGTTGGACAGGCCGCAGGCATCAAACCACCAGCCTGCAGTGTGAGAGAGGGAGAGGATCAGTGTCAGGCCGAGGTACCTCAGCGTCTCCACACTGAATATAGTCAACAGCGCTGATCGAACAAGAGCCAAGCATTGCATGAGTCAATTTCTGCACGTCTTAGGAATAACAACTTACATTTATATAGCACCTATAGCGTCCAAAGCAAGCGCTCTACTCAGAGCTCCTTCACGGCAAACGAGCCAAAGGTGGGCAGCGGAAACGTTACAAGGACACCCACAAAGCCTCCCTGATAAAGTGCAACATCCCCACTGACACCTGGGAGTCCCTGGCCAAAGACCGCCCTCAGTGGAGGAAGAGCATCCGGGAGGGTGCTGAGCACCTCGAGTCTCGTCGCCGAGAGCATGCAGAAAACAAGCGCAGGCAGCAGAAAGAGCGTGTGGCAAACCAGACTCTCCACTCACCCTTTCCCTCAACCACTATCTGTCCCACCTGTGACAGGGACCGTGGTTCTCGAATTGGACTGTTCAGCCACCTAAGGGCTCATTTTTGGAGTGGAAGCAAGTCTTCCTCGATTCCGAGGGACTGCCTATGAAGATGATGAGACCGAGCCACGGAAAGAGATATCAGGACAGGTGACCAAAAGCTTGGACTGAGCACTAGGTTTTAAGGAGGAGAGGGAGGTAGAGAGACGGAGAGGTTTAAGGAAGGAATTCCAGAGCTTGGGGCCCAGGCACGGCCACCAATGGTGGAGCGATTGTAATCAGGGGATGCGCAAGAGGCCAGAATTAGAGGAGCGCAGAGATCTCAGAGGGTTGTGGGGCTGGAGGAGGTTACAGAGATAGGGAGGGGTTCTGGGCCATGGAGGGATTTGAACACAAGGACGAGTATGTTAAAATTGAGGTGTTGTCGGATCGGGAGCCAACACCGCTGGTAATGTGTGGGCTGGTACCAGAGAAATAACCATGAGCGCTGCCCAAAATCATTGCACAAACCCAACTGGTTCACTAATGCCCTTTACTAAGTGAACCCATCGCCCCTCCTCAGTCTGGCCTACATGTGACTCCAATCCCAACCTACTTAGTGGACTACCAATTCTCTTTGACGTCTCGGTTATAATTACCACTGCGACAGCAGATATGACACCAGGATTGCAGCAGTTCAAGAAACAGACCCACCTCAGCCTGACTCAGAGTAATTAGGTATCAATCTTGCTGATACTGGCCACATCCTGTGAGCACAAGTGACAAGTAACACCCCAGTGTCACCTCTAAATGCCCGTAGCCAGGATATACGGTACAGCATTCCAAACCCGCGACCTCCAACACTCAGGAGGACAAGGGAAGCAGGCGAATGGGAGCACCCCCACTCCAACTTCCTCCCGGAGTCACACACCATCCTGACTTGGAACTATAGCGGCTGTTCCTTCATCATCGCTGGGTCACAATCCTGGAACTCCCTCCCTAACAGCACTGTGGGAGCACCTTCACCACACGGACTGCAGCGGTTCAAGAAGGCGGCTCACTTGAGCACAAAATCTCGGCTGACACTCCGGGAGTGCTGCACTGCTGGAGGTGCAGTTTTTCGGATGAGACATTCATACCGATACCTCGTCTGCCCTCTCAGGGGAATGTAAAAGCTCCCATGGTAACTATTTTTCCCCGGTGTCCAGGGGCCAATATTTATCCCTCAACCAACATCACAAAAAACAGATTATCTGGTCATTTATCACATTGCTGTTTGTGGGAGCTTGCTGTTCGCAAGATGGCTGCCGCATTTCCCACATTACACAGTGACTACACTTCAAAAAGTACTTCACTGGTTGCTAAGTGCATTGGGACGTCCTGAGGTCGTGAAAGGCGCTATATAAATGCAGGTCCTTTCTTTCCTTCTTTCTCAAGGGCAACTAGGGATGGGCAATAAATGACGGCCTTGCCAGTGACGCCTAATCCCGAGAATGAATAAACTAAGAAGCAGCTTGGAGCAAGACTTGGATGTGAGACCCGAGGGCCAGCTCACCCCGTGCTCATTAATGACTTGGAAGAAGGGACTGAGTGTAACGTAGCCAAGTTTGCTGACGATACAAAGATGGGGGAAAAAGCAATGTGTGAGGAGGACACACAAAATCTGCAAAGGGACATAGACAGGCTAAGTGAGTGGGCAAAAATTTGGCAGATGGAGTATAATGCTGGAAAGTGTGAGGTCATGCACTTTGGCAGAAAGAAAATCAAAGAGCAAGTTATTATTTAAACGGAGAAAGATTGCAAAGTGCTGCAGTACAGCGGGACCTGGGGGTACTTGTGCACGAAACACAAAAGGTTAGTATGCAGGTACAGCAAGTGATCAGGAAGGCCAATGGAATCTTGGCCTTTATTGCAAACGGGATGGAGTATAAAAGCAGGGAAGTCTTGCTACAGTTACACAGGGTATTGGTGAGGCCACACCTGGAATACTGCGTGCAGTTTTGGTTTTCATATTTACGAAAGGATATACTTGCTTTGGAGGCAGTTCAGAGAAGGTTCACTCGGTTGATTCCGGAGATGAGGGGGTTGACTTATGAGGAAAGATCGAGTAGATTGGACCTCTACTCATTGGAATTCAGAAGAATGAGAGGTGATCTTTTCGAAACGTATAAGATTATGAGGGGGCTTGACAAGGTGGATGCAGAGAGGATGTTTCCACTGATGGGGGAGACTAGAACTAGAGGGCATAATCTTAGAATAAAGGGCCGCCCATTTAAAACTGAAATGAGGAGGAATTTCTTCTCTCAGAGGGTTGTAAATCTGTGGAATTCGCTGCCTCAGAGAGATGTGGAAACTGGGACATTGAATAAATTTAAGACAGAAATAGAAGGTTTCTTGATGATAAGGGAATAAGAGGTTATGGGGAGCGGGCAGGGAAGTGGAGCTGAGTCCATGATCAGATCAGCCATGATCGTATTGAATGGTGGAACAGGCTCGAGGGGCAGTATGGCCTACTCCTGCTCCTATTTCTTATGTTATGTTCTTATGTTCAACGCCGGGGAAGGTTTGAACGCAACAGACAGATCCTAAATGATCAAGATTTAGACACAGCTGCAATGGATACTGTACTAGGAGGAATGTTCCAAATGTTTAGCTTGTTAGTGGGGCTGGTGAAAGCTGTCACTGACCAACTCTGCTGTCTGCACACATTAAATGCTGCAAACATGCTGAAATATTAGCTCTCCCGCGGTCAGGCGGGCTGCTTTATTCCCTTTACTCACGACCTTTGCTCCCTGCTCATCTATTTTGCAGGAAACCTTTCCCACATTTCCAATAACATACCCTTCCCTGTGATGTTGACAGCCTCCCACACTGTGCGAGGGTGGGCTGGACCTCAGACTGTGGGGGAGCAGCAAGAATCTCAGCCCAAAAACTTATAGCACAGAAACAGGCCATTCAGCCCAACAGGTCCACCCCGGACTTGCATTTCTATAGCACCTTCCACAAACTCCGGGCGCCCCAAAGCACTTTACAGCCATTAAATTATTTTAGAAGTGTTGTAATCTGGGAAACACAGCAGGCAATTTCCACACAGCAAGCTCCCGCAAACAGCAATGAGATAATGACTAGTTAGTCTGTTTTAGTAATGTTGGTCAAGGGATTAATACTGGACACGGGGGAGAATTCAACTGCTCTCTTTTGAATAGTGGTCGTGGGATCTTTTACATTCTCCTGAGAGGCAATGTGATGATACACCAGACAATCTACTTTACTGATGTTGGTGGAGGGATTAATATTGGCCAGGACACAGGATGGAACTGGCTTGCTCTCCTTCGAAACAGTACCATGGGATCTTTTATGTCCACCCGAGAGGGCAGATGGGTAATGGTTCAATGAAGGACGGCATCTCCAACAGTGCAGTGCTCCTTAGTACTGCCCCTCCAACAGTGTGGTGCTCCCTCAGTACTGCCCCTCCAACAGTGCAGCACTCGCTCAGTATTGCACCTCCAACAGTGCTGCACTCCTTCAGTATTACCCCTCCGACAGTGCAGCACTCCCTCAGTACTACCCCTCCAACAGTGCAGCACTCCCTCAGTATGCTCCTCCGACAGTGCGGCACTCCCTCAGTACTGCCCCTCCGACAGTGCAGCACTCCATCGGTACTGCCCCTCCAACAGTGTGGCGCTCCCTCAGTACTGCCCCTCCGACAATGCGACATTCCCTCCGTACTGCCCCTCCGACAGTGTGGCATTCCCTCCGTACTGCCCCTCCGACAGTGCTGCACTCCCTTGTCGTCTGTCACATGGATGAACTTCAACAATTGTACATCCCTGACTGGCGTAAAAATAAAACGATGAAGGTGGCTCAACCATGGCTAACAAGGGAAATTCCGGTCTGTCGCTGTTGGGGTTGTCCATGAGGGTCCTGACGTTCCAGGTCCAGAACTTCATTTTGTAGGGCGGAAAATGCCTATGCATGAGTTCTTTTAACATGGGCTGGCCATTGCACACTGGCTACCACACGGGCTTAGCAGAGCAAAGTCTTGATCCGGTGGCAAGGGGGTCCGAGACGACTGGAGACCAGGCTCGACTGTATGGGCTGGCTGCCTACAGTGGGATGTAAGCCGTAAGCTCGGTGCTGAGCAACGCCTTCAGGAGAGGTGGTGGGAGATCTGAGGTGTGATGAAGGGTGGGGATGAGAGACGCTGCGTTCTACTCGCATTGTTTGGCTGCACCGTGCTCCATTTTGTATCTGGAAGGGTGGTGGGAGAAGCCAGAGTGGCCGCCACCATTACCCATACCACGTGCCCGACAGATGTTCCTCCGCAGCTCCTCCAGGCCTCTGCGATTGGGCTGCTGGGGCCTATTCTGATCAGGCCGAAGGGACTCCGCGGGCACCTCTGGACCGGGTCGGCTGGCTGAAGGGTGCAGGGGAGCATCGCACCCGGTGGGTGGGCTTCGTAAGCATCTGGTTACGAAGGACCCAGTTAAGAAAGCCCTATACAGCCAGCACCTCACTGCCAACCTGGCGACCCTCGATGACCCTGAGACGCAGAGTGCCCACAGCACCTGGACCGCCCTCAAGGCCTCCATAACCATCGCCTGCGAAGAGACGCTCGGTCACTCAACCAGGAAACACCAGCACTGGTTTAGCGAGAATAACCAGGAGATCCAGGAGTTAATAAACCGCAAGTGCAAGGCATTCCTGAACTTAAAGCTGCAACCCAATTCGGTAATGTCAAAGCAGCTCTACAGGCGGCTGAAGGCCGACGTCCAACAAAAAACCCGCGACCTAAAGAACAGATGGTGGGTGGAGAAAGCACAGGAGATCCAGCAGCTGGCCGACAACCACGCGTGCGAGGATTCTTCACCGCAGTCATGACCACCTACAGCCCAAGCACCCAAGGCTCCACCCCACTACTGGCCAAGAACGGAGAGGTGCTCATCAAGGACACAGAGGCAGTCAGGGCCCACTGGAAGGAGCACTTCGAAGATCTCCTTAACCAAGACTCTGCCTTCGACACGAGTGTCTTCGACTCCATCCCACAGCATGCTACCCGCCACCATCTCGGCAAAACGCCAGCCCTTCACGAGGTAGAAAAGGCCATCCATCAGCTCAAGAACAACAAGGCAACAGGAGCAAATGGAATCCCCACTGAGGCACCAAAGTATGGCAGAGAGGCACTATTGGCACAAATGCATGGCCTCATCACTCTTATCTGGAAGGAGGAGAGTATGCCAGGACATTTCAAAGATGCCGTAATCGTGACCATCTTCAAAAAAGGGGACAAGTCCGACTGCGGCAACTACGGAGGAATCTCCCTGCTGTCAGCCACTGGGAAAGTCATCGCAAGAATCCTCCTCAACCGTCTTCTCCCTGTGGCTGAAGAGCTCCTCCCGGAGTCAGAGCCTACGGCCACAATAGTCTGAAAATGCCCGATCTTGTCTGATCTCAGAAGCTAAGCAGAGTCAGGCTTGGTTTGTTATAGTCCTTACTACTAGGGGGATCAAGGGGTATGGCGAGAAAGCAGGAATGGGGTACTGAAGTTGCATGTTCAGCCATGAACTCATTGAATGGCGGTGCAGGCTAGAAGGGCCGAATGGCCTACTCCTGCACCTATTTTCTATGTTTCTAAGTTTCTATGTTTCTATAGTGCGGATTCCATCCACTACAGGAGACAACACCTGCGACAACTACAAGAGAAATGCAGGGAACAGCACCAACCACTGTACATGGCCTTCTTTATCCTCACAAAGGCCTTTGACACTGTCAACTGTGAGGGATTATGGAGCGTCCTCCTCCGTTTCGGTTGCCCCAAAAATTTGTCATCATCCTCCGCCATGACATGCAGGCCGTGATCCTGACCAACGGATCCCACAGACCCAATCCACGTCCGGACCGGGGACAAGCAGGGCTGCATCATCACACTAACGCTCTTCTCGATCTTCCTCGCTGCAAGGCTTCATCTCACTATCAACAAGCTCCACGCTGGAGTGGAACTAAACGACAGAACCAATGGGAACCTGTTCAACCTTCGTCGCCTCCAGGCTAGATCCAAGACCGTTCTATCCTCTGCCGTCGAACTACAGTACACGGACAATGCTTGGTCTGCGCGGACTCAGAGGCCGAACTCCAAGCATCGTCAACACTTTCACCGAGACAAAGGTCCTCCACCAACCTGACTCGCCACACAGCACTGCCCCCCAGTCATCAAAATCCACGGTACAGTCTTGGACAACGTGGACTATTTTCCATACCTTGGGAGCCTACTACCAACAAGGGCAGACATCGATGACGAGGTCCAACACCGCCTCCAGTGTGCCAGCACAGCCTTCGGCCACCTGAGGAAGAGAGTGTTCGAAGACCAGGACCTCAAATCTGGCACCAAGCTTATGGTCTACAGGGCAGTAGTGATACCCGCCCTCCTATATGGCTCAGAGACGTGGACTATATACAGCAGACATCTCAAAACATTGGAGAAGTACCACCAACGGTATCCCCGCAAGATCCTGCAAATCCACTGGGAGAAGAGACGCACCAACGTCAGTGTTCTCGCTTAGGCCAACATCCCCAGCATTGAAGCACTGACCACACTCAACCAGCTCCATTGGGCAGGCCACATTGTCCACATGGCCGACACGAGACTCCCAGAGCAAGTGCTCTACTCGGAACTCCTACACGGCAAGCGAGCCCCAGGTGGGCAGAGGAAATGTTTCAAGGACACCCTCAAAGATGCCTTGATAAAGTGGAACATCCCCACTGGTGCCTGGGAGTCCCTGGCCCAGGACCACCCTAAGTGGAGGAAGAGCATCCGGGAGGGCGCTGAGCACCTCGAGTCTCGTCGCCGAGAGCATGCGGAAACCAAGCGCAGGCAGCGGAAGGAGCGTGCAGTAAACCAGTCCCACCCTCCCCTTCCCTCAACCACTGTCTGTCCCACGTGTGACAGAGACTGTAATTCCCACATTGGACTGTTCAGCCACCTGAGAACTCACTTTTAGAGTGGAAGCAAGTCTTCCTAGATTTCGAGCGACTGCCTATGATGATGATGATGATAAATACAAGTTGTTGTTGTAAGAAAGATAGACTTCCGAATATCTTTCCACCCGATGTAAAGCTGCACCGTGACGTGAGTACCGGGCCCTCGCAGAGTCACGCCCCCCACCCCCGTACCTCCAGTCAACATCAGCGCGCACTTGCAGTGACAGTTGTCGTTGTCCGCGTCCCTTGTACTGAAACTCGCTCCGTGAACGGCCAGGCTGCTCTGGTGTCCTGCCGTGCCGCTGTACCCCTTCAGGGAGAGCCTGCGGAGAGAAAGGGGGAAAGTGAGGCCCGGCCGGAACGCAGCTCAGTCGCGATACATGACTGTATTCAGCGAAATCCCCTCGGAGCCTCTCCCGAGGCCGCCGCCACTTCTCCGGGATGTGCGAGGGGAGGAACCCGCTCTCCAGGCCCATGGTAGCTGCTCCCAGGGCCCTCAGTGCCCTGATTCTCACCAGGGTCCTCAACCCCGGGGCTGACTGCTCTCCAGCACCCGGCCCAAAGTGGGTGGGTGGGGGCGGGAGAGAGTGGGGGGAGGGGGGTGGGAGAGCGGGTGGGGTGGGCTTGGGTTGGGAGAGCGGGTGGGGTGGAGTTGGGCTGAGTGGGGTTGGGAGAGCGGGTGGGGTGGGGTGGAGTTGGGTTGGGAGAGCGGGTGGGGTGGGGTGGAGTTGGGTTGGGCTGGGTGGGGGTTGGGAGGCGGGGTGCGTTCAGAGAGCGGGTGGGGTTGGGTTGGGCTGGGCTGGGTGGGTTGGGTGTGGGCCTGTCTGCGAGGGTGGGGGGGGTGGGCTGGGCTGGGCTGGGTGGGTTGGGTGTGGGCCTGTCGGGGAGGGGGTGAGTGGGCGGCTGGGCTGGGTGGGTTGGGTGTGAGCCTGTCTGGGAGGGTGGGTTGGGTGTGGGCCTGTCTGGGAGGGTGGGCTGGGCTGGGTGGGTTGGGTGTGTGCCTGTCTGGGAGGGTGAGGGGGTGAGTGGGCTGGGCTGGGTGGGGTTGGGAGAGCGGGTGGGGTGGGGTGGAGTTGGGTTGGGCTGGGTGGGGGTTGGAGGCGGGGTGGGTTCAGAGAGCGGGTGGGGTTGGGTTGGGCTGGGCTGGGTGGGTTGGGTGTGAGCCTGTCTGGGAGGGTGGGGGGTGGGCTGGGCTGGGTGGGTTGGGTGTGGGTCTGTCTGGGAGGGTGGGGGGGTGAGTGGGGGGCGGTGGGCTGGGCTGGGTGCTGGCACTCCTCTAGCACCTCTCACAGCCGCCTGCAGCGATCACATGCTGTCTCAGATCACCGTCACCCTGTTGCTCTGTCTGATGCTTGGGGGAAGCACTGAGCGTCCAGAGAGAGAGAGAGGGAATGTTCCGTGCTTTGAGTCTTTGCCAAAACTATCGACAAAAAGGCTGTTGGGATGAATGATGAGGTGACAGAGAGAGTGACATGACTGAGGGCGAACTGCGGATAAGTCCATTATCTGGAGAGTTTAGATTGTGTTGGATAAACAGACAATTTGACAAGAGAGCGATCTGGCTACATTCTTGGAGGTTACCATACTGACTGAAGCCCAGAGCTTCGAGCACACAGTCGCTCCCATTAGAAACCAGCCTTGAACAACACATCACTGTTTGCTTTGGCTGCAGGATGCAAGATTTGTTCTATCTTATTTGAGAAAAATAAATTCCCGATTTTGATATATTTAAGCTGGTTTTATGCTTCTGTACGGGTCGGTTTCTGTTCCTCTTGTCCCCGTATCACTCTCGTTCACAGGCTCTGCCTTTGCCTCTCTTTCTCCAGTTGGTATCTCTCAGCATTTTTTGCTCTGTGTCCCTCTCTGTCTATTTCAGTCTGTGTGTGTGTGTGTGTGTCTCTCTCTCCTCCCCCTCTCTCTCACCGTCTCTTTCTCTATCTCACTGTGTCCTTCAGTCTCTATGTGCCTCTCTCTCACTGTCTTTCTCTGTATCTGTCTCTCTTAGTCTGTGTGTGTCCCTCTTTCTGTCTCACTGTATCTGTCTCTCAACCTGTGTGTGTCCCCCTCTGTCCCTGAATATGTCTTTGCTCCTATGTCTGCCTCTATCTCCTCTCCTACAATGTGATAAGATGGATGACCCATTGGCTATAAACTTCCTTGCAGCAGTATAGTGATCGTGGGCCAGTCTAGGACTGCAGTGTGCAATACCCCTTGTGTGTGATCTTCAAAATAGTTCTGTCGGATCTTTTATGTCCACTTAAGAGAGCAGAAGGTGCCTCGGTTTATCGTCTGATCTGAAAGATGGCACCTCCGACAGTGCAGCCTAGATTTTTGTGCTCAAGTCCCTGAAGTGGGACTTGAACCCACAACTCATCTGACACTATGCATGAAGAAAAAAATAATGCTCTCGGAGACCACTGGTCTTGAAGTGCATTTTACAGTGCAGAAACAGGCCATTCAACTTAATGGTTCCTCCTCTCAATGCTAAGAACACTGGTATCCCTGTCCTCTGGACGGCCAAGGGCAACTCAACTGACCAGCCAAAAACACAGTCAGTGTTTGTGGGATCTTGCTATATGCAAATTGGCTCCCACTTTCCCAACGTTACAGCAGTGGCAGTGCCCCAGGGAGGAGAATCGGAAGGCAGGTATGGACAGAGAATTAAAGAGATGAGAGCAGAAACAGAGAGAGCTCTGCCTGAGATTGAGTAGATTGGGCCTATATTTATTGGAGTTTCGAAGATAGAGAGGAGATTTCATTGAAACGTATAACATTCTTAGAGGGCTTGACAGGGTAGATGCTGAGAGACTCTTTCCCCGGGCTGGGGAGTCCAGAACCAAGTGTCACAGTCTCAGGATAAGCAGCCGGCCATTTAGGACTGAGATGAGGAGGAATTTCTTCACTCAGAGCGAACCAAAGGATATGGGGATCGGAGTTGAGGTCAATGATCAGCCATGATCTTATTGAATGGCGGAGCAGGCTCGAGGGGCCAAATGGCCAACTCCTGCCCCTAGTTCTTATGTTCTTAAGTGAGTCAAAGCCTATTAAACGCTCAGATAGCAGAGGGAAGGTAATGACAAGCTTCACGTGCTCACACTATGGGCTCTGGACTGCCCGTGGTGGGTTTTATCACATATGGCACCCCAGGGGGTTATTTCACAGTCAGTCAGTGAAGTGGACTTCTGACCATTTACAACCTATCCACTTTTATGAGGTTTAAAAAAGATGAATTATTATGAAGACGATAAATTCATCTGCCCGATCCTTTTCTGTTCCTGCGTTATATTGGCCAAACTTGCAAAAGAAATAATAAAATCTGGCAGGCCAAGATCGATGACATCATGAACAGCGGGAGCGCTGGAGTGTTTGGAGTGTGATATTTCGGTCTGGGAACCATTCATTCTGCTGCGGTGACATTTATTAGCCTCCCAGTGACCGTTTGTCACCAAGAACAGACCCGGTACCTGTAACTCTGCTTCTCGCTGCTCAAGTGGAACTTCTCATACAAGGAAAAGACTTGGTTGCCATCCCAGTCCCTCAGCTCAATCCGTAACGAGTAGGCCTGCTGGCTGGTCAGCAGGTAAACCACTTCATTCCCCAGCCAGTACTCGCCCGAGCCATGTCCGAACCCCTGCGGGAGAGAGACGGGGGGGGGGTTAGAATGGCTGTCGGAGGGCAACACTTTACTGCAAAACCAGAAGAGGAAAGAAAGAATGAATGCCTTTCACACAAAACTCAGGACGTCCCAAAGAGCTTCACAGGCAATGAAGCATTTTTGAGATGTAGGAAATTCGTGGAAAGTTACATTTAAAATTTTCTACGATTTGCAAACTTTTTTTTAAAGTTGTGGGACAGACAAGTGATCAAAGTTTTGTCTATGTCATGCGCCTGATATTCATCGCGGGAGGGAGTGAGTGAGAGGGAGTGAGTGAGAGGGAGTGAGTGAGAGGGAGTGAGTGAGTGAGCGAGCGAGCGTGCGTGTTGGGTCCATACAGCAGAGCCTGATCTCCAATCGTCTTGGGTCACCTTGCCACTGGACCAAGACCTTGCTCTATCAAGCCCGTGTGGTAGCTGGTGAAGAAATTGTTCGACAAACTTCTCAAGGTTTAGAGTTCAGGGGCTGATCGAGGAAGGAGCTGAGCAGGGAGCAACTCCAGTCTTGTTCTTGAATGGACAGAGAGGTTGGCAAGAGACAGGTGGGAGAGGAAGCAGATGAGAACGGAAGGCAGCAACAGGTGGTAGATTTGAAAATAACACTTCAATAAAACTTGCATGCGGCAGCAGAAATAAAATGTGTACAAATTAAAAACAAAAAAAAAGCCTCGTCAGTGATGTCACTGAGAGGAAGAGGAGTGGGAGGCGGAGGTTGGAGCAGCAGCAGCAGCGCCACCTGGTGTAGGGAGGACTGAAAGATCAGTGTAATGGTGCCAGACCGACTCTACAGGTAAAGGCAACACCAAGGGTACCATGTGTGACACCAAAACGTGACAAATTCGTGGCACAGGAAGTAAGTGTGACAAATAGAAGGTTGTGGGTTCAAGTCCCACACCCGTGACTTAGAATCATAGAACGACACAGCACAGAAGGAGACCATTAGGCCCAGTGTGTCTGTGCCGTTAGAGCTATCCCGGTTAGTCCCACCCCCCCTCCTCTTTCCCCATAGCCCTGCAAATGTTTCCAATTGAAGTATTTATCCAATTCTCTTCTGAAAATTACTTTTGAATTTGCTTCCACCTTCCTTTCAGGCAGCGTGTTCCAGATCACAACAACTCGCTGCGTAAAAACCTGTTTCCTCACCTCTCCCCTGATTCTTTTGCCAATCATCTTAAATCTGTATCCGCTGGTTACCGACCCTTCCGCTACTGGAAACAGTTTGTCCTTATTTAGTTTACACACCTCTATCAAATCTCCTCTTAAACTTCTCTGCTCTATGGACAACAATCCCAGCTTCTCCAGATAACCGAAGCCCCTCATCTCTGGTACCATTCTAGTAAATCCTACCTAAAGTGTGGTGCCCAGAATTGAACTGCTGGGACCCAACCATTGTTGCGCATGTAACTCCAGGCTGACACTCCCAGTGCAGTACTGAGGGAGCACTGCACTGTCAGAGGAGCAGTACTGAGGGAGCACTGCACTGTCGGGGAGGGGCAGTACTGAGGGAGCGCCGCACTGTCAGAGGGGCAGTACTGAGGGAACGCTGCACTGTCAGAGGGGCAGTACTGAGGGAACGCTGCACTGTCAGAGGGGCAGTATTGAGGGAGCACTGCACTGTCGGAGGGGCAGTACTGAGGGAGCGCTGCACTGTTGGAGGGGCAGTACTGAGGGAGCGCCGCACTGTCAGAGGGGCAGTACTGAGGGAACGCTGCACTGTCAGAGGGGCAGTACTGAGGGAACGCTGCACTGTCAGAGGGGCAGTATTGAGGGAACGCTGCACTGTCGGAGGGGCAGTACTGAGGGAGCGCTGCACTGTTGGAGGGGCAGTACTGAGGGAGTGCTGCAACGTCGCTGGGGCAGTACTGAGGGAGCGCTGCACTGTTAGCGGGGCAGTACTGAGGGAGTGCTGCACTGTCGGAGGGGCAGTACTGAGGGAACACTGTCGGAGGGGCAGTACTGAGGGAATACTGTCGGAGGGGCAGTACTGAGGGAGTCCTGCACTGTCGGAGGTACCATCTTTCGGATGAGACATTAAAGCGAAGATCCGTCTGTCCTCTCAGGTGGACGTAAAAGATCCCATGGCACTATTTGGAAGAAGGGCAACGGAGTTCTCCTCGGTGACCTGGGGCCAATATTTATCCCTCAATCAGTATCACTGAAACAGGTTATTTGGTCATTATCACATTGCTGTTTGTGGAAGCTTGCTGTGCGTAAAGTGGCTGCCACATTTCCTCCCCTCCCCTCCACTCCAGGGCAAGAAGCCCCAGCATCTGAGGATTCGATAATGCCCAACACAATTTGAACGATATATGTAGAGAGTGAATGAAGACAAGACTGTAAACATGGTTGTGGTAGAGAGGGAGAAAAGGAGGACGACAGAGAGTGAGGAACATAAAGAGAAGGACAAAGAGAGAGAGAAAGAAAGATTTAGAGAGTGGGTGCAGACAGTTACAGGCAGATGGACAGATGTATTTTATCTGCAGGCCATGTGGCTGGAGATTGCCGATGAGCCAGGTCGATGCAGATCAGTCACGGCTCGGGGCTCTGCAGAAGTCGATTTACAGACTCCAGTAAGCGGACTTCTTGTTGTGTTTAGAGGTTGTTTTCCCAGCATGTGAGTTGTTTCCGCTCTCCGGCCACAAGGCTTGGTGCCAAATGCATTTTTTGTTGAGGAATGTTAACAATATTGACGCAATGGGCAGCCCCATGGGTAAGCCCCCTGACATTGTGTGAAGGAAGATTAGAGCGCCGTGCTGGGCTCAGCTCTCTGTATTGCAACAGGGACATGGAGGCACTGGGGAGAGGCTGCAAAACTAGAGGTGATACTTATCAGGAAAGACGGGGCATGTTAGAGCTCCTTTCTCCAGAAACGAGAAGGCTGAGGGATGACCTAACAACATAGGAACATAAGAAATAGGAGCAGGAGGAGGCCACCTGACCCCTCGAGCCTGCTCTGCCATTCAATAAGATCATGGCTGATCCGATCATGGACTCAGCTCCACTTCCCTGCCCGATTCCCATACCCCTTTATTCCCTTATCGCTTAAAAATCTGTCTATCTCTGTTTTAAATATATTCAATGACCCAGCCTCCATAGCTCTCGGGGGCAGAGAATTCCACAGATTTACAACCCTCCGAGAGAAGAAATTCCTCCTCATCTCCGTTTTAAATGGACGGCCCCTTATTCTGAAACTATGTCCCCTAGTTTTAGTTTCCCCTATGAGTGGAAATATCCTCTCTGACCTGATAAAAGTCTTTAAAATTATGAAGGGGTTTGACAGGGTAGATGTAGAGACGATGTTTCCACTTGTGGGGGAGATGAGAACTAGGGGCCATCAATATAAGATTGTCACTAATAAATCCAATGGGGAATTCAGGAGAAACTTCTTTACCCAGAGAGCGGTGAGAATGTGGAACTCGCTGCCACAGTTGAAATGTTGAAATAGATTTAAAGGGAAGCTGGATAAACACATGAGGGAGAAAGGAATAGAAGGATATAGTGATGGGGTGAGATGGAGAGGGGTGGGAGAGGGCTGGTGTGGAGCATAAACCCCGGCACGGAGCGATGGGGCATAAACCCCGGCACGGAGCGGTGGGGCATAAACCCCGGCACGGAGCGATGGGGCCGAATGGTCTGTTTCTGTGCAAGATGAAAAGCAGCAAATCACTCGATGCCAAGTAGGTCAGGATGATGCCCCTTACCCCCACATCGATGGGCACAGGCTGAGGGAGCCCTCCCGCTGCATGGCCAGCTGCAACTAACATACGGCAATGGCATCAATGGCCAGTTTACGCTGTCACCCCCATCCCTATAAATGCAAACACATTTATTCTTTACTGACACACACTGCTTTTTATATATTATCACTCCTGTATCCATCTGTACCACACGGTGCACCCACTGGATCAGTGGGAGCCTGGTCACATTCTCACCTCCCTACTCAGTGGACAGAGGCCCCACAATCCCCCCCCCCACCCAACCAAAACTTTCACCCCACTCCCACCCAGCACAAACCCCTCCCTCCCACTCACCCCAGCTCAGTCGGGGCTTTGATCCTGGGGTGTCACTTCGCTGCATAGTACAGTATGGTAGTATAGTGGTACTGTGACTAGACCAATAATCCCGAGGCCTGGACTAATGATCTGGAGACATGAGTTTAAATCCCACCACGGCAGCTGGGGGAATTTTAATTCAGTTAATTAAATAAATCTGGAATGAAAAAAGTTTGTAACTTCTGGATTGTTGGGAAAACCCATCTGGTTCCCTAATGTCCTTTAGGGAAGAAAATCTGCCGTCCTTATCCAGTCTGGTCTATACGTGACTCCAGTCCCACAGCAATGTGGTTGACTCCTAACTGCCCTCTGAAATGGCAGCTCACCACCTCCTTCTCGAGGGCAATTAGGGATGGGCAATAAATGCCGGCCTTGCCAGTGACACCCACATCCCGCGAATACATTTTTTTTTTTTAAAGTTGCTTCACTCATTGATCTACCAAGAGAGCATTTTTCAGAGAGTTACTTACTTAATCGTTGGTTCTGACAGCACACACTGCACTCAATAAAACTCTGAGCTCATTGCTATTTTTAAACTCGATCTGATTCTTGTGGGCTCGAAGCTTTCTGCGTGATCGGAGATCTTTCCCACACAATCAGCATTTTTAATGCCACACCGGTCACTGTAAGGCTGCATGACAAAGGGCTCCAGGTCTCGGAATGGAAACCTGCAATCTAAAGCCCCATTGTATTAAGTCACCACATTGCACAGTGCTGGCTCTCTGGCATCTAACTCCAGCTCTCGAATGGCTCAAGGCCAAAGCAATCACAGGCTTCAAACTCTGGGAAACACAAAAGCAAATCTTTGTCTTGTTTTATGGCTGAGACCGCCTCATTCCTCCCTCCCCCCTTCTCCCCCCCATCCGCTCCCCCTGCCCCCCCTGAGCCCCCATTTCCACCCCCTCCCCCCCCCCCCCACGCCTGTCCACACCCCCCCAACTTTGGCTGCTCCTTTCCTGAAGGGATCGATGTGTCGAGCAGTACTGTGCGACGGGAGCCAATCACCTGTCAGTGCCTCGGCCCAATGGCTGTTGCTCATCAATGGGCCAAGGCTGGAAAGCCTGGATATTCCAGCCATGGAATTGGATGGGATGGCAGCGGGAAAAAGGAGGGAAAGTTGGGCTCTTATTCTCTCTCAGCAGTTCCCGATTACAGTTATTGGTGACTAGGGGCCATAAATATAATGCAGACACCGATAAATCCGATTGGGAATTCAGGAGAAACTTCTTTACCCAGAGAGTGGTGAGAATGTGGAACTCGCTGCCACAGGGAGGGGTTGAGGCGAATAGTATCGATGTATTTAAGGGGAAGCTGGATAAACACATGAGGGAGAAAGGGATAGAGGGATATGTTGATGGGGTGGGAGGGGGCTGGTGTGGAGAATAAACACCGGCACGGACCTGTTGGGTCGAATGGCCTGTTTCTGAGCTGTACACTCGATGTAATTCTATGACATTGGGCAGGATGGCAGCAGAAAAGAGGGAAATTGGACAGCTCACTGCCCCCTGCCTCCCCATGAGCCAAATCTCCCTCTTCCCCTCCCCTGCTGGAACTGGAAAGAGGAGATTTAAAGGTTTTGAGATTGAAAGATTCTGACAGAGTGAATAGCAATAACACGTTAAACCCGAGGCCCCATCTGCCCTCTCGGGTGGCTGCAAAGGATCCCATTATTTCAAAGAATAGCAGGGGAGTTATCCTCGATTTCCTGGGCCAATAATTACCTCTCAACCAATATCACTAAAACAAATTATCTGGTTATTATCACATTGCAGTTTGTGGGAGCTTGCTGTGCACAAATTGGCTGCTGCGTTTCCTACATTGCAACAGTGACTACACTTTAAAAGTACTTCATTGGCTGTAAAGCACTTTGGGGCATCCAGAGGTCGTGAGAGGCAAGCCCATTCTTTTTTTCCTTTTACTCACCATTTTATATTCCCTCCAATTTCTCTGGAAGTCTGTGCTGCCATTAACTCTCTTCTGTATCACAGTCCAGCCTCCGCCACTGGTCTCCATGTCACAGTAAACCTGCAGACACAAGGAGGGAACACCAATGCTTAGTGGAGCCACAGTGCTGCGGATCGCAATACCTGCTGTCAAAACGGAAGCCTGGCAAAGTTGTCTATTGTAATGACCAATAAGCACTCAAGTTGGTGTGGCTACACAATGGCTGTTTTCATTTTGGAACATTTCTCCTTTATGATACAACTAACATTAAGGGACCCTGGAGGGTAATTGCTACAATGTGCCTGCTCCCATCAGGGGGTCCCGCTAGTGTTCAATTAACAATAAGCAAACATCCAAAGCTTCACCTTCTTGGGCCGATTGTTGGCCAATGTTTTGGGCCAACACAGAAACTAAAGCATTAAGAACAGGATGCAGGCAGCTGTAGTTAATCCAGACATTGTGAGATTGATAGTGTTGTGTATCTGTAAAGCATGCACTCCCATGTTCCGCCACCAGGGAGTGCATCCCCTGAAGTCCCAAGGGATCCCAGCATCCCTTGGGAGCACTGTACATAAGACGGCCCCTAAGGCCTGTTCCTCACTCTGGAGTGTCTTAATAAAGACTGAGGTCACTATTATTTTAACCTCCCTGTGTGCAGTCTCATCTGTGTTAGGAACACAATAACTGGCGACGAGTATACGAATCCAACGCAAAGATGCAGCAAACTGTGGGCATCCTGGAGAAGTTCTCGGAGGGTGAGGACTGGGAAGCCTATGTCGAATGGCTAGACCAGTACTTTGCAGCCAATGAGCTGGACGGAGAAGGAAGCGCTGCAAAAAGGAGAGCAGTCCTCCTCACAGTCTGCGGGGCACCGACCTACAGCCTCATAAAGAATCTTCTGGCTCCGGTGAAATCCACAGATAAGTCGTATGAGGAGCTGTGTACACTGGTTCGGGAGCATCGTAACCCGAGGGAGAGCGTGCTGATGGCAAGGTATCGGTTCTACATGTGCCAGCGATCTGAAGGTCAGGAAGTGGCGAGCTACGTCGCCGAGCTAAGGCGACTTGCAGGACAATGTGAGTTTGATGGCTACCTGGAGCAGATGCTCAGAGACTTTTTTGTACTGGGCATTGGCCACGAGACCATCCTACGAAAACTTTTGACTGTAGAGACACCGACCCTCAGTAAGGCCATTGCGATAGCACAGGCGTTTATGTCCACCAGTGATAACACCAAACAAATCTCTCAGCACACAAGTGCTAGCAATGTTCATAAATTAACTGGAACTGTGTTTGTGAACAGAAATGTACAGGGCAGAACCCACGAGTCTGCAACTGCCAGCAGGCCTCAGGTGACCCAGATGATTCAGAGTCCACAACAAAGGATGAACGCAAGGCAATTCACGCCTTGTTGGCGTTGTGGAGGCTTCCATTCAGTCTATTCATGCTGCTTCAAAGGGTATGTTTGCAAGAGCTGTGGAACAATGGGGCACCTCCAACGAGCTTGCAGAAGAGCTGCAAGCTCTGCAAAACCTGCTAACCACCACGTGGCAGAGGAAGATCGGTCCATGGTGGATCAAAGCAATTTTGAGCCTCAGAGAGAGGAGGCAGATGCTGAAGTACACAGGGTGCACACATTTTCGACGAAATGTCCACCTATAATGCTAAATGTAAAATTGAATGGCTTATCCGTAGCCATGGAACTGGACACTGGCGCTAGCTAATCCATCATGAGTAAAAAGATGTTTGAGAGACTGTGGTGCAACAAGGCACTCAGACCAGCCCTGAGCCCCATCCACACGAAACTGAGAACGTACACCAAAGAGCTCATCACTGTCCTGGGCAGCGCCATGGTCAAGGTCACCTACGAGGGCCACGGTGCATGAACTGCCACTCTGAATTGTCCCGGGCGATGGCCCCAAACTGCTTGGAAGGAGCTGGCTGGACAAAATCTGCTGGAACTGGGATGACATCCGAGCGCTATTACATGTCGATGAGGCCTCATGTACCCAGGTTCTTAACAAATGTCCTTCCCTTTTTGAGCCAGGCATTGGAAACTTTTCCGGGGTGAAGGTGCGGATCCACTTGGTCCCAGAGGCATGACCCATTCACCACAAGGTGCGAGCGGTACCTCACATGATGAGGGAGAGAATGGAAATCGAGTTGGACAGGCTGCAACGCGAGGGCATCATCTCCCCAGTGGAATTCAGTGAGTGGGCCAGCCCGATTGTTCCAGTACTCAAAAGTGATGGCACGGTCAGGATTTGCGGCGATTATAAAATAACTATTAATCGTTTCTCACTACAGGACCAATACCCGCTACCTAAGGCAGACGACCCATTTGTGACGCTGGCAGGAGGCAAGACATTCACCAAGCTCGACCTGACTTCAGCCTACATGACGCAGGAGCTGTAGGATTCTTCGAAGGGCCTCACTTGCATCAACACGCACAAGGGACTGTTCATCTACAACAGATGCCCATTTGGAATTCGGTCGGCTGCAGCGATCTTCCAGAGAAACATGGAGCGCCTACTCAAGTCGGTACCACGCACGGTGGTTTTTCAGGATGACATATTGGTCAAGGGTCGGGACACCGTTGAGCACCTACAAAACCTGGAGGTGGTCCTCCAGCGACTGGATTGCGTAGGGCTGCGGCTGAAGAGGTCGAAATGTGTCTTCATGGCAACGGAAGTGGAGTTTTTGCAGAGAAAGATCGCGGTGGACGGCATTCGATCCACAGACGCCAAGATAGAGGCTATCAGGAACGCGCCCAGGCCACAGAACGTCACGGAGCTGCGGTGGTTCCTGGGACTCCTAAACTATTTTGGTAACTTCCTACCGGGGTTAAGCACCCTCTTAGAGCCCCTACATGTGTTATTGTATAAAGGTGAGAACTAGGTATGGGGGAAAAAAAACAAGTAATTGCTTTTGAGAACGTCAAAATTTTATGCTCCAACAAGCTGCTTGTATTGTATAACCCGTGTAAAAGACTTGTGCTAGCATGTGATGCGTCGTCGTACGGAGTCGGGTGTGTATTACAACAAGCTAACGTTGCGGGGAAGTTGCAACCTGTTGCCTATGCCTCCAGGAGCTTGCCGAAGGCCGAGAGGGCCTACAGCATGATTGAGAAAGAGGCATTAGTGTGTGTGTTCGGGGTAAAGAAAATGCATCAGTATTGGCCTCAAATTTGAGCAGGAAACGGATCACAAGCCCCTCATATCCCTGTTCGCTGAAAACAAGGGGATAAATACTAATGCCTCAGCCCGCATACAAAGGTGGGCACTCGCGCTATCAGCGTATAATTATACCATTCGCCACAGGCCAGACACCGAGAACTGTGCAGATGCTCTCAGTCGGCTACCATTGCCCACCACGGGGGTGGAAATGGCGCAGCCTGCAAACTTGTTGATGGTGGCGCAGCCCGCAGACTTGTTGATGGTCATGGAAGCGTTTGGAAATGATAAATCACCTGTCACGGCCTGCCAGATTAGGACTTGGACCAGCCAAGATCCTCTGCTGTCCCTAATAAAAAACTGTGTACTGCATGGGAGCTGGGCCAGCATCCCTGTTGAAATGCAAAAGCTTAATCAAGCCGTTCCAGCGGCGAAAGGACAAGCTGTCCATTCAGGCAGACTGCCTGTTGTGGGGTAACCGTGTAGTGCTACCAAAAAAGGGCAGTGAAACGTTCATCTCGGATCTCCACAGCACACACCCGGATATAGTGATGATGAAAGCGATAGCCAGATCCCACGTGTGGTGGCCCGATATCGACTCTGACTTAGAGTCCTGTGTACGGCAATGCAGTGTGTGAGCTCAGTTGAGCAACGCGCCCAGAGAGGCACCACTAAGTTTGTGGTCCTGGCCCTCCAGACCATGGTCGAGGATCCATGTCGACTATGTGGGCCCGTTTCTCGGTGAAATGTTCCTGGTGGTGGTGGATGCTTTTTCAAAATAGATTGAATGTGAAATAATGTTGGGAAGCACCGCCACCGCCACCATTGAAAGCCTGAGGGCCATGTTTGCCACCCACGGCCTGCCTGACATACAGGTCAGTGACAACGGGCCATGTTTCACCAGTGCTGAATTAAAAGAATTCATGAACCGCAATGTGATCAAACATGTCACCTCGGCCCCGTTTAAACCAGCCTCCAATGGGCAGGCAGAGCGGGCAGCACAAACAATCAAACAGAGCCTTAAACGAGTCACAGAAGACTCACTCCAAACCCGCCTGTCTCGAGTACTGCTCAGCTACCGCTCGAGACCCCACTCGCTCACAGGGGTGCCCCCGGCTGAGCTACTCATGAAAAGGACACTTAAAACAAGACTCTCGCTGGTTCACCCCAACCTGCATGATCAGATAGAGCAGGCGGCAGCAACCAAATGTAAATGATGTTCGCGCCAATGTGTCACGGAAAATTGATCTGAATGACCCTGTGTATGTGCTAAACTATGGACATGGTCCCAAGTGGATCGCGGGCACGGTGATAGCTAAAGAAGGGAGTAGGGTGTTTGTAGTAAAACTAGACAATGGACAAATTTGCAGAAAGCACCTGGACCAAACAGGGCTGCGGTTCACAGACTGCCCTGAACAACCCACAGCAGACACCACCTTTTTCGAGCCCACAGCACACACCCAAAGGATCAACGACACCATTCCGTACCAGGAAATCGAACCCATCACGCCCAACAGCCCAGCAAGGCCAGGCTCACCCAGCAGCCCTGCAGGGCCAACAACATGCCAGCCCAGCGAGGTCACAGCCAACACACCAGAACAGACATTTGTACCGAGGCGGTCCACCAGGGAAAGAAAGGCTCCCGACCGCCTCACCTTGTAAATAGTTTTCACTTTGACTTTGGGGGGGGGGGGGGGGGGAGTGATGTTGTGTATCTGTAAAGCATGCACTCCCATGTTCCATCACCAGGGAGTGCATCCCCTGAAGTCCCAAGGGATCCCAGCATCCCTTGGGAGCACTGTATATAAGCCGTCCCCCAAGGCCTGTTCCTCACTCTGGAGTGTCTTAATAAGGACTGAGGTCACTGTTACTTTAACCTCCCTGTGTGCAGTCTCATCTGTGTTAGGAACACTATCGATAGAGTGCTTTGTAATGTGTGCACCTGTGAGTATGCTCATTGGGAATGGCTTAGCCAGTCACGTGATGGTCACAAGACTCAATAAAACCCCAGCCAGTTGGGTCTAGGTTATCCACGATGAGGCAGGTGGTTGTGAGCCTAGTGGATGAACCGGTAATGTGTAGTGTGATTGTTAAACTTTTGTTCAGAAACCAACTAGTCCTTAACAGCAGTGTGTTGCTATGAATTCTTGAGCTAAGAACCCATGAAGCAAATACATTACATGCTTCACTGTTAATCTTACAGAATAACTGTGTGTTTGACATCTGTTAGCGGTAAACACAGAAACACAATGACTCTCCTCCATTTTACCCTATGAGCCAAAATTTTAAAGCCATTTCTGATGAACCATTGTATTTGTATCCAAGTAAGGCTCACAGCACCCTGCCACGCTTGAAAAGGATGTAGACTGCAAGCCCTTTGCAATTCTAGGGAACACAAGCTGAGTATCTGAAAGGAAATGAATGAATGAGTTTTCAGCGTTTGACCCTGAAACGGACACATTCTAACAACACGGAGTCACGCTGAGCCCAGCAAAGCCCCGCACCTCTGCGGGGGGAGACTCCGCGATATCAGGTTATTATTTTCAGGGGTTGTTGCAGCATCTAATGCAAACGGTGAGCATTCTAGGGACTGTTTCCTTCAACCTGACAGCAACCAACACCAGGAAAACCTCTGGGTGTTGAAAACCAGGACTAAAATACAGAGACTCCTAGAGAGTCAGAGCTGGCCAGTCAGTGGCCGGAGACCAGGGTAGGTTCTGGGGCCTTGATTTCCTTTGGCAAATGCCCAGAGTGGATCTCCATCTTCACCAGCTGGGAGGTAATCCGGGGGAAACGGACCAGACTACTCGCCCCACTTTCAGTCTCTACGTGGGCCCGTTAGGGTGGCCGGGTCTGGTTGAATATATCCACGTGAATATATCACATGACCTCCCGCCTCTAACCGCCCCGCCCCCACTCTCCCGCCATTGGTTGCCCGCCATGTCCATCCTCGGGGTGCCCTGCCCCCCGCCCCCCCACGGCCAATTCTTGGCTCTCAATCAAACAGCTGTTCTCCCCTATCCGATGTTTTCACAACTAATAGATAAAAGTGCCAAAATAATTTTTTTTTTGCGTACTGCCCCGGTTGGGGACGGTAACCTTTCCGGGGACAGAGATTCTGCGTCCGGCGCCTGAGTCCCGGCCCAGAAGCAAAATTGCACTTACCGCCTGACAGGGAGGTAAGGGCAATGTCTCGCTCTTCTTTTCCTCTCGGGGCGGGATCGAGGGCACTGCCTGGGCAAACGTCAGAGCACGACACGGTCTCTCCGCGCAGTGCCACTGTGTTCCACAGGTCCTCCCCCTCCCGTTAAAGGAGCGAGCTCTGCTGGCTCTTTGATGGGCCTCCGCTCAGCCGCCGGGGATGCGGGGTGCCAAGGCCACAGCCCAGCACCGAAACAGAGTGCCGGGCCACACCATCGCGGCACGCACCCCATGGAATTGGAAGAGAAAAGGCCGAACGGTGGCGGGTTCCTTCCCATTAAGTTTTGCCCCGGGAGCGGAGTGTGGCCCCGGCCCCGGGAGCGGAGTGTGGCCCCGGCCCCGGGAGCGGAGTGTGGCCCCGGCCCCGGGAGCGGAGTGTGGCCCCGGCCCCCGGGAGTGGAGTGTGGCCCCGGGAGCAGAGTGTGGCCCCGGCCCCGGGAGCGGAGTGTGGCCCCGGCCCCGGGAGCAGAGTGTGGCCCCGGCCCCGGGAGCGGAGTGTGGCCCCGGCCCCGGGAGCGGAGCGTGGCCCCGGGAGCGGAGTGTGGCCCCGGGAGCGGAGTGTGGCCCCGGCCCCGGGAGCGGAGTGTGGCCCCGGGAGCGGAGTGTGGCCCCGGCCCCTGGGAGCGGAGTGTGGCCCCGGGAGCGGAGTGTGGCCCCGGCCCCGGGAGCGGAGCGTGGCCCCAGGAGCGGAGTGTGGCCCCGGGAGCGGAGTGTGGCCCCGGCCCCCGGGAGCGGAGTGTGGCCCCGGGAGCAGAGTGTGGCCCCGGCCCCGGGAGCGGAGTGTGGCCCCGGGAGCGGAGTGTGACCCCGGCCCCGGGAGCGGAGTGTGGCCCCGGGAGCGGAGTGTGACCCCGGCCCCGGGAGCAGAGTGTGGCCCCGGCCCCGGGAGCAGAGTGTGGCCCCGGCCCCGGAAGCGGAATGTGGCCCCGGCCCCCGGGAGCAGAGTGCGGTCGGGTTCGCGACCCGTGAGGTTGGCGCTGAGATCGCCCACGGCAGCCTCACGGGGCGCTGCCCAATTTTAGACGCGGGGCGAAAAGGGCTCCCCAGCGGGGGCCGGTGATACTGGGTTCGGGCCTCCGCTAACTCTCGGGAAATTTTGCGGGAGCCGGTAGTGCCCCCCCTCCTCCCCCCCACCGGGTGAAACACTCTCGCAGCCCGTGTCCCGTTAGCCGCTAACGGGGAGGGGCACAACGGGGGAGTTCTGCCCCGCAATGCTTTAATCGTCTCTCTAATGTCTCTCCCAGGTGTTGCTGGCCATGGTGCACTGGAGATTAGTCAGCAATTCCCGGAGAATTCGGGCCAATCTCGGAGGGCGGGCGACCCCATGGCTCATGTATTTCTGACCATTGCAACAATGTACAGATAAGATTTACATAGGAGCAAAAGCTGGGAACGTTTAGAGGGATAAGAAATGTGTTGTAACTACCTACCATGACACTAATGACACCCATTACAACCCGATGGGCAGTAATCTGTTTAGTGTGTGATGCAGTGGCTGGAATGACTGGTCAGTGCTGGCAGGGAGCGTGAGGCCGAGGGCCGAGGGAGGGGAAGGCCGAGGGAGGGGAAGGCCGAGGGCTAAGGGAGGGGAAGGCAGGGAGAGGAAGGCCGAGGGTCGAGGGAGGGGAAGGCCGAGAGAGGGGAAGACCGAGGGCCAAGGGAGAGGATGGCCGGGGGAGGGGAAGGCCGACGGAGGGGAAGGCAGGGAGGGAAAGGCCGAGGGCGGGGGGGAAGGCCGAGGGAGGGGAAGGCAGGGAGAGAAAGGCCGAGGGCCGAGGGAGGGGAAGGCAGGGAGGGAAAGGCCGAGGGCCGAGGGAGGGGAAGGCGGGGAGGGGAAGGCCGAGGGAGAGTAAGGCCGAGGGAGAGTAAGGCCGAGGGAGAGTAAGGCCGAGGGTCGAGGGAGGGGAAGGCTGAGGGACATGTGGTTGGTTACCTTGCGAGGCTCCGTCATGTTCTCAACATGGATCGTGTAGGTCCCACTCACATTGGCCCCAGACTCCAAAGCCTCCGCGCAGTCTCGGAACACCTTCTCTTCCTTCTTAACCACCGCTGCTTGACAGAGAAAGAAACAGGTAATGAACTGGCAGAACAAAACATCTTAAAAATAAGAGAAGAAAAATGCTAGAAATCAGGATTTAAGACCAGAAATCTGCTGGAAATATGCCAAAGGTCGGTAAAGGGGGGGCAGGTTATTGACTTTTGCAGATACGTGACTCCCTCCCAATCCCCGCTCCTGGTTAGCGGGTACATCCCTGGAACGTTGGTTGGGAATTCCCTCTGAGCTATTTCCATTGTAATTCCGCTCAGGTCACAGCAGCAGGGGTGCAGTAGCTCAGTGGTCCTGTTACTGGACCAGTAATCCCGAGACCTGGACTAATGATCAGGAGATATGAGTTCAAATCCCACCACGGCAGCTGGGGAATTTAAATTCAGTTAATTAAATAAATCAGGAATGAAATTACCAGATTGTCGGGAAAAACCGATCTGGTACACTAATGTCCCCTAGGGAAGGAAATCTGCCGTCCTTACCCGGTCTGGGCCTATAAGTGACTCCAGACCCACAGCAATGTGTTTGACTCTTAACTGCCCCCTGAAATGACCGAGCGAGACACTAGGTTGTAACAACTGTAATGTATGTATGTATGCCTGGGTTTACCTGCCACCAGGGGGAGTGACCATCGGAGGTCATTGGGCCACAGACACACAGGTGCAGCCCTTGTATATAAAGAAAGCCTCCATGTTTAATCCTCACTTTGAGAGCTAATAAAGTAGAGTCAGGTTGCACCTGATTGAGTTCACGATACTGGGGTACTTGTGCATGAAACACATGTACAGCAAGTGATCAGGAAGGTCAATGGAATTTTGGCCTTTATTGCAAAGGGGATGGAGTATAAAAGCAGGGAAGTCTTGCTACAGTTATACAGGGTATTGGTGAGGCCACACCTGGAATACTGCGTACAGTTTTGGTTTCCATATTTAAGAAAGGATATACTTGCTTTGGAGGCAATTCAGAGAAGGTTCATTCGGTTGATTCTGGAGATGAGGGGGTTGACTTTTGAGGAAAGGTTGAGTAGGTTGGGCCTCTACTCATTGGAATTCAGAAGAATGAGAGGTGATCTTATTGAAACGTATAAGATTATGAGGGGGCTTGACAAGGTGGATGCAGAGAGGATGTTTCCACTGATGGGGGAGACTAGAACTAGGGGGCATAATCTTAGAATAAAGGGCCCATTTAAAACTGAGATGAGGAGGAATTTCTTCTCTCAGAGGGTTGTAAATCTGTGGAATTTGCTGCTTCAGAGAGCTGTGGAAGGGAAGCTGGGACATTGAATAAATTTAAGACAGAGATAGACAGTTTCTTAACCGATAAGGGATTAAGGGGTTATGGGGAGCGGGCAGGGAAGTGGTCCCGAGTCCATGATAGGATCAGCTATGATCGTATTAAATGGTGGAGCAGGCTCGAGGGGCCATATGGCCGACTCTTGCTCCTATTTAGAAATATAGAAATATAGAAAATAGGTGCAGGAGTAGGCCATTCGGCCCTTCAAGCCTGCACCGCCATTCAATAAGATCTTGGCTGATCATTCCCTCAGTACCCCTTTCCTGCTTTCTCTCCATAACCCTTGATCCCCTTCGCCGTAAGGGCCATATCTAACTCCCTCTTGAATATATCCAATGAACTGGTATCAGCAACTCTCTGCAGTAGGGAATTCCACAGGTTAACAACTCTCTGAGTGAAGAAGTTTCTCCTCACCTCAGTCCTAAATGCCCTACCCCTTATCCTAAGACTATGTCCCCTAGTTCTGGACTTCCCCAACATCGGGAACATTCATCCCGCATCTAACCTGTCCAGTCCCGTCAGAATCTTATACGTTTCTATGAGATCCCCTCTCATCCTTCTAAACTCCAGTGAATAAAGGCCCAGTTGATCCAGTCTCTCCTCATATGACAGTCCAGCCATCCCTGGAATTAGTCTCGTGAACCTTCGCTGCACTCCCTCAATAGCAAAAACGTCCTTCCTCAGATTAGGAGACCAAAACTGAACACAATATTCCAGGTGAGGCCTCACTAAGGCCCTGTACAACTGCAGTAAGACCTCCCTGCTCCTATACTGAAATCCCCTAGCTATGAAGGCCAACATACCATTTGCCTTCTTCACCGCCTGCTGTACCTGCATGCCAACCTTCAATGACTGATGAACCATGACACCCAGGTCTCGTTGCACCTCCCCTTTTCCTAATCTGTTTTCCTAACTTCTTATATTCTTATTAAAAACACAGATGCATTTAAGAAATAGCTCGATTTTACAATGCTGGAACTGTAATGTTCAGCCTGGTTGCACCAACATGCTTCAAATAACCCTCCGTATCTGTAATTAACCATACT
Organism: Pristiophorus japonicus; assembly: GCF_044704955.1. NCBI lineage: Eukaryota > Metazoa > Chordata > Chondrichthyes > Pristiophoridae > Pristiophorus > Pristiophorus japonicus. The sequence goes on along the minus strand of NC_091988.1, from coordinate 201,763,463 downwards.
CCAATTTAATAAGAAGATTTTGTTCCGGATTATGAAAGGGACCAGAAAGAGTGGAGCCAGTGTCTCGGCAGGTTCACTCAAGAAACGGTTGGGTTTCTGGCTACTTGCAGGAGATTTCAGCCTCTCAGATTTGGTGAGATTGTGCAAGCCTTTCAGCCATTCCTGGAAGTATGAGACATCAATAAATCTCTGAGCGTGTATCAGAAATCTGTGAACAAATGGGCTGGAAACAGAGAGGAAGTACAAGAGCCCTCCACTCTTCCACCCTCTACTTGATTATTGCCATAAACCACTTTCCCAAGGTAACACATGCCAAGTTGACCCATGGGAGAGCTTAAATCGGACTTATTTTTATAATAAATCTAAGCTGGGACTCCAATTTCATTCCCACTCACCGTGTGACAATTCCTGAACATTTGGACACATTTTACATTGGATTCCTTCTTGCCACTTCACCTGCCTTTTGGGCGAGACGTTAAACCGAGGCCCCGTCTGCTCTCTCGGGGATGTAAAAGATTCCTGCCACTATTTCAAAGAAGAGCAGGGGAGTTCTCCCTGGTGTTCTGGGACCAATATTTATCCCTCAATCAACATCACAGAAACAGATTATCTGGTCATTATCACGTTGCTGTTTGTGGGAGCTTGCTGTGCGCAAATTGGCCGCCACGTTTCATGCATTACACCAGTGGCTACACTTCAAAAGTACTTAATTGGCTGTGACGTGTTTTGGGAGGTCCTGAGGTTGTGAAAGGTGCTATAGAAATGCAAGTCTGTCTTTCCTTCTGTTGTCTTGAGCTTTTGTCTGACATCATCATCATAGGCAGTCCCTCGAAATCGAGGAAGACTTGTTTCCACTCTAAAAATTAGTCCTTAGGTGGCTGAACAGTCCAATTCGAGAGTCACAGTCCCTGCCACAGGTGAGACAGATAGTCGTTGAAGGAAAGGGTGAGTGGGACAGGTTTGCCGCACGCTCCTTCCGCTGCCTGCGCTTGATTTCTGCATGCTCTCGGCGATGAGACACGAGGTGCTCAGCACCCTCCCGGATGCACTTCCTCCACTTAGGGCGGTCTTTGGCCAGGGACTCCCAGGTGTCAGTGGGGATGTTGCACTTTATCAGGGAGGCTTTTGTCTGACAAGAAGGTGTAGGAAAGGCAAGGGCCATCGTGTGGGTGAGCAATGAGTTCCCCGAGAAGGTCAAGATTCTTTTTGTCGAGATCAATAAAAATAATTGGAATGCTGAAATAATTTATCGAGGAATTCCACATTGGGATCAGGTATTAATCCACAGATAACACTGAAAACACGGAATTCTCAACAGTTTAGCCAGTGATTCAATCCAGACTAAAATAGAAACCATTGCTTTCCGTACCGATAATAGTTTTCTCAGAAATAAAAACAGAGAATGCTGGAAATCTCAGCAGGTCAGGCAGCATCTGTGGAGAGAGAAATAGAGTTAACATTTCAGGTCTGTGATCCTCGTCAGGTCATTCTGAGACCTGATGAAATTTTCAGCATTTTCTGTTTTAATTTCAGATTTTTTTTCAAAAACCCAGTATCCACAGTATTTTGCTTTTGCAGTAGATTTCTGAGAGTTGCTGGGACACCGGTGTGGAAACTCGCCTCGGGAAGACAGTGACTGGCCTAACCGAGAGGCTCAAGACCGGCCCGAAATGTGACCTCGGGCCTTGTCTAAATATTCCTGGGACTTGTGCAAAAATTGTCATGTATCTCACATTACTGTATATAACTGTATCTTACCATGCTATACATGACTGTAACTGGATATGACCTGTAACAATAAGTATACCTTACCACCAGGGGTGCACTTGCAGGAGACACTCCATACCTGTCCCACTGAGGTATATAAAGGGAGGTCTCAGGCAAGTGCAGCACTGGAGAGCTGGAATTAAAGGTGCAGGTCCTGAGTGACCTTGACTTCAGCTTGTGTCTCGTGTAAGTCAGTACATTAGAGTCAGGACTTAACAGTGGCGACGAGTTACGGGATCACGGAATCCACAGAATGGCTACCAACAGCTCAGATGAGAAATACAATGCTGGAGACAATTGGGATGACTTTATAGAAAGGCTCCAGCAAAGCTTTGTGACCAAAGACTGGTTGGGCGACGATAAGGCAGACAAGAGAAGAGCCCATCTCTTGACCAGCTGTGGCTCGAAAACATACGCTTTAATGAAAGACCTGCTGGCACCCGAGAAACCAGCAAGCAAGTCATTTGAGGAGCTGAGCACACTGGTGAGAGACCACCTGAAGCCAGTGAGCAACCTACACATGGCCAGACACAGGTTCTACAACTACAGACGCTGTGTGGGCCAAAGCATACCCGACTTCATGGCGGAACTTCGGAGGCTGTCTAGTTCATGTGAGTTCCCCGATGAACTAAGGAGAGAAGTACTGAGAGACTTTTTTATTGAAGGAATAGGCCACGCAGGCCTATTCCGAAAGCTTATAGAGACTAATAACTTGACTCTAGAGGCAGCAGCACTGGTCGCACTGACGTTCTTGGCAGGCGAAGAAGAAACGAGGCTGACCTATACTTCGGGTACGACAACCAACGAGGCATCGGAACAAGGGGTTCACATTGTGAAACAAACCGCTACCCCCACACACAGACAAAGGCAGGAGAGCAGGCCTTCAACAGCAGACAGTGGCGCCAGAAGCCATCAAAATCAAGGGCCACATGAACAGCCGATCACACCTCATCAACCCACAATGTGAGAAATCAACTTGAGATTGAGAGAAGCGCAAGGGAGATCAGCCAGACGCAGCTCATCCTTCGGAAACAATGGAAACGGTCTGTGTTGGAGATGTGGGGGAAGGCACTCAACCAGGGTGTGTCGATTTCAGCATGCCGTTTGCAGAAACTGCAACTACACAGGGCATCTGACTCGCATGTGCAGAAAAACAGCAGCTCGGCTGGTATACGAATCGGAAGGGTCGGAAAGCGGACCAGAAGACGGTTGGAACAGTGCACGGGACGCCGAGGAACAGCGGGTTAACACGATCAATGTCCACTGTTCTTACACCAAGACGCCTCCAATTATGATGAGGGTTCTACTCAACGGGATACCCGTCAACATGGAACTGGACACAGGGGCCAGTCAATCCCTCATGAGCGTTCAACAATTTGAACAGTTGTGGCCGCACAAAAGCAACAGACCAAAACTCGCAAAGATTAACACCAAACTAAGGACCTATACTAAAGAAATCGTCCCAGTCCTTGGCAGCGCCATGCTCTCAGTCACACACAAAGGGATAGTGAACCGACTTTCCCTGTGGATTGTCCCCGGGGATCTCCCAGCCCTGTTGGGGAGAAGCTGGCTTGCAGAACTTAATTGGAAATGGGATGATGTTCATGCCATGTCGTCAGAGGAACGGACCTCCTGCTCAACAGTTCTAAGCCGTTTTGAACATCTCTTTCAGCCAGGTGTGGGCACCTTCAAAGGGGCTAAAGTTAGAATCTACATCACACAGAATGCCAGACCGGTCCATCACAAGGCTAGAGCTGTGCCTTATGTGATGAGGGAAAAGATTGAAAACGAACTGGACCGGCTTCTGCGGGAAGGCATAATTTCTCCCGTGGAATTCAGCGACTGGGCAAGCCCCATCGTCCCCGTCATGAAGCCTGATGGATCCGTGCGAATCTGTGGGGATTACAAGTCTACCATAAACAGAGTCTCCCTACAGGACCAATACCTGCTGCCCAGAGCGGAGGACCTATTTTCCACGTTGGCTGGAGGAAAACTTTTCTCGAAACTTGACCTCACATCTGCGTATATGATGCAAAAACCGACTGAAGAGTCTAAGCTACTCACCACCATCAACACACATCGAGGCCTTTTTGTGTACAATCGATGCCCATTCGGCATCAGGTCGGCAGCTGCTATATTCCAGCGCAACATAGAGAGTCTGCTCAAGTCCATCCCGGGACGGTTGTGTTTCAAGATGACATACCCATCACGGGCAGGGACACCGATTCTCATCTCCGCAATCTTGAGGAAGTACTAAGTCGATTGGATCGGGGAGGCCTAAGAGTTAAGAAATCCAAGTGTCTGTTTCTCGCGCCTGAGGTTTAATTTTTGGGCAGAAGGATTGCCGCTGATGGAATCTGCCCAACCGAATCCAAAACCGAAGCGATTCGCCTGGCACCCAGGCCCCGGAATGTCTCGCGCCTTTCTCGGGCTACTCAATTACTTTGGGAACTTTATGCAGAACTTGAACACGCTGCTGGAGCCTCTCCATGTGCTACTCAGAAAGGGGTGCGATTGGTTTTGGGGGGACGCCCAAGAACGCGCCTTCAATAAGGCACGCAACCACCTATGTTCCAAGAGTGTTTTAGCCTTTTTTAACCCAGGTAAAAAGTTAGTCCTTACGTGTGATGCGTCAGCGTACGGGGTCGGGTGCGTTTTACAGCACATCAATGATGCGGGTAAATTGCAGCCTGTTGCTTATGCCTCCAGGTCACTTTCGCGGGCGGAGCGCAGGTACGGTATGGTTGAGAAGGAGGCGCTCGTGTGCGTGTACGGTGTCAAAAAGATGCACCAATACCTTTTCGGGCCAAGTTTGCGTGAGAAACCGACCACAAACCCCTCACGTCCCTACTATCCGAGTGTAAGGCAATCAACGCCAACGCCTCGGTGCGCATTCAGCGGTGGGCACTCATGCTGGCGGCTTACAACTACATGATAAGGCACAGACAACTGTGCCAACGCGCTTAGCAGGCTACTCCTGGCAACCACAGAAGGATCCGACGAACAGGACTGTGAGATGGTCATGGCAATCAATGCCTTTGAATCCACAGGTTCACCCATGACGGCTCGCCAAATCAGAGCCTGGACGACCAGCGACCCCACGTTATCTCTAGTTAAAAGATGTGTTTTAACCGGTGACTGGGCAGAGGCTCGCGATGCCTGCCCCGAGGAGGTCAAACCCTTCCATAGGCGCATGCATGAACTCTCACTACAGGCAGGCTGCCTGATGTGGGGCAGCCGAGTAGTTATGCCCTTACGAGGCAGGGAGGCGTTTGTCCGGGAGCTCTATCGCGAGCACCCGGGGATCGTCCTTATGAAGGCCACAGCCAGGTCTCATGTCTGGTGGCCTGGCATTGACGCGGACTTGGAGCTCTGCGTCCGTCGGTGCACCATTTGTGCCCAACTCAGTAATGCCCCCAGGGAGGCCCCCCTAAGCCCCTGGCCCTGGCTCACCAAACCGTGGTCGCGGGTCCACGTAGACTATGCGGGCCCATTCATGGGCAAAATGTTCCTCGTAGTCGTTGATGAATTCTCAAAATGGATCGAGTGCACCATTTTAAACTCGAGCACCACGAGCACCACCTCCACCACTGTGGAGAGCCTTAGAACCATGTTTGCAATGCACGGCATTCCTGACATATTGGTCAGTGATAATGGTCCGTGCTTCACCAACGCATAATTTCACGATTTTATAGTTGACCACGGTATAAATCACGTTAAGCCGGCACCTTTCAAGCCGGCCTCCAATGGCCAGATGGAGCGAGCAGTGCAGATCATTAAACAAGGCATGCTCAGAATCCAAGGTCCCACGCTGCAGAGCCGCCTGTCGCGACTGCTGCTGGCATACAGATCTCGTCCGCATTCATTGACTGGCGTTCCCCTCGTGCAACTATTGATGAAACGAACCTTAAAGGCCAGGCTCTCGGTAATCCTCCCAGACATGCATGAAATTGTTGAGGCTAAGTGTCAAAAGCTAACTGAGTGCCATGACCGAAATTCGAGGGGGAGGTGGAATGAGATAGGGGACAAAGTGTTTGTGCTAAACTATGACCGGGGTCCCAAATGGCTTGCAGGGACAGTAACAGACAAATAGGGAAACAGGCTACTGGTTGTATAAATGGACAATGGCCAAACCTGCCGGAGGCATGTAGACCAAGTAAAAAGTAGATTCACTGATAACACTGAAGAACCAGAGGCAGACTACAATGTGGACAGACAGGTGGAACAACCTGAGGAAAGGGCAGTCTCAACAGATAGCCCAGGTGAGATACCAGCAATCACACCGAATGAAACAGACAGCCCAGGCGAGATACCAGCAATCACACCAAACGAAAAACAGCACCAAGGCAAACAACTGAACCACAACTAAGACACTCCATGCGAGAGCGCAGACCACCTGAGAGACTGAATCTATAAAGGCAATAAGACCTTGGGGGAGGGTGATGTCATGTATCTCACATTACTGTATATAACTGTATCTTACCATGCTATACATGACTGTAACTGGATATGACCTGTAACAATAAGCATACCTTACCACCAGGGGTGCTCTTGCAGGAGACACTCCATACCTGTCCCACTGTGGTATATAAAGGGGGGTCTCAGGCAAGTGCAGCACTGGAGAGCTGGAATTAAAGGTGCAGGTCCTGAGTGACCTTGACTTCAGCACGTGTCTCGTGTAAGTCAGTACATTAGAGTCAGGACTTAACAAAAATCATTTTCAGGCCACCTGCCTCTCCGGCAGCAGCCCTGGGGTCGATGCCGAGGGGAGGAGGTGAGGAGGGCAACAGGAGGAGAGGCGAGGGGAGGCTGATACGTTATACTTTTGATTGTCTTTCAACACTGGTTTATTAGTTCTAGCCATATTGGAGATGAGGGGCGGGGGGAAGGCGGCCATTTGATGGACAGTCGGGCATTGTCCAATCAGGTAAAGTTGGAAGGCTGGGCGCCGGGAGGATGGATGAGTCAGGTGACCAATGGCGGGCGAGTGGGGGCAGAGCCGTTGGAGGCGGGAGATCATGTGACGACACCTCCAGGAATATGTATGACCAGAGTTGGCGACTCTATTCAGGCCCCCCCTGGCTTCACATAGAATGGTTACAGAAGGACATAGAATGGTTACAGAAGGAGGCCATTCGGCCCGTTGAGCCCGTGCCGGCTCCCTGCGAGAGCGCTTCAGCCAGTTCCACTCCCCCGCCCTTTCCCCGGAGCCCTGCAAATTCTTTTCCTTCAGTTACTTATCCAATTCCCTTTTGAAAGCCACGATTGAGTCTGCCACCACCTCACTCTCGGGCAGCGCATTCCAGATCCTAACTACTCGCTGTGTAAAAAACGTTTTCCCTCATGTCGTCTTTGCTTCTTTTGCCAATCAGCTTAAATCTGTGCCCTCTGGTTCTCAATCCTTCTGCCATTGGGAACACTTTCTCTCTATCTACTCTGCCTAGACCTCTCATGAATTTAAAATTAAACTTAAACTTTACCTCTTCAGTAGAGGCTGGTTGCTAGGCTGCAACCACGACTGGAAAGTCTGATTGGAGTAGGCCCAATGCCTGCTCCACTCAGAGCAGCCCAATTTTTCAGCGCGTCCCTAAACCTGCCTTTAGGCCCCTCATTCGCACATACAAGGGACCTACGCCCTCTTTAGTTGCCATCCTTCAATGCCTGAAAATCGTCCGCGGCCAGTATGACTTTGGACATTTTTCAGGTGCCCTTGGCAGGCAGGCCATACGCAGTTGGTCATTGCTGCCCCCTGACCAATTTCTACCCCTATGTATTCAACAAGGGCTTGAGACATAAACATAAAATAAGGAAAAGCAGATTTCGAGCGGTTTCCGGGGCAACAGCCGTTCCCCCCGCGCACCCCCTCCCCGCACTATCAGTCTATACCCACGGTCCACTAGTTAGAGGTCGATGAACGTAACACGCCGCACCCTTAGCGAGTCAGGGTTATCAGACCAGCGCGGTGTTGCGATTCCCGTACATTCTCGAGCAGCTTGCTGGGGACAACCAGCCGACAGACCCGTCACTCACACAGCTCCCAGACAGCACTTAGAGACCGTGCTGAGTGTTACAGGAAGGGGAGACGGAAATGGCATCGTGTCTCTTCCACATCCAAAGTTGGTGCCTCTAAACAGCAGCTTTAGAGATAATCGGAGTCTGGGGAAAGGATGCAGCCAGTCTGACTTTGGCCCCACATTTGTGGCACTATTTTGCAGAAGAGCAGGGGAGTTCTCCCTGGTGCCTCAGTCAATAGTTATCCCTCGACCAAAACATCACCAAAGCAAATGATCTGGTCATTATCTCATTGCTGTTTGTGGGAGCTTGCTGTGTGTAAATTAGTTGCCGCGTTTCCCACATTACAACAGTGACTGAGTACTTCATTGGCTGTAAAGTACTTTGGGACATCCTGATGTCGTGAAGGGTGCTATATAAATGCAAGAATATAAGAACATAGAATTAGGAGCAGGAGTCGGCCATTCAGCCCCTCGGGCCTGCTCCGCCATTCAATAAGATCAACTCCACTTTCCTGCACTATCCCCATATCCCTTGATTCTTCTAGAGTCCAAAAACCTATCGATCTCAGCCTTGAATATACTCAACGATTCAGCATCCACAGCCCTCTGGGATAGAGATTCCAAAGATTCATCACCCTCTGAGTGAAGAAATTTATCCTCATCTTAGGCCTAAATGGTCAACCCCTTATCCCGAGACTGTGCCGCCTGGTTCCAGACACTCCAGCCCGGGGGGGAACATCCTCTCAGCATCTACCCTGTCAATCCCCCTCAGAACCTTATGTTTCAATGAGATCGCCTCTCATTCTTCTAAACTCCAGAGAGTATCGGCCCAATCTACTCAACTCTCCTCATAGGACAACCCTCTCATTCCAGAGATCAATCGAGTGAACCTCTGTCCTTCCTCAGATAATGAGACCAAAATTGTGCGCAGTACTCCAGGTGTGGTCTCACCAGTGCCCTGTACAATTGTAGTAAGACTTCCTTACTCCTGTACTCCAACCCCCTTGCAATAAAGGCCAACATGCCATTTCCTTCCTGAGTGCTTGTTTTTCTATTCTTCCTACCAAAGTCAATAACCTCACATTTCCCCAAATTATACTCCATCTGCCACCTTACTGCCCACTCACTGAACCTGTCTGTATCCCTCTTTGTGTCCTCACATCAGTCAGTCAACCGGTGTCTGTCTGCACTACATTCAGCAATCCGTGTAACTGGCACCTCGTATGTTTTGGACCTTTTGAATGATGTATAGTTTCATATTTCCTGGGAGGTCAGTCCACATTAATCATCGAACAAAATGCCTGGGGTAACAGCTCCATTAGATCAATGCTCATTTGGAGGAGGAGGACATATTGATAAGAGTGAGAGCTTGAAGTGTAATTTGTCAAGATAGTTTACTCCAAGTCACTTATCTAATCACTGCTGACAGCCACTGGGTCATTAACTGCACATAATTGGAAACAGGAACATACATTTCTAATTTAAATACTTGGGGATTATTTACAACATGTGAACCAGCAGTGCTGAGATTCCAAGGTCTCAGTCGCCTTTAGCTCCCTACAGCTGACACACTACAAGCTGCAGCAGCTGCGGGCAAGGCTGCCATTTATTGCCCGTCCTCACTTCCCCGAGGTGAAGGGCCTTCATTTGTAGCCATTGCTGTTACACCTGAATGGCCCACTTTAAAGACACCGAGCGTCATCCAGCCATGGTGCGACTGGAGTCACGTGTAGGCTAGACCCAAGGTAACGAAAAGGAAGAACTTGCATTTATATAGTCACAGGATATCTCAAAGCACTTTATGGTAGGAAACGTGGCAGCCAATTTGCACATTTCTTCGTAACCTGAGCAGCCTATGTAGGAAGGTGATTGGTGGCTGAGTATTAAGGGGAGAAATTGGGCATGTTTGCGCCTCCTGCTAACACCCTCGGGGGCTTGTACTTTACAGAGCCTTTCAGGACCACTGGATGCCCCAAAGCACTTTCCAGTCAATGAAGTACTTTTGAAGTGTAGTCACTGTTGTAATGTGTGAAACACAGCGGTCAATTTGCGCACAGCAAGCTTCCACAAACAGCACTATGATAGTGACCAGATAATCTGTATTAGTGATGTTGGTTGAGGGATAAATATTGGCCAGGACACTGGGGATAACTCCCCTGCTCTTCTTTGAAGTAGTGCCCCGGGATCTCTTACATCCACCTGAGAGAGCAGACGGGGCCTCGGTTTAACATCGCATTCGAAACGTGACACCTCCGACAGTGCAGCGCTCCGTCAGTACTGCCCCTCCGACAGTGTGGCCCTCCCTCAGCACTGCCCCTCCAATAGTGCAGCGCTCCCTCAGTAATGCCCCTCCGACAGTGTGGCCCTCCCTCAGTACTGCCCCTCCAATAGTGCAGCGCTCCCTCAGTAATGCCCCTCCGACAGTGTGGCCCTCCCTCAGCACTGCCCCTCCGACAGTGTAATCTACCAAAATTCCCTGGATTCTGGAGAGGTCCCAGAAGATTGGAAAACACCGAATGTAACGCCCCTATTTAAAAAAGGAGACAGACAGAAAGTAGGAAACTATAGACCAGTTAGCCTAACATCTGTGATTGGGAAAATGCTGGAGTCCATTATTAAGCACGCAGTAGCGGGACATTTGTAAAAGCATAATACAGTCAAGCAGAGTCAGCACGGATTTATGAAAGGGAAATCATGTTTGACAAATTTGCTGGAGTTCTTTAAGGATGTAACGAGCAGGGTGGATAAGGGGGAACCAGTGGATGTGGTGTATTTGGATTTCCAGAAGGCATTTGATAACGTGCCACTTAAAATGTTACTGCACAAAATAAGAGCTCACGGGGTTGGGGATAATATATTAGCATGGATAGAGGATTGGCTAACTAACAGAAAACAGAGAGTCGGGATAAATGGGTCATTTTCTGGTTGGCAAACAGTACCTATTGGGGTGCCACAGGGATCAGTGCTGGGACCCCAACTATTTACAATCTATATTAATGACTTGGATGAAGGGACCGAGTGTACTGTAGCCAAGTTTGCTGATAATACAAAGATGGGTGGGAAAGCAATGTGTGAGGAGGACACAAAAAATCTGCAAAGGGATATAGACAGGCTAAGTGAGTGGGCAAACATTTGGCAGAAGGAGTATAATGTGGGAAAGTGTGAGGTTATCCACTTTGGCAGAAACAATAGAAAAGCAAATTATTATTTAAATGGAGAAAAATTGTAAAGTGCTTCAATACAGAGGGACCTGGGGATCCTTGTGCATGAAACACAAAAAGTTAGTATGCAGGTGCAGCAAGTGATCAGGAAGGCAAATGGAATCTTGGCCTTTATTGCAATGGGGGATAGAGTATAAAAACAGAGAAGTCCTGCTACAACTGTACAAGGTATTGGTGAGGCCACATCTAGAGTTATGGTCTCCTCATTTAAGAAAGGATATACTTGCATTGGAGGCAGTTCAGAGAAGGTTCACTATATTGATTCCGGAGATGAAGGATTTGAATTATAAAGAAAGGATGAGTAGGTTGGGCCTATACTCACTGGAGTTTAGAAGAATGAGAGGTGATCTTATAAGATACTGAGGGGGGTCGACAAAGTGGTTGCAGAGAGGATGTTTCCACTCGTGGGGGAATCCAGAACTAGGGGGCATAGTTTCAGAATAAGGGATTACCCATTTAGAATTTCTTCTCTGAGGGTTGTAAATCTATGGAATTCTCTGCCCCAGAGAGCTGTGGAGGCTGGGTCATTGAATATATTTAAGGTGGAGATAGACAGATTTTTGAGTGATAAGTGAGTAAAGGGTTATGGGGAGCGGGCGGGGAAGTGGAGCTGAGTCCATGATCAGATCAGCCATTGAATGGCGGATCAGGCTCGAGGGGCCAAATGGCCTACTCCTGCTCCAAATTCTTAAGTTCTTATGTTCTCCCTCAGTACTGTGCTTCTGACAGTGCGGAGCTCCCTCACTACTGCCTCTCCGACAGTGCAGCGCTCCCTCAGTACTGCCCCTCTGACAGTACAGCACTCCCTCAGTACTGCCCCTCCGACAGTGCGGCACTCCCTCAGTACTGCCCCTCCGACAGTGCAACACTCCCTGGAGGGGAACTCAGTCATGCAGTAGTTATGTAACTGGGCTGGCCGCTTCTGTCCCGGGCCGAAGGGATCCCACGCCGGCCGCTTCTATCCCGGGCCGAAAGGACTCCATACCGGTCCCGGGCCCCACCAGGACAACACACAGCGGGCCCTGAGCAGCCCCAGTGGGATAACAAATAAACGTTACCTTGCAGTTGCCGAAAGGACCCCGCGCTGGTCGCTTCTGTGCCGGGCCGAAGGGACCCCGCACCGGCCGAAAGGACTCCACACCGGTCCCGGGCCATCCCGGTCGAAAGGACCCCACACCTGCCCACGCCAGTCCCTGTGGTCGCACACCAGGTGTTCATTGTGCGACAGATTGGGGGACGTGGAACCGGCCGTAGGGACTCCGGGCCGGCGCTGAACCGGATGAAGGGACCGAGGCGGCAGCATTCAACCCAACGTCTTAAACGCCTGACCAACTTTTAATCAATTTTTAAACTTTTAATTAACTGTTAAACGTTTTAAACAATTTGGGGAAACTTTTAAAACTTACATTTTAGACTTTTAATCGAAATATTTTTAAACATCTATTTTTGAAATATCTTTTAAACATCCTTGACTTTTTAACAACCTTTAGAAACTTTTTAAACTGGGGAAACTTTTATAACCTATTATTGATTTACATCTTAGATTTTTAACAACTCTTGGAAACTTTTGAAATAAATTTGGAATCTTTATCAACTTTTAACTTTTAAAATAACTTTGGAAGTCACCTTCCTAATGCCTGCCCCCCAACCAAGCCTCGGGCCATCTACCATCAATGGCGCTACTCGGTGCCGAGCTTGCTGCCAACGATTAGGCTTATCGAGCTGTGCCTGGTCTCCAGTTGTCTTGGATCCCCTTGCCACTGGACCAAGACCTTGCTCAGCTAAGCCCGTGTGTTTGCCGGTGTGCAGTGGCCAACCCACGTTAAAAGAACTCACGCACAGGCATCTTCCACTTCGTCAGTATGAGGTTCGGGACCTGGAACATCAGGACCCTCATGGACAATCCCAACAGCAACGGGCCGGAACGCCGCACCGCCATAGTTGCCCGGGAACTCAGACGTTTTGACATTGACATCGCCACCCTAAGCGAGACCCGGCGGGCAGGGGAAGGCCAGCTGAAGGAACATGGTGGAGGTTACACCTTCTTCTGGAAAGGGAAACCAGAGGCAGAACGCCGCATTCATGGAGTCGGCTTTGCCGTCAAGAATGAACTGGTCGACCGCCTCAAAGATTCTCCCTGTGGGGTTAACGAATGCCTCATGACTCTCCGTATCACCCTATCCCAGAACCAATGTGCCACAGTCATCAGTGCGTACACCCCCACACTCGATGCAACGGATGAGGCTAAAGAGGGTTTTTATTCCAACCTCGAGACATCCTTGTCCCGCGTCCCCACGGGCGACAAATTGATCCTCCTGGGTGATTTTAATGCCAGGGTTGGCAAAGACACAGCCCTCTGGGGAGGCGTGATTGGCTGACAGTGCGGCACTCCCTCAGTACTGCCCCTCCGACAGTGCGGCACTCCCTCAGTACTGCCCCTCTGACAGTGCGGCACTCCCTCAGTACTGCACTGGAGTGTCAGCCTAGATTTTTGTTCACAAGTCTCTGGAGTCGGACTTGAATTGAATTGAGATAAGACTCACTACCTCAGCTTCCTCACGGCCCTCTGATCACCAAGAGAATACCTCTGCTGTTATGAAGCTCATCACCAGCTGAGACCTGGGAAAAACTTTCCAGCCTAACAGATACGCTGACAGGGCCAACATGCTGGAGGAGCCAGTGTGGCAGTGGCTGTATGACAAGGTTGGCTGATCCCTCATGTCCGGAATCGAGGGGTGAGCGTGAGCAGTCACATCGTGGTAATAAATACAAGCTGCTGAAGTTTATATGTTCTGGCCGATCGCTATTTACCTTGGAATCGTTGCTTAGGAATTCTTTCTAATAAAAGTTCTGTACTGCACCAAACCCCGAGATATACACGGACTGCACCAAACCCCGAGATATACACGGACTGCACCAAACCCCGAGATATACACGGACTGCACCAAACCCCGAGATATACACGGACTGCACCAAACCCTGTGATATACACGGACTGGATCAAACCCCAAGATATACACGGACTGCATCAAACCCCGAGATATACACAGACTGCACCAAACCCCAAGATATACACGGACTGCACCAAACCCCGAGATATACACGGACTGTGTCTCGGGAGCTGACCCCTGACTAGATTACACATTCTTGCTCAAAACAAAATAGCAAAAGTTGCAGCTCCATTTTTGGTCGGACACTGTGCTCATGTTTTGGTCGGACACTGCGTTACAGTGTTTTACACAACACATTTACACTCAATACTCCTGCAACAGAAGGTAAGAGATGATGCCAGCATCGCGTGCTGCACCAGAGCATTGATCTTGGAAGGAGGTAGAGCAATATTGTGGGCTGAGGACATTTACATAGAATTACATCAAGTCTGCAGCACAGAATCGGACCATTCAGCTCAACGGGTCCGTACCGGGGTTTATTCTCCACACCAGCCCCCTCCCACCCCTCTTCATCTCACCCCATCACCATATCCCTCTATTCCTTTCTCCCTCATCAATTGGATAGGTTTTTGAAATGCCAGCACAGGCATGATGGGCCCAACGGCCTCCTTCTTTGGTGAATTAATCTATGATAGGGGCACTTTCTAGCAGAGGTCATTGGACAGTGATCAGAAGCAGGAACCCTGACTCGTAACGTAGATTGAGCCTGTCCTGACCAGATACCCAGAAAGCAGCAATTTCAGGCCATGATCCTCTCTCTTGCTCAGGGGTACTGAGGGCAACTGTAGTGTCCCAACGACTGAGAGCAGCTCGGGTCAACCAAGGGCCGAGGTTCGTATACAGCAACTGGGACCATGCGAGGGAGATGCTGGGAGAATATATCTAGCCTGTTCACAGCTGCACCTGCATCCTCCCAGACAAAGGGTGACTGGCTGAGGCAGAGCTTGTCAGGTAGGTGCCCATCCTCCAGATCGGTTCATGGAGCAGCACCCACGATAGAGTCGGGCAGGAGTTCTCCCTTGCCTGTGCTCTCACTGGGAGGCCACCGTGTGGAAGTGAGAGTGTTAAGGCCGAGTCCTGCCCAAGCCTTGTTCTATGGTACTTTGTTACTGTAACTGACTATACCCACTACCCCCTCTCCTCCCTCCTTGCGTTTTTTTTTTAAATGAGTACAGCTCTATTCCCTCTCAGGTTTCTCTCTTCATCGTCGCTGGGTCACAATCCTGGAACTCCCCCCCTAACAGCACTGTGGGAGCACCTTCACCACACGGACTGCAGCGATTCAAGGCGGCGGCTCACCACCACCTTCTCAAGGGGCAATTAGGGACGGGCAATAAATGCCGGCCTTGCCAGCGATGCCCACATTCCGAGAATGAATTTTTTAAAAAGTTAAATCGAGACCCCGTCTGCTCTCTCAGATTGACGCAAAAGATCCCACGGCCACTATTTCAAAAAAGAGCGGGGGAGTTCTCCCCAGTGTCCTGGGACCAATATTTATCCTGTAACTGACATCACAAAAAACACAGATTATCTGGCCATTTATCTCATTTGCTGTGTGTAAATAGCCTGCTGCGGTTCCTACCCATCATCATCATCATAGGCAGTCCCTCAGGGTTGAGGAAGACTTGCTTCCACTCTTAGCGTGAGTTCTTAAGTGGCCGTACAGTCCAATACGAGAACCACAGTCTCTGTCACAGGTGGAACAGATAGTCGTTGAGGAAAGGGAGGGTGGGACTGGTTTGCCGCACGCTCCTTCCGCTGCCTGTGCTTGATTTCTGCATGCTCTCGGCGACGATACTCGAGGAGCTCAGCGCCCTCCTGGATGCACTTCCTCCACTTAGGGTGGTCTATGGCCAGGGACTCCCAGGTGTCAGTGGTGATGTTGCACTTTATCAGGGAGGCTTTGAAGGTATCCTTGTAACATTTCCTCTGCCCATCTTGGGCTCGTTTGCCGTGGATGAGTTCCAAGTAGAGCGCTTGCTTTGGGAGTCTCGTGTTTGGCATGCGAACTATGTGGCCTGCCCAGCGGAGCTGATCAAGTGTGGTCAGTCCTTCAATGATGGGGATATTGGCCTGGATGAGGACACTAATGTTTGTGTGCTTGTCCTCCCAAGATTTGCAGAATCTTGCGGAGACATTGTTGGTGGTATTTCTCCAGCGACTTGAGGTGTCTACTGTACATGGCCCACGTCTCTGAGCCATACAGGAGGGCGGGTATTACTACAGCCCTGTAGACCATGAGCTTGGTGACATCATCATCATCATCATCATCATAGGTGGTCCCTCGAACCGAGGATGACTTACTTCCACGTCAAAAAGTTTACAGGTGTTTCAATGAAAGACCTAATATTCCGATCCCGAACTACATCCTGAAGGGTGGAAGATGCCTGTGCGTGGATTGTTTTAACGTGGGGTGGCCGTTGCACACCAGCCACCACACGGGCTTGACAGAGCGAGGTCTTGATCCAGTGGCAAGGATTAACCAAGACGACTGGAGACCAGCTCTGCTGCACGGACCTAGTGCGCGCACATATCGCAGTGTGGGCTGGCCCGTGCTGCCCCTGGGCCCTCGCCTCTTTTCGGCCCCGATCACATCGCTTTACAATCTCTTGCCGCTCCTTCGCCCCGACCTCACCGCTCCTGCTGTACCTGCCCGCGCTCCAATCACCGACCTGGATCTTGTGACATCCCACTTCACTGCCGTTGCTCTCCTGCTCCAGCACATGCTGCTCCCTGGAGTGGTACACTGCCACGCTGCTCCTCCCGCTCCCCGGCCTGCTCTGCATTCCCTACATTACAACAGTGACTACATTTTGAAAGTAATTAATTGGCCATGAATTGCTTTGGGACGGCCCGAAGGCAGAAAAGCCGCTAAATATCTGGGAGCTCTTTCTTCAAGGCCATTTTGTAGACCTGGAGGGCGTTCTCTCAAAGCCTCTCAGCGTTGTTGCCTTGGAGTGTGTGCCCAGTTAGGACGGAGATGGGGAGACATTTCTTCACTCAGAGGGTGGTGAATCTTTGGAATTCTCTGCCCCAGAGGGCTGTGAATGCTGAATCGTTGAGTATATTCAAGGCTGAGATCGATAGATTTTTGGACTCTAGGGGAATCAAGGGATATGGGGATCGGGCGGGAAAGTGGAGTTGAGGTCGAAGATCAGCCATGATCTTATTGAATGGCGGAGCAGGCTCGAGGGGCAGAATGGCCGACTCCTGCTCCTATTTCTTATGTTCTTAAACATTTGACAGCTCACAAGACAACGCAAGGACAACTTGTAAGACCTGTCTTTTATTCTAGATCCAAAAGTCACCCCCCCACTCAAGCTCCGCCCGTGACCCCTACCTCCCTGCCTTGTGACCCCTGCCCTGTGACCCCTGCCTCCCTGCCCCGTGACCCCTGCCTCCCTGCCTCGCGACCCCTGCCTCGCGACACCTTACCTTTGCCCTGGGAGACCAGGTTGATGAGCCGGCGGATGGTGTCGACCAGCTGACCCTGCTGGAGCTGCAGGCCGCTGTTGTTGCTGCTGGCCGTGAGCAGGCGTCTCTCCAGCTCCCCGATGGTGCTGATCTGCTGGGTCACCAGTTGCTGGAGCAGCTCCTTCTCCCTCTTGATGGAGCCCAGCACCGCCCGGTGCTTGGCCTCGATGTCCGAGACCTTCCTCTCTAGAAGGCTGAAGCAGGTGTCGCAGTTACAATCACCCGACTCCCGAGGTTCGCAGATTCAACCCGACCGAAGATTTTACATTTATGTAGCGCCTTTCGCGTAGTAAATCGCCCCCAATGCGCCTCACAGAGCATTATCGAACAAAGTCGAGACAATGAGTTGATTTTAATCATGGGTAGAGACAGGGGAATATCTAATAAATCTGACCTTAGAAACTGGAACATTCTTACTAAATGTAGAAACGGTTTGAGTCTCTTCACAAGATATAGCACGGGTCAGGTGCTGAGGAAAGCTCCCTCTACACTGCCCCATAAAGTGAAGCTTGAAATCGTTACTTCATTATAAGGAACAACCAACAGATTTGTTAAATGTTAACAACAACTTGCATTTATATAGCACCTTTAATGTAGTAAAAGATCCCACGGCGCTTCACAGGAGCGTTATAAAGCAAAATTTCACACCGAGACACATAAGGAGATATTAGGGCAGATGACCAAAAGCTCGGCCAAAGAGGTCGGTTTTAAGGAGTGTCTTAGAGGAGGAGCGAGGCAGAGAGGTTTAGGGAGGGCGTTCCAGAACTTAGGGCCCAGGCAGCTGAAGGCTGCCTGGGCCCTAAGTTCTGGAACTCCCTCCATGAACCAGGGATTCTCAAGAGGTCAGAATTGGAGGAATGCAGAGATCGCGGAGGGTTGCAGGCTGGATTACAGAGCTAGGGAGGGAGCGAGACTGCGGAGAAGTAACGCATTCCGTTCCATCACAAAAAGCCTCGAGTGGAGTCCAGATTAGTCGAGGATAGGAAAGCAAGAACGAACACAGGTGAGGTGACACCATCTCCAGTCATTATTTGATTTCCTGCTGGAGACAGAGACAAACAAAATAGCAGGATGGACCCGTGGCCCAAGAACAATGCAATAGGTGTAGCAATCGCTGAGGCGTTTCACCTGGTCGATGTATGTTTGAGGCATTCTCAGAAGGCTAAGGAGAGGTGTTCAAAATTATGAGTGGTTTTGATAGAGTAAATAAGGAGAAACTGTTTCCATTGGCGGGAAGGTCGATAATTAGAGGACACGGAGTTAAGATAATTGTCAAAAGAACCAGAGGGAGGATGAGGATTTTTTTTACACAGAGATTTGCTGTGAGCTGGAACGCACTGCCTGAAGGGGCAGTGGGAGCAGATTCAATAGAACTTTCAAAAGGGAGTTGGTAAATACTTGAAAGGGAAGAATTTTCAGGGCTGTGTGGAAAGAGCGGGGGAACGGGACTAATTGTATCTTTCAAAGAGCCAGCACAGGCACGATGGTCCGAATGGCCTCCTTCTGTGCTGTGTGATGCAATGATATGACCAGCTTGATATTGGCTGTTCCATTGTACCTACTAACCTCACTGTGCTTTATGTGAGCCATTGGGTCTGATTCTATCCACAGATGATAACACAGAGTGCGCTAATTGTTGGAATTATTGACGAACGGAGAATGTTTCAGCCTTGTTTCAGGTCAGTGATTGGAATGGTGACCCTGCGGCCTTTGGGAATGGGCAACTCCCAGCGATAATTTAGCTCCCATTCCGGTTAATGGGACCTGACAACTTTCCCCAGAACTGTCACACACGCAGCCCCCCTCATTAATCAAACCCGTTCCTCAACCCCCCCTCACATTGATCTGCCCAGCTCTGCCAGCATTTTACGAACATTAAACTGCTAAGCGGGTTTGTGCAGGCCGCGATGACGGATGGGTTTTCATTTTCCTTCCATGGACTCGGAACGTCACTGACCGAAATCAACAGTTTTCATAAGATCTTATCAGCTGAAGAACAAATTGAACCATTTTGATTTCCGCTTGTTACTCATTATTTTCACAGCTGTAGAATTCAGGTCAAAGTGACCAGAAATACCCAGCTGGTCTAACCCAGGGCAAAATGCTGAGGACAGACACACACAGCCTCTCGAGCCTATTCCACCATTCAATTAGATAACAGCTAATCTGTATCTTCACTCCATTTACCCGCCTTGGTTCCGTAACTTGGTTCTGGAAATCTACAGTTGTGATATTGTCCTTATCATGGCTCAGTGGGCAGCACTCTCACCTCTAAGTCAGAAGGTTGTGGGTTCAAGTCCCATTCCAGGGACTTGAGCACAAAAATCTAGGCTGACACTCCCAGTGCTGCGGGAGCGCTGCACTGTCGGAGGTGTCGGAGATGTTAAACCAACGCCCCGCTCTCTCAGGTGGATGTAAAAGATCCCGCGGCACTATTTTGAAGAGCAGGGGAATTCTCCCTTTACACCCCGGTTAAGCAATGCCTCGATTTTAAAATTCTCATTCTTGTTTTCAAATCCCTCCATGCTCTCGCCCCTCACTATCTCTGTAATCTCCTCCAGCGCACAACCCTCCAAGATGTCTGCTCTCCTCCAATTCTGCCCTGTTGAGCATACCTGATTATAATCGCTCAACCATCGGTGGCCGTGCCTTCTGTTGCCTGGGCCCTAAGCTCTGGAACTCCCTCCCTAAACCTCTCTGCCTCTCTACCTCTCTTTCCTCCTTTAAAACGCTCCTTAAATCCTACCTCTTTTCATCTGCCCTAATATCTCCTTCTATGCCTCAGTGACAGCTCCCCTGTGAAGCACCTTGGGATGTGTTACTAATTGGCAGTTGTTGTTGTATTTGTAGTTGCTGTACCCTGGCAATATTTAACCCACTTGTTAAAAAAGGTGATCTGGTCATTATCACATTGCTGCTTGTGTGATCGTGCTGTGCACAAATTGACCGACGGAAATCCAGCCCATGGTCTGTGGTAGAGGTGGGCGAAAAATCTTGGGGCAATTTATTACGAGAGATGTTTGAAAGATTGGCTGGAACAAGTCAGAATAATCTCAATTTACCGGCAGTGTGTGGGGGCTTTGCTGCTTCACATCACTGAACACACAGCAGTCATTGTCGGCACAGCAAATCAAAGCAGTTACTGGCTGCGCTCCGTATTATGGTCTGGGCCGTTGGCGCTTGTTTGTTTAACTAACGGTTATTTTTACTCAGTGAGACCCGAGTGATATTTTCACTGCCCGACTGACTAATGATTTACAGGGCTGCTCTGGCACAATAATACAGGCACAAAGCATCACCGAGTCATTGGCAGCCGGCGGAGGGGTGCCGGGGGGGGGGGGGGGACGTGTGGTGGGGGGGCAGCGGGTGGGGGGGGGAGACGTGTGGTGGGGGGCAGCGGGTGGGGGGGGGGGGGAGACATGTGGTGGGGGGGCAGCGGGTGGGGGGGGAGACGTGTGGTGGGGGGGCAGCGGGTGGGGGGGGGGAGACGTGTGGTGGGGGGGCAGCGGGTGGGGGGGGGGGAGACGTGTGGTGGGGGGGCAGCGGGTGGGGGGGGGGAGACGTGTGGTGGGGGGGCAGCGGGTGGGGGGGGGAGACATGTGGTGGGGGGGCAGCGGGTGGGGGGGGGAGACGTGTGGTGGGGGGGCAGCGGGTGGGGGGGGTGAGACGTGTGGTGGGGGGGCAGCGGGTGGGGGGGGGGAGACGTGTGGTGGGGGGGCAGCGGGTGGGGGGGGGTGAGACGTGTGGTGGGGGGGCAGCAGGTGGGGAGTGCAGCAGGGTGGAGGGCTGGGGGAGCGACAGGATGGGGCAGGGTGACAGGATGGTGGGGGCGTTGGGGGCGGTGTGGGGGGGGGGGTGAAGTTTGAATTTAAAGCTGTACTAATATTTGAAAGACCCATTCGGCACACCACAGTCTAACAGGACGGCTTGCCAGTGACAAGGGCTGCAGCTGCCCTGTGCTGGCGGACGGACTATCGCCATCCAGTTTCCCAGGTAACGACGCAGTCTCCAGGAATTGAGGATGAATCTTCAGGCCATGGCTGCTGCATTTCCCACATTACAACAGTGACCACACTCCAAAAAGTACTTCATTGGCCATAAAGCGGTTTGGGATGTCCTGCAGCGGTGACCAATGTTCCCACTAAGCTGTGTGGCCGCACAGCCCATGCAGCGATCTGGAAGTCCTGCGCAGGCCGCTCACCGGCTGTTACGTGGAAGAATCCGCGGTGCGCGGAGGTTTGAATGGGCTGCGCAGCCAGTTAAAGGGACCACGCATGAAAAAACAATTAAAAAGAAAGAAATACTTGCATTTATATAGAGCCTTTCATGACCACCAGATGTCTCAAATGCTTTACAGCCAATGAAATACTATTGAAGTGCAGTCACTGTTGTAAGGTAGGAAACGTGGCAGCCAATTTGTGCACAGCAAGCTCCCACAAACAGCAATGTGATAATGACCAGATAATCTGTTTTTGTGATGTTGATTGAGGAATAAATATTGGTTCCAAGACACCGGGGATAACTTACCTGCTCTTCTTCGAAATAGTGGCCATGGGGATTTTTTACATCCACTTGAGAGAGCAGATGGGGCCTCGGTTGAACGTTTCATCCGAAAGACGGTACCTCCAACAGTGTGACACTCCCTCAGTACTGCCCCTCCGACAGTGTGGCGCTCCCTCAGTACTAACCCTCCAACAGTGTGGCACTCCCTCAGTACTGCCCATCCGACAGTACGACACTCCTTCAGTACTGCCCCTCCGACAGTGCAGCGCTCCCTCAGTACTGCCCCTCTGACAGTGAGGCACTCCCTCAGTACTGCCCCTCCGACAGTGCGGCGCTCCCTCGGTACTGCCCCTCCCACAGTGCGACGCTCCCTCAATACTGCCCCTCCGACAGTGCGGCACTCCCTCAGCACTGCACTGGAGTGTCAGCCTGGATTTTTGTGCTCAAGTCCATGGAGTGGGTCTTGAACCCACTGCAACCTTCTGACTCAGAGGCGAGAGTGCTGCCCACTGAGCCACGGCTAACTGTGCAGAGGGAACATTGGTCATGAAAGACGCTATCGAAAATGCAAGGACCTTTTTTGCTAGGTCAGAGAGTGAAGGCCTAAACTCTGTAATCGGTCAAGGGGCAGTTAGATTGAATGATGGGCCAGTGAGGAAGGAGGACTTGCTCACTGGTGACGTCTTTCGGTGATGTTCAGGGTTGACGAGTTCGGTTCTGAGCCCGAACACTGCCGTGGTTCCGACCTTCCCACACACAGCCCGTCAGCGCTGGAGTATCCCCGCTCCCAGTAACACTCTGCGGGTTACCGGACCACGGCCGGGAGGGAGCAGGGCCTTACCGATTCCGCTCGTGGATTTTGCTGATTTCGTTGGTTTGCAGCATCAGCTGTTTCTCCAGCTTGTTCGTGGACAGGGTATTTTCCAACAGTTGAATTTCAATTCTTGATGTTTGGTTTAAAACCTGCGAACAAAGGACACAGCTGGTGATTTAATATCCTGTGTAGGATTGGGGAGGGCGGGGGGTGGGTGGGAGACAGATTCTCACTCATTGTGTTGTATTGTTTCAACTAACAACCTGTTTGACTGTCACCCTAACCCACCCACCCACCATGCTGATCCCACTGACCCTCCCCTGCCCAGCTGGTTCAGTTACAGTCATGTCTGTCGCTAATAGAAAGAAAGACTTGCATTTATATAGCGCCTTTCACGACCTCAGGACGTCCCAAGGCACTTTACAGCCGATGAAGTACTTTTTGAAGTGTAGTCACTGTTGTAATGTGGGAAACTCGGCAGTCAGTTTGCGCACAGCAAGCTCCCACACACAGCAATGTGATAATGACCAGATTTTGTGATGTTGATTGAGGGATAAATATTGACCAGGACACCGGGGATAACTCCCCTGCTCTTCTTCGAAATAGTGGCCATGGGATCTTTTATGTCCACCTGAAAGGGCAGATGGGGACTTAGTTTAATGTCTCATCCGAAAGACGGCACCTCAGTACTGCACTGGGAGTGTCAGCCTGGATTTAAGTGCTCAAATTGCTGGAGTGGGGCTTAAACCCACAACTAAAGCTGTTCCTTGGCAGAGTTAGGCCAGTTTTAGATGAGCACAAGATTAGGGAAGGTGTAGGGTGGAAGGCCAGCCAGGAGAGACTGGGATAGTCGAGAGGCATGGATGAGGGTTTCAGCAGCAGGTGAGCTGAGGCAGGCATGGGGACGGACGATGTTATTGAGGTGGAGGCTTTACTACATTAAAGGTGCTATATAAATTCAAGTTGTACAAAAACGTTCTTTTTCTTTATGGGCCCTCTGTGAAGTGTTTGCACTAGTCCCTGTGCTCTCTCTGGCCTGAGTTATACCTGTAGCTGAATGGGAGAACTATGAGGCATCCCTGGTACCCAGCACTGGAATAGATGCTTGCCTGAGTCAGAAGATCGTGGGTTCAAGTCCCACTCCAGAGACTTGAGCACATAAATCTAGGCTGACACTCCCAGTGCAGTACTGAGGGCAGACTAGCAGGGGAACTATCCTGGTGTCCTGGGGCTGATATTCATCCCTCAATCAACATCACTAAAAACAGATTATCTGATCATTATCACATTGCTGTTTGTGGGAGCTTGCTGTGCTCAAATTGGCTGCCGTGTTTCCTACATTACAACAGTAACAACGCTTCAAAAAAGTACTTCATTGGCTGTACAGCTCTTTGGGATGTTTAGGATGTTGGAAAGCGCTAAATAAATGGTGGTTAATGTGGCAGAGGCAGGGGAGCGGTGGGGGGAGGGAGATCTGATGGAGCATGTCTCCCTGAGGATTACGCAGCTCTGACGTGATCGGCTTTCCCACACACCCAGCGTTTGCTTGCCCTGTAGCCAATGCTTCCCTCTCCGCAATCCGCTCTTTAAATCGGTTCCCAAGTGTTGAGAGTTCGAGGTTACCAGCAGCGGACACCCTGCTGTCCTGATATTCCCGGAGAAAGTCAGGATCTATGGAGCACTTTTTCTGGAGCCGTGGTTGTTATATATGTGGACTTGTATTTACTCTGTACAGCCACCAGAGGGCTCATCCCCTGGAGTCCCAAGGGATCCCATAATCCCTTGGGAGCACAGGTATTTAAGGAGGCCTCACAGGTTGGAGAGGCACTCTGGAGACCTGCAATCAAAGACTAAGGTCCCACTTTTCTTTGAGCTCACAGTGTTTAGTCTGACTCTTTCTCCATATACAGTAGTGGTCACCTCTTTGCAGGCGCCTTCAGCCTGCACCGGAGGGAGGCTGGGCCACAGGAGGGAGCCCTCGCCACAGGAGGGAGCCCTCGCCACAGGAGGGAGCCCTCGCCACAGCGGGTGAGCAGGGAGTAACGTATTTGCTTCATGGGTTCTTTGCTTAAGAAATCATAGCAATACATTGCTATTAAGAACTAGTTGGTTTATTAGCAACGGCTCAACAATCACACTACACATTACCCGTTCATTCACCAGGCTCACAACCACCTGCCCCATCGTGGATCCCCTGAACCCAACTGGCTGGGGTTTTATTGAGTCTTGTGAACATCACGTGACTGGCTAAGCCACTCCCAATTCAACAGCTCTACAACTATTTTAAGTTGAATGTTTAAATCAATTACCCCCTTTTTAAAAGGGCATTAAAACCCATAAATCCAAATTAACTTGGAAACTTTATCAAATTAAATTAAAATTTGGTTGCCAGGGGTGATGATGCACTCCAGTCCCTCCGGCGCCCACCTCTCGCGGAAGGCGGCGACCGTACTGGTGGACACCGCGTGCTCCATCTCCAGGGACACCCTGGCCCGGATGTAACCGTGGAAGAGAGGCAGGCAGTCGGGCTGAATGACCCCCTCAACCGCCCGCTGCCTGGACCGGTTGATGGCCCCGTTGGCCGTGCCCAGGAGCAGTCCTACGAGGAGGCCTTCCGACCTGCCCGCTCCCCTCCGCACAGGGTGCCCAAAGATCAGAAGCGTGGGACTGAACTGCAACCAGAATTTGAGGAGCAGCCCCTTCAAATAATGGAATAGGGGCTGCAGCTTCACACATTCCACATAAACATGGAACACGGTCTCCTCTAGACCGCAGAAATTACAGGCGGCCTGGGAGCCCGTGAACCGACTTAAAAACTTATTGCACGGGACTGCTCCGTGCACCACCCTCCAGGCCAAGTCCCCAATAAATAGAGGGAGGACTCCCGCCTAGAGAGCACTCTATTGGGGACCCCCGCCTCCTCCGGATTGCAAGATGGTGCGTCATGGCGTGTCCGGACGGCAGACGAGAATGGCAATGTGGAGAGTGTGCAGGAGCAGCCCATACAGGAATCCCCTCCACGCAGAACTGAAAGGCACGGAGGGGATTTCCCGGAGGAGGCTTAATTTGTGAGGCGCAGGCTCCAGAGGGAGATTTTGGGACTTGGTCAACAGCTCTACAACTCTTTTGGGGGGGGGAACAAAATAGACATTAGATCAAGTGCCCCCCTCAACAGCTCTACAAAGCTGTGAGCATACTCACAGGTGCATGAATTACACAGGGGACAGCAACGTGCTGCACCAGGGCTGGAATCCATCGAACTTTCACAAGGCATCATTGCGCTAATCTCAGCTACACATCCAACTTTGAACAAATCAGCAAAGCCAGTAGAAGAGGTTAGCAGATATTAATGTGCTACGATTTTTTACTTACGATAAACCTTCACTCCCCTGGTGCATCAGTTGGTAAAGAAGCCATGGTGTGACACAGACCCGTACACACCGTGGACACTCTGACTTCCAGCCCTGACCGTATTGAGTTAGCTGACCTCTGCTGGGCATAGGAGCAGGAGGAGACCATTCAGCTCCTTGAGCCTTTTTTAAAGATTTGTTTCTGGGGTGTGAAGGTCACTGACAAGGCCAGCATTTATTGTCAATCCCTAATTGCCCTCAAGTGGTTCTTGAATAGAAAGGAGTGGCTCGCTGGGCCATTTCAGGAACTGGAGTCACATATAGGCCAGACTGGGTAAGGACAGCAGGTTTCTCGAAAGGACATTAGTGAACCCGATGGGGTTTGACGCCAATCTGGTAGTTTCATGGTCACCATTACTCACACTAGCTTTTTAAAAAAATTTCAGATTTATTTAATTGAACTTAAATTCCCTGGCTGCTGTGGTGGGATTTGAATTCACGCCTCTGGATTGTCAGTCCCGACCCGAGGATTGTCAGTCCCGACCCGTGGATTGTCAGTCCCGACCCGAGGATTGTCAGTCCCGACCCGAGGATTGTCAGTCCCGACCCGAGGATTGTCAGTCCAGACCCGAGGATTGTCAGTCCCGACCCGAGGATTGTCAGTCCCGACCCGAGGATTGTCAGTCCAGACCCGAGGATTGTCAGTCCCGACCCGAGGATTGTCAGTCCCGACCCGTGGATTGTTAGTCCAGACCCGAGGATTGTCAGTCCAGACCCGTGGATTGTCAGTCCCGACCCGTGGATTGTCAGTCCCGACCCGAGGATTGTCAGTCCAGACCCGTGGATTGTTAGTCCAGACCCGAGGATTGTCAGTCCCGACCCGAGGATTGTCAGTCCAGACCCGTGGATTGTTAGTCCAGACCCGAGGATTGTCAGTCCAGACCCGAGGATTGTTAGTCCCGACCCGAGGATTGTCAGTCCAGACCCGAGGATTGTCAGTCCCGACCCGAGGATTGTCAGTCCAGACCCGTGGATTGTCAGTCCAGACCCGTGGATTGTTAGTCCAGTAACGTAACCACTGTGCTGACGTTACCACTCCATCATCCTGTTGGATCATGGCTGATTTGCCTCCACCTCCATTTTCCTACTTTTGTTCCATATCCCTTGATGCCATTAGCTAACAAAAATCTGTCGATCTCAGTAATGAATGCTGCAATTGATCCCCAGCCTGTTGTGGAGCGAGTTCCAGATTTCCCGATTTTATGAACAAATGCTCTCTGATCTCACTGCAGACTGAGCCCTAATTTTAAGATTATGTCCCCTCGTTCTTGATTCTTCCACTCGAGCAAATAAATTCTCCGTATCTACCCGATTGAATCCCTTTAACATTTAGCACCTCGAGCCTATCACCCCCTCAATCTTCTAAACTCAGGATATACAAGCCGAGTCTATGCATAATTTAACCCTTTTAGCCCTGTTATCATTCAGATTGCTTCCACAGCTGTATAACCTGCCAACATTCACTGTCAAGGCTCACACATTGAACCGTGGAGGTTTACAGCATTGAAGGAGGCCATTCCTCTCTGTGCCAGCTCTTTGCTGGAGCTATCCAAAGCTGCCCTGCTCTCTCCTCATAACCTTGTGTCATCTTCTGCTTCAAATATTTATTTCTTCCCCTTTAAAAGATGCAATGGTCTCCGCCTTACCATCTCCGGTGACAAACTTTCTATATAATTGCAAGTTCTTTCTTTGTACCTGTCGGAGACGATTGGTGAGCCAAGAGGCTTCACTGTGTGGATTGCTGTGTTATTTGTACCCTGCACTGACTGCTGTACAACCAGTTGCTGCCTGCCCATGATCACCCAGAGTGTGTGGTGATTATATTGTGACTGTTAATCCTTCCATGCAGGATCTCGGCAACATGCACTGCCCTCACCACGACAACCACGACAGGCCAACCAGTGCTGCCCCATCTCCGTGACCCGCGGTCCCGCACTGAAAGCCTTGTCGGGGGAATAAAGCAGATCAGAGGGGTTTGGAACAGATTCAATAAAATATAATGTACAGCCTGGAGTGCAGTGTCATCGGATCCCTAGCAACGGACTGCACTTACAAAACTCTGTCCTTTCACAACACAATTAGTTTAAGATCGAGATTGAGAACTGAGACAAAGACCAAAGTACTAAATTGGAAAAAAAAGCTGATTTTATGCGATTGAGAAAGGAACTAGGAAAAATAACTGGAAAA
Source organism: Pristiophorus japonicus (assembly GCF_044704955.1). Taxonomy (NCBI): domain Eukaryota; kingdom Metazoa; phylum Chordata; class Chondrichthyes; family Pristiophoridae; genus Pristiophorus; species Pristiophorus japonicus. The sequence continues at coordinate 201,735,122 of NC_091988.1, read as the reverse complement.
ATTGACTGATAAACAAATAGAACAGCAGTGGGAAACGTTTAAAACGGTGATCAATAGTTCTGGAGAAACATATCCCACTAACCAGCAATGACAGGCCATGGATGATTAAAGCGACAAGGGCAACACTGAAACTAAAGGAAAAGGCAGACACTGGGGGGAGACATTTATTACAGTCCCGCCAGGAATTAAGTTCCCCCCCCCCCCTCGCAAATAATTTGTGTTACCACCCCCGGAAGGAAGTTGAGCGCTAAATCAAGCCCTCCACTTCTTTCCTGGGGCGCTAACGGGACGACGCACGCGGCGATCACATCACGGTCTCCGGACGCAGGAGATCGAGCGCAATGGCGTAGCGCCGTCGCTAAACTCCCGTCCAATATAGCGGGAGTTATTGTCAGTGCCGCGCCCGGTGGGAATACATTTGCACCTCCCATTAGCGCCCCCTGGGGGTGCTGATGGGAGGTGCAAATGCATGGAATTTCGCCCCGAAGTACAGGGACAATTAAGGAGATGATGACAAAAGGGAATACGAAAATGTGAGGAAAGAAGTAAAAAAAAACAATTAGGAAGGCAAAGGCAAAATACAAAATTAAATAAGGAATATAAAAAGAAATAGTAAAGTATTCTACAGACACATAAAAAACAAAAGGAAAATCAGGATCGGGATCAAGTCACAATAAACTCACAGGGAGTGACCGAGAAATGGCAAAAATATGAAATAATTACTTTGCTCGGTATTTACCAGGGAAACTAACGTGGTGGACATGAGATTAGAAGAGATCAAACAGGATATAAAGACATTTAAGATAGAAAGGGGGAGATAATTGATAAACTAGTCAAACTTAGAGAGGATAAACCCCTGGTCTGGGTGGATTGCACCTGCACAGATGTTAGGGAAGAGAAAACAGAGGCACTATTACACATATATAAAAAAATCATTAGAGAAGGGAATAGCTCCAGAGGACTGGTGGACAGCTAATGTGATTCCTATATATAGAGAGAGACATAGAACAAGTCCAGGGAACTATAGATCAATTAGTTCAATGTCGGTAGTAGGAAAGGTAATGGAATCCTTAATCAAAGATGTAATAGAAAAATATCTAGACACTGAAAATATAATAAAGAGTGGTCAACATGATTCCAAAAAGGGAAGGTCATGCTTGACCAATCATTGAATTCTGTGAACAGAAAGGGTAGATAAGGGCAATGCAGTAGATGTAATTTATTTGGATTTCCAAAAAACCTTCAATAATAATAGACTTGTGACCAATGTTTCTTTGGCCGTGCAGTGTTCCAGGGAACCGGCCTAGCTGGCTTTTCAATGTAAACACCGCGCTTGTGTGGTATTGCGAATGGCCTGTGCCCCCTTAAAGGGGCCACACGGGGACCCAAAAAGTTACAGGGACCATTGCTCGTGACTGAGGTCAGAACATGTGGCATCAGGGGACAAGTAGCAGAATGGATAGCAAGCTCGCTACAAAACAGAGAGTAGGGGTTAAAGGTCGTTACGCAGATTGGCAAATGGTGGGAAGCAGTGTTCCATAGGGATTGCTGCTGGATCCACTGTTGTTCACCATTTACATAAACGATTTGGACTCGGGAATCGGAAGTTCAATTTCAAAATTGTGGATGATACCAAATTGCGAGGTGCAGTTAACACAGAGGAGGATTGTGACAAAATACAGGAAGACATTGATAAACTTGCAGAATGGGCGGGTAATTGGCAAATGAAGTTCAATATTGATAAGTGTGAGGTGCCATATTTTGGTAGGAAGAATAAGGAGGAAACATACTCCTTGGAAAGTAAACGTCTAAATAGGGAACAGGGGGATCTGGGGGCACAGATACACAAATCACTACAAGTAGCGACACAGATTAATAAGACCATAAGAAAGCAAACAAAGCACTGGGGAGCATTTCTGGAGAGATAGAATTGAAAAGCAGAGAAGTTATGTTAAATTTGTATAGACCCTTGGTTAGACCACACAGAGTACTGTGAATACTTCTGGTCTTCATATTATAAAAATTGTATTTAGGCACTGGAGAAGGTGCAAAAAATTTTTATGAGAATGATACTAGAACTGAGATTATAACTATCAGGAAAGACTAAACACTGGGGCTCATTTCGCTAGAATAGAGACGACTAAAGGGGTGGCCTGATAGAGGTCTTTATTATGAAGGGGTTTGAGAGGGTAGATGTAGAGAAGAGGTTTTTTTCACTTGCGGTTGAGACCAGAACTCGGGGCAATAAATATAAGACAGTCACTAATAAATCCATTGGGGAATTCAGGAGAAACTTCCTTACCCAGAGAGCGGTGAGAATGTGGAACTCACTGCCACAGGGAGGAGTTGAGGCGAATAGTATCGATGCATTTAAGGGGAAGCTGGATAAACACATGAGGGAAAAAGGAATAGAGGGATATGGTGATGGGTGGGGGGGGGGGGGGTGGGGGGGATGGAGAGGGGTGGGAGGGGGCTGGTGTGGAGCATAAACACCGGCACGGACCCGTTGGGCCGAATGGTCTGTTGGTGCTGTAAATACCGTGTCATTACATCGAATGTACAGCACAGAAACAGGCTCTATGCCAGTGTTTTAGCTCCACATGAGCCTCCTCCCACCTTACTTCATTTAAACCCATCAGAATATCCTTCTATTCCTTTCCCTCTCGTGTGTTTATCCAGCCTCTGTGCATCTCTGCTATTTACCCCAACTATTCCTTGTGGGAGCGAGTTCCACATTCTCACCACTCTCTGGGTAAAGAAGTTTCTCCTGAATTCCCCATTGGATTTATTAGTGACGATCTTAGATTGATGGCCCCTGGTTCTGGACTCCCCCACAAGTGGAAACATCTTGAATGCTGATGGGATTCGTCCCTTGAAATATCTCCCAGTTATCCAATTCCCCCTGCACAATGACCCTTTAAGATTCAATTTAATTGCACGTGATACAGGCATATTCAGCGCCATCTAACAATTTGACTGTTTGATTTGGTCACTTTTTCTGATTGGCTCCCTGATCTCTCTAGTGGGGCTGCAGTCAACTTAGTCCAATCCTGTCCAGGAGCCTGACTCTCCTCTCCGCTTGCTCACGCGTTCCGGTTGACAGTGAGGGTCTCGGACGCTATATTTCAGCCAGAGGAGAGGGGGAGGCATCTGTTGGGCTATTACTGTAGTTTATATGGGGGTCCTGACTTCAAATGTCTCCCATGGGCACCTTGAATGTACCCTCTTGTCACAATTATTCCACTAAAAGAAAGGCTCACATAAGAACATAAGAAATAGGAGCAGGATTCGGTCATTTTGCCCCTCGAGCCTGCTCCGCCATTTAATAAGATCGTGGCTGATCTGATCCTGGCCTCAACTCCACTTCCCTGCCCACTCCCCATAACCCTTTATTCCCTTATCGTTCAAAAATCTGTCTCTCTCCACCTTAGATACATTCAATGACCCAGCCTCCACAGCTCTCTGGGACACAGAATGCCATAGATTCACGATCCCCTGAGAGGAGAAATTCTTTCTCAATTCCATTTTAAATGGGTGGCCCCTTATTCTGAAAGAACTTGCATTTCTACAGCACCTTTCACGACCTCAGGACATCCCAGCGCGCTTTACAGCCAATGAAGTATTTTCCAAGAGCTGCCATTGTTGTAATGTAGGGAATAAATTAACTTCCTCATCAGACTCTGCATGTTTATTTCAAAATGGAAACGTTGCCTTTTTTTTCCTGATTCTCCTTCCTGTCCTGTAGACGCTGACCTTTCCTGGGATACACGTCATCACCCAGCTTCACCAAAACTGTGGCCATATTTCATCCACGCTGTTACAAACATCCATTCATGGGAGGGTGGCGGAAGGAGATTCAATAGCAATGTTCAAAGGGGAACTGGATAAATATTTGAAAAGGAATAATTTGTAGAGCTATGAGGAAAGAACGGGGGGAGTGGGACTAATTGGAAAGCTCTTCAACTGCACCGAGTTCAGCAGTGATAGACACGGAGAATTCCTGGATGTTTCAATAACAGCAACTTGCATTTATATAGCAGCTTCAACGTAGTGCTTTGCAGGGGCATTATCAGACACAATTTAACACCAAGCCACGTAAGGAGGTATTAGGAAAGGTGGAAGAGGGAGGTTTTAAGGAGCGTCTTAAAAGAGGAGAGAGAGGCGGAGTGGTTTAGGGAGGGATTTCCAGAGATTTGAGCCCAGGCAGCTGAAGGCACGGCCACCAATGGCGGAGTGATGTACAAGAGGTCAGAATTGGAGGAGGGAGATCTCGGATTGTTGTGGGACCAGAGGAGGTCACAGAGATAGCAAAGGTTGAAGCCATGGAGGGATTTTGAAACAAGGATGAGAATTTATAATTTGAGGCATTGCTGGATCAGGAGCCAATGTAGATCACAAAGGGTAGAAACATAGAAACATAGAAAATAGGTGCAGGAGTAGGCCATTCTGCCCTTCAAGCCTGCACCACCATTCAATATGATCATGGCTGATCATGCAACTTCGGCACCCAATTCCTGCTTTCTCTCCATATTCCTTGATCCCTTTAGTCGTAAGGGCCACATCTAACTCCCTTTTGAATATATCTAACGAACTGGTCTCAACAACTTTCTCTGGTAGAGAATGCCACAGGTTCACAATTCTCTGAGTGAAGAAGTTTCTCCTCATCTCGGTCCTAAATGGCTTACCCCTTATCCTTAGGAGAAATCTATGTATCTCTCCCCAAATGTAGGTGGGTGCTGGGGATCAATTGAAATTTTCAGGACTGAGATAGATAAACTTTTGTTGGGTAAGGGTATCGAGGGACATAGAGCCAAGGCAGGTAAATGGAGTGGAAGTATACATCACCCATGATCTAATTGAATGGCGGAACAGGATCAGGGAGTTGAATGGCCTCCTCCTGTTCCTAATGTTTAGCTGGAGGAGGTTACAGAGAAAGGGAGGGGTGAGGCCATGGAATGATTTGAACATGAGGATGAGAATTTTAAACTCAAGGCATTGCTAGACCTGGAGCCAGTGTAGGTCACAAAGGTTAGGAGAAATCTGGGATTCACTCCCCGAATGGCTGTGAGTGCTACGGTTCAATTGAAATTTTCAAGACTGAGATCGATACATTTTTGTTGGGTGAGGGAATGAAGGGATATGGGGAAAAAGTATTTAGACAGTGGCAAATGGAATTCAATCCAGAGAAGTGTGAGGTAATGCATTTGGGGAGGGCTAACAAGGCAAGGGAATACACATTAAATGTTAGGACACTGGGAAGTGTAGAGGAACAAAGGGATCTTGGAGTGCATGTCCACAGATCCCTGAAGGTAGCAGGCCAGTTAGATAAGCTGTTTAAGAAGGCATACGGAATGCTTGCCTTTATTGGCCGAGGCATAGAACACAAGAACAGGGAGGTTATGCTTGAACTGTATAAAACACTGGTTAGGCCACAGCTAGAGTACTGTGTGCAGTTCTGGTCACCACATTACCGGAAGGATGTGATTGCACTGGAGGGGGTGCAGAAGAGATTTACGAGGATGTTGCCTGGACTGGAGAATTTTAGCTATAAGGAAAGATTGGATTGGCTGGGTTGTTTTCATGGGAACAGAGGAGGTTGAGGAGAGACCTTATTGAGGTGTATAAAATTATGAGGGGCCTAGATAGAGTGGATAGGAAGGACCTGTTCTCTTAGCAGAGGGGTCAACAACCAGGGGGCATAGATTTAAAGTAATTGGGGGAAGGTTTAGAGGTGATTTGAGGGGAGATTTTTCACCCAGTGGGTGGTGGGGGTCTGGAACTCACGGCCTGAAAGGCTGGTAGAGGCAGAAACCCTCACCACATTTAAAAAGTACTTGGATGTGCACTTGAAGTGTCGTAACCTGCAGGGCTATGGACCAACAGCTGGAAAGTGGGATTAGGCTGGATAGTTCTTTGTCGGTCAGCGCGGACACGATGGGCCAAATGGCCTCCTTCTGTGCTGTAAATTTCTATGATTTTATGAGCAGTATATCTGGAGCAGGAGCAGGAGCCAGTGTAGGTCAGCGAGCGCTGGGGCCATGGGTGAGTGGGACTTGATGCGACTTGAGATAAGGGCAGCAGAGTTTTCGAAGGCAGCGGTGAGTGTGAGTATGAGCAGTGTGAGTGTGAGCAGTGTGAGTGTGAGTGTGAGCAGTGTGAGCCGTGTGAACAGTGTGAGTGAGTGTGTGAGCGTGAGCACTGTGAGGAGTGTGAGCACTGTGAGGAGTGTGAGCACTATGAGGAGTGTGAGTGTGAGCAGTGTGGCAGTGTGAGCAGTGTGAGTGTGAGGAGTGTAAGCAGTGTGTGTGAGGAGCGTGAGCAGTGTGAGGGTGAGTGTGAGCAGTGTGAGCGTGAGCACTGTGAGGAGTGTGAGCACTATGAGGAGTGTGAGCAGTGTGGCAGTGTGAGTGTGAGGAGTGTGAGCAGTGTGAGTGTGAGCAGTAGGAGCATGAGCAGTGTGAGCAGCGTGAGTGTGAGCAGTGTGAATGTGAGCAGTGTGCGGAGTGTGAGCAGTGTAAGTGTGAGCAGTGTGTAGAGTGTGAGCAGCGTGAGTGTGAGCAGTGTGAGTGTGAGCAGTGTGAGTGTGAGCAGTGTGAGTGTGAGTGTGAGCAGTGTGCGGAGTGTGAGCAGTGTGAGTGTGAGCAGTGTGAGCAGTGTGAGCAGTGTGAGCAGTGTGAGTGTGAGCGGTGTGCGGTGTGTGAGCAGTGTGAGCAGTGTGCGGTGTGTGAGCAGTGTGAGTGTGAGTGTGAGCGGTGTGTGGTGTGTGAGCAGTGTGAGCAGTGTGAGCAGTGTGCGGTGTGCGGTGTGTGAGCAGTGTGAGCAGTGTGCGGAGTGTGAGCAGTGTGAGCAGTGTGAATGTGAGTGTGAGCAGTGTGCGGTGTTTGAGCAGTGTGAGCAGTGTGAGTGTGAGCAGTGTGAGTGTGAGCAGTGTGCGGTGTGTGAGCAGTGTGAGTGTGAGCAGTGTGAATGTGAGTGTGAGCAGTGTGCGGAGTGTGAGCAGTGTGAGTGTGAGTGTGAGCAGTGTGCCGAGTGTGAGCAGTGTGAGTGTGAGTGTGAGCAGTGTGCCGAGTGTGAGCAGTGTGAGTGTGAGTGTGAGCAGTGTGCCGAGTGTGAGCAGTATGGTGAGCAGTGTGAGTGTGAGCAGTGTGAGGCGGTACATTACCTGAGCTTCGACGTCAGTGAGCTTGCGGGTCTGTTCCGCCGTCTGGCTCAGCAGGTTGGTGCCAATCTCCAGCATGCTCACAGTGTGGTTCTGCACGGCATTCTGCTGTATCTGGGCCATCTCAGATTTAATGTTATCCTGGATATAACTTTCCAGCTGTAATAGAATAAAAAAAGGTAAATCAGAGCAATCTACGAAGGAGATTTCAACTCACTCATGTGTCAGACTAGACCGAAAACAACAGTGAGTGTCCGCCGTGGCTCAGTGGGTAGCACCCTCGCCTCGGAGTCACGAGTTGTTGGTTCAAGTTGAACTCCAGAGACTTCAGCACATAATCCAGGCTGACACTCCAGTGCAGTACTGTCGGAGGGCCAATGCTGAGGGAGCGCCGCACTGTCGGAGGGGCAGTACTGAGGGAGTGCTGCACTGTTGGAGGGCCAGTGCTGAGGGAGCGCCGCACTGTCGGAGGGGCAGTACTGAGGGAGTGCTGCACTGTCGGAGGGGCAGTACTGAGGGAGTGCTGCACTGTCAGAGGGGCAGAACTGAGAGAGTGCTGCACTGTCGGAGGGGCAGTACTGAGGGAGGGCTGCACTGTCGGAGGGGCAGTACTAAGGGAGCACTGCACTGTCGGAGGGACAGTACTGAGGGAGCACCGCACTGTCGGAGGGGCAGTACTGAGGGAACACCGCACTGTCGGAGGGGCAATACTGAGGGAGCACTGCACTGTCGGAGGGGCAGTACTGAGGGAGTGCTGCACTGTCGGAGGGCCAGTGCTGAGGGAGCACCGCACTGTCGGAGGGGCAGTACTGAGGGAGTGCTGCACTGTCGGAGGGACAGTACTGAGGGAGCACCGCACTGTCGGAGGGGCAGTACTGAGGGAACACCGCACTGTCGGAGGGGCAATACTGAGGGAGCACTGCACTGTCGGAGGGGCAGTAAGGGAGTGCCGCACTGTCGGAGGGGCAGTACTGAGGGAGTGCCGCACTGTCGGAGGGGCAGTACTGAGGGAGTGCCGCACTGTCGGAGGGGCAGTACTGAGGGAGTGCCGCACTGTCAGAGAGGCAGTGCAGAGGGATCTTTCGGATGAGACGTTTAACCGAGGCCCCGATGGCTCTCTCACGTGGATGTAAAAGATCCTAAGGCATTGTATCGAAGAAGAACAGGGGAGTTTTCCCCGGTGTCCTGGCCAATATTTATCCCTCAATCAACATCACAAAAACAGATTATCTGCCCATTATCACATTACTGTTTGTGGGCGCTTGCTGTGTGCAAATTGGCTGCTGTGTTTCCTACATTACAACAATGACTATGCTCCAAAAGTACTTCAATGACCGCAAAGCACTTTGGGATGTCCTGACGTCATGAAAGGCGCGATAGAAATGCAAGTCTTCCTTTATTATTAGGTGATTTCTCTCACTGCTGTTTGTGGGAGATTGCTGTGTGCAAATTGTCTACTGCATTTCCCCACATTACAACAGTGACTACATTTTGAAAGTATTTAAATGTCTTTAGATGTCCCAAGGACATAACAGCTGCTTTATATCTGGGAGGTCTTTCTTTGAGATCCTTTTATAGATCAGGAGGGTGTCCTCTCAAAGTCTCTCAGCACTATTGCCTTGGAGTGTGTGTTTAAACGTTTGATAGCTAACCAGAGAACTCAAGGATAACTGGTATTTTTGTTAAGTGAGACTAGCCAAGCGTTAATTGACACAGAGAACTGTGGAGACAGGAAATAGTCGGATTAGGGCCCATGGGGATCGCAAGCAGCATTCCTTAGAATGAGAATAGAAGAATTAAATCATTCAAATTGGTATATGTATTAAAGGAGTCCTGCAGCATAATTAAAATCATGAGCTTAGAAATAAATGCTGACAGCATTAAGATCCATGATCTCCCTCGATCCATTATTTTAGTGGGGAATTGATTAAAATGAGTAATTCCATAACTGCAGCTGCATTGTTGCCAAAGAAATAGGTTAACATCTCTGTAAAATAACAGACGAAAAAATATCAGACAAAAACATTAAGGCCATGTCAGAAACGGGCAATTCTCAGCTGTATTCCACAGACTGACTGGCAGCAAACTTCCTTTTATTAACAGGAGAATTTTACAGAACAGAAAAAAAACATTTTCCAACAAGCACAGTTGCTTTTTGATAGGAAGAAATTTGTACAAACATTTGTACAAGAAAGAAAGAGGGAGAGAGAAAGAAATAGAGACAGAAAGAGAGAGAGAAAGAATGAATGAATCCCTTTTCAGCAAGTCAATAAGGTCACTCACACAGTCTTTTCCAAACACCTGCTTCGATCGTTCCCTACATGTGCCATTTCTTTGAAGCAAGCAGTGCAGGTGCTTCATACCTTGGCATACAGTATCCAGCAACCGAACCCATCTCCAGTTGCCTTGATGGGCATCAAGAGTCTACCGTGTATTTTGGAAATGGGGTCACCTGTAGGCCAGAGTACATGGGGTGGAGGTTCCCTTCCCTGAAGGACACGGGTTAATCAGTTGTTTTTTTTCTACGATTCATGGTTATTTCATTTGATGCAAGGTAGAATTAATGAGTTAAATTTCCAAACTTGATGGGATTCGAACTCAGAACCTCAGGATTGTTGGACCAGTGTCAGAACCACAAGGCCACCATATCCTCACTTCAATTACAGGACAGGAATCCCTTGATTTTTGTACAGTTTTCATGACAATTCAAACATCTAAATTTTATAACGAGTAAACCATAAAGATGGACTTGTGTCATAAAATGCAATTGAAAATTAGTAACTGTTTTCAACAGGACAGCAACAAAGTCCTAAAGTGCAAATCCTGGTGCTCAGTAATTTTTAGATTGGGGGGGAGGGCTGGTGAGAGGGCGGGGTCGGGGAGGTGGTGCGAGGGAGCGACTTGGTCCAAAATGTGATGGTAGAAAAGATGACATTGCTGCTGCAATTAGTTAGATGCGTGATATCAAGACAAAGGCAATCTGGAATTGTGTGTTCGTCTCCCAATGTGTAACTCAACTTCTAAAGCCCTGGTTTGAATGGAATAGCCGTCATTATCCCCACAGAGCAAGATATCCACTGACTCACCAAGCCAAAGGAATTAGTAGTAATAAAAGCATGACTTCTGTGATCTGGACAGTAATGTTCTCTGATGCCTCACTAGCTTCTCCACTCGGGCTGTGATTGATGGTGGCATTGCATCCAGATAGGAACAATAGGAACGGGAGGAGGCCATTCAGCCCCTCGAGCCTGCTCCACCATTGAACTAGTTCATGGCTGATCTGTATCTCAACCCCACCTTTACTCCATATTCCTCTGTACCATTACCCAACAACTATCTATCAATCTCAGTCTTGAAAGCTCCAACTGACCCCCAGCATCCAAAGCTTTTGGGGGAGAGAGTTCCAGATTCCCACCACCCTTTGTGTGAAGAAGTGCTTCCTGACATCACCCCTGAATGGCTCTAATTTTAAGACTATGTCCCCTTGTTCCGGACTCGCCCCACCAGAGGAAATAGTTTTTACCCAATCGAATATCTTTATTGTTTTAAACACGTCAATTACATCACACCGTAACCAAGTAAAGGAATTAATTATTGCTGGTAAGCGGATACAATTCCAGATAGTGTTTTGATAACCCCGAGTTCCTGCTTTTAAACAGCATGATATTCAAAGAAACACTCGGAGATTTGTACAGCAGCTTGAGACCCTTATTGTAATTGGAACCAGATGGTCGGTGAGTCCCTGACCAAATCTAACCATCACTGCTTCTCCCAAACTAATTCTAATGATCATTAACAGCAGGGTTTGTGCAATAACTGAGAGAAAGGCAATCATGGAACAATCTAACAAACCAATATGTGCAGGAAGTCCACAAGTTGCCAAACTGATAAACTTTCAGAATTCCTTGTGAACCTTTGGAGCTTGTGAGGGAGAGGTCATAGAATGTACAGCACAGAACCAGACCATTCGGCCCATCAGGTCCGTGCCAGTGTTTATGCCCCGCTCGAGCCTCCTCCCACCCCTCTCCATCTCACCCCCATCACCATATCCCTCTATCCCTTTCTCCCGCATGTGTTTATCCAGCTTCCCCTTAAATGCATCGATACTATCCACCTCAACCCCTCCCTGTGGCAGCGAGTTCCACATTCTCACCCCTCTCTGGGTGAAGAAGTTTCTCCTGAATTCCCCATTGGATTTATTAGTGACTATCTTATATTGATGGCCCCTGGTTCTGGTCTCCCCCACAAGTGGAAACAGTGTCTCTATATCTACCCTCTCAACCCTTTCATCATTTTGAAGACCTCTCAGGTCACCCCTCAGCCTTCTCTTTTCTAGAGAAAAGATTCCAGTCTTTCCTGAAAGTTGTTCCCTCTCAGTTCTGATATCATCCTTGTGAATTTGTTCTTCAACTTCTCCAGTGCCTCGATATCCTTTTTGCAACACGAGGTCAGAACTGTGCACAGTGCTCTTGGTGTGGTCTAACCAAGGTTCTCAACGTCAAACAGGGTGATAGCGCTTACATTAAAGTATTTTTCTTCCTTCTTCCAATTCTCTGACCCTTTCCCTGGAAGGCGCTGATTGGTGCTGGTGATATATAGTTCAATAGTGACTCAACACGTTGCCATTCTCCATCCATGGGCAGTGACAGGCTATTGTGAATGTAGGCTGGAGCAGGTGGCAATGCAGCTGTATCTGATATCCACATGTGGTGGGATCGATTTTGACCCCTTTCACCTGCCGTTAACAGGGGCCGGTAAACGACCTCAAAACAGGGATCGCTCACCTTCCCGCCCTATTACCACCAGCAATGTGATTGGCTCCATTTGAAAGGTGTCTAAAATGGCCACCTGTTTCAGGCGACAGGTCCCTTTAAATATAGAAATCGGGGGTCGTGTGAAGTAATGAGGACGCCGATCGCCATTTTAGTCGGAGCCTGCGCTGTGCTCGCACCGACCAGTCCCACGAGTGACGGAACCCAAGAGGCCCGGCCAAAGGTAAGTCTTGAATTATTTTTATGCCCCACCCGCGGGCGATCGTGACCCCTCTCCGACCACCCCTGTCCCCCTCCCCCCCCACCCTCCCCCACACCGCAACTCAACTTGCTGCTGTCGGCCCCCGGGGCCCATCCTAAATTCAGTAAATTGTGTGGGGCTGGCACCTGAAAAATTGGCCATAAAAAGCCAACTGGTCCAGCAATGTCCGACAGGGAAAGGAACCTTCCACCCCAACCTTGATCTGGGCCTACACGTGACTCCAAACCCATGCGACGTGGTTGGCTCTTAACGCCCTCATAATAGCAGTGACCATACTTCAAAAGTAATGCTGAGGGAAGCTCTGCTTTATATAAATTCAAACTTTTTTCTTCCCTCTCCATATTTACTGCTCCACTGATGAAATGGCATTCTCAAGAGTTGCACAATTCAAAGCAAACTTGTTTAGAGTGGAAGTTTGGAATGTCAGTGTTTATGTACAACAGTATTGGGCTGGTGGACCGAGGGCTCTTCAGCACCACAGTGACTACATAGCGAAGCCAATCACACAGCCCACACGCCAGGTAGCTCTCTCCTCAGAGTCAATATTCAACCATGCCACTTCACGCTGGGAACAATAGCAGCGACGCACGCCATTCATTTTAACGTTAACACCACCCCAGCAATTTGAGATTCCCGTGAGTTGCCAAACGCCACAGGTTGTTGCCTGATTTGTGTCGCTCTGTCGTTAGCCTCGTGAAAATGGCAGCTCGCCCTTAACCTCCCCGTGAGTGTCACGGAATTCCTGGATTAGCTCCGTAAAGACGAATTAAACTTGCTGCTGAAAGTTGGGGCTGGTATTTCATGTCGTAAGGACTCTGTTAATGGGGTGATTTATGTTCCTTACAAGCCACTCAACCTCTCCGGCCCAGAAAGGGAACAATTGAAACTGTGCTGTCTCATTCCTGCAGGTAGTCAATTGTTGCTAGAGATTTTTTTTTAATTAAATTTACATTTTTTTCTTAGTTTACCTTTCTGTCTTTTAAAAAAATCTCTCTCTTCATCCAATCTTTTTTTAGCCTTTCTTTATTTCTCTTTCTGATTTGACTCAATTTCATTCACCATCGTTCCGCTGTTTCTTTTCCTATCCTTAAATCTCATTGGTTAACGAGATACAATTGTTTGTCGCACTGCCAGCAACTTGCAGCATAACTTTTCTCTCCGAGCTGAAGGGAAGGGGAAAAACATGGGGACTCATAATAAACAGGAGCAGGAGTCGGCCATTCAGCCCCTCGAACCTGTTCCGCCATTCAATAAGATCATGGCTGATCTTCTATATCAACCCCACTTTTCCGTCCGATCCCCATCTCCTTTGATTCTCCCAGCGTCCAAAAATCTACCGATCTCTGCCTTGAATATACTCAACAGTTCCTCTGGGGTAGGGTCTGGACACGAGATGCCCCGCTCCAGCAAATTCTGAGGCAATGTTCCTTTGTAGATTTGTCGGGCTGTGCAGGCACTCAGATAGAAGCTGCACTTAGTGAGATTCGTTACTCAAGGTATTTCAGCACCAAGGCTCAATCTAATTCTATCTGCCTGCCCAGGCCAGAGAAGATCTATCTCTGGCACGGACAGTTAGAACATAACATAAGAACATAAGAACATAAGAATTAGGAACAGGAGTAGGCCATCTAGCCCCTCGAGCCTGCTCCGCCATTCAACAAGATCATGGCTGATCTGGCCGTGGACTCAGCTCCACTTACCCGCCCGCTCCCCATAACCCTTAATTCCCTTATTGGTGCCTGCAGTATGTTTAATCTTGTGACTGTGTATTGATGGCTGCAGGCACCTAACAATACAAACCAAGCAAATAAAAGTCAGCGCTGGGATGGGGGTGGGGCTGAGGTGTGGAGGAACATTTTTACGCAGCGAGTTGTTGTGATCTGGAGTGCGCGAGCTGTAAGGGCAGCTCCAATAGTAAGCAGATTCAATAGTAACTTTCAAAAGCAGGGCTGTGGGGAAAGAGGAAAGGAACTAATTGGATAGATAGCTCGATCAGAGAGCCAGCACAGGCACGGTGTTAAGTGGCCACCTGCCGTGCTGTAAGATCCTGTGATACCAGGTAGTCGAGTTCTAACAACTAACTGAGTCACTGGGGAGTAAATGCCACAAACACGGCTACATTGGACACATTGTCTGCTGCATCTTTCACTCGTCCCAGCTTTGTTTGATCCCATTTTATAATATCTCACGTTACAAACTACAGCACAGCCAACAATACAATTTCATTCGCGGCTATTGATTTTATATCGCGATACATGACTCCACTATTAACGATTCATGGACCTGGAAATTGAATTTAGTTGCGCCTGTTTTCCAGGAGCTAAGGAGGTCCAATTTCGCGGGGCTATGTCCTACGCCCCAAAGCGCTTTGCAGCCAATGAAGTCCTTTTGAAGTGCAGTCACTGTTGTAATGTGGGAAACGTGGCAGCCAATTCGCGCATAGCAAGCTCCCTCAAACAGTAATGTAATAATGACCAGATAATCTGTTTTTTAGTGATATTGGTTGAAGGATAAATTTTGACCCCAGGACACCAGAGAGAATTCCCGTGTTCTTCTTTGAAATAGTGCCATGGGATATTTTATGTCCACCTGAGGAGACGATTTTAACGTCTTTTCTGAAAGACAGCACTTCCGACAGTGCAGCGCTCCCTTAGTACTGCCCCTCCGACAGTGCAGCGCTCCCTTAGTACTGCCTCTCCGACAGTGCAGCGCTCCCTCAGTACTGCCCCTCCGACAGTGCAGCACTCCCTTAGTACTGCCCCTCCGACAGTGCGGCGCTCCCTCAGCATTGCCCCTCCAACAGTGCAGCGCTCCCTCAGTACTGCCCCTCCGACAGTGCGGCGCTCCCTCAGTACTGCCCCTCTGACAGTGCAGCGCTCCCTCAGTACTGCCCCTCCGACAGTGCGGCGCTCCCTCAGTGCTGCCCCTCCGACAGTGCGCCGCTCCCTCAGTGCAAGCACAGTGAGTGTCAGCCTAGATTGCATGTTCCAGGACAGCGATTAATTTGGGTACAATCATTGTAAATAAGTCTAAAATGGTCTGACTGGCATTGCTGCAACTCTTGTCCAGAGTTCTTCCAGCTGTGGAGAGCCAGGACAGTGTCACAGAGACCTGGAAACAAACCGTATCCTAAAATAGACAGTTTTATGTATTGAGTCTGTCAGTGTGCTACAGAATCCCCCACTGAGCTGAGACAGTCTAATGCAAATGGAGATGAATGTTGACAGCTCGCAGTGTGTGTATTCTTCACTCTCCTCCTCACCGTCTGTCCCACTGAACTGCTGCTTACAGGGCTTGTCAGAAAGGTTGCTTTCCCTAGCACCAGGGGTCACAGTCTCAGGATAAGGGGTCGGCCATTTTGGACTGAGTTGAGGAGGAATTTCTTCACTCAGAGGGTAGTGAATCTTTGGAATTCTCTGCCCCAGAGGGCTTGGATTCTGAATTGTTGATTATATTCAAGACTGAGATCGATAAGATTTTTGGACTCTGGGGAATCGAGGGAGATCGGGATCGGGTGGGAAGGTAGAGTTGAGGTAGAAGATCAGCCATGATCTTATTGAATGGCAGAGCAGGCTCGAGGGGCCACGTGGCCGACTCCTGGTCCTATTTCTTATGTTTCTTATGGTCCAATCTACCCTGTCTGCTTCCTAAATGGGATTCAATCAAGCATGAGTGAGGGACCAATATTATATTAAATTATTATGAATAAATCCTAGGCTTCCTAATCAGATCCATCTGCTCCATTAAACCACCCTATAAACATGAGATTCCTTTCATTGGCACGAATTCAAAAAACAATCTCAAACACTTGTCAGTATTAAGTCTGCTGTTCTTCCAAATCCTTCTATACGTGGAGCGGAGTCCCCGAGAACTTATTCCTTCATTCACTTTGCAGGGAATAGCTCCAACGGAAAATTACACTTAACTTAACGGCTAAACTATAAGGTTAAAAGCAAAGGCTGTCGCAACCGTATCCATAGTGAGGGAAGGGCACTGCTAGGCACCTGATCTGTGGAGGCCTTTGAGGGCAAAAGTTGAGTTAGCGATTAGACCGTGGACAGCTGAGATTATTGCTATTTAACAATTGTTAAAATAAATGTGTGCAATTATTTATGTTATCAGTAACAATAAAAACAACTTTCATTTATATAGCAGCTTTAACATAGTAAAACGCCCCAAGGTGCTTCACAGGAGCAATTATCAAACACATTTTGACACCGAGCCACAAAAGGAGATATTAGCGCAGATGACTAAAAGCTTGGTCAAAGAGGTAGGTTTTAAGGAGCATCTTAAAGTAGGAAAGAGAGATAAAGAGGCGGAGAGGTTTAGGGAGGGAGTTCCAGAGCTTAGGGCCCAGGCAGTTGAAGGCACGGCCACCAATGCTTGAGCAATTAAAATCAGGGAGGCTCAGGAAGGCAGAATTAGAGGAGCGCAGAGATCTCAGGGGGTTGTGGGGCTGGAGGAGGTTTCAGAGATAGGGAGGGGTGAGGCCATGGAGGGATTTGAAAACAAGGATGAGAATTTTTAAATTGAGGCATTGCCGGTCTGGGAGCCAATGTTGGTCAGTGAACACAGCGGGTGATGGTTGAGTGGGACTGGGAGCCAATGTAGGTCAGCGAGCACGGGGGTGATAGGTGAGTGGAACTTAGGATATGGGCGGCAGAGTTTTGGATGAGTTCAAGTTTATAGAGGGTGGAAGATGGGAGAGTGTTGGAATAGTCAGATCTGGAGACAACAAAAATATGAATGATACAGCACAGGAGGCGGCCATTCGGCCCATTGTGCTTATGCCCTGTTATAAATTTGCACTTTGGGGGTATATTGTGGGATGGATGGGGAACAAATATCACTGCTCAAAGATGTGGGGGGTCGGGGTGGGGGAATGCTTTCAGCAATTTGATTGGGTGCATTCGCAATGAATGCTGGATGTTCATTGGCTGCTTTGCAGCGAATGGAAAACTAAAGATGGTAAAAAAATAGTTAGTGATTTATTTAGAGAGATCTGGGCCAATTGATATTGGTTGAACCCTGTTGGCATGTCAAACTTTTTGTCATGCTATGTTGACGTTGATATCTGTAGACATGCCAGACCAGAGACTGTGGTCAATTGATGAATAGAAAGGGTTTTATATCTAAGATGGTGATGGAGGTGGGTCCTAGACTTCAGAAACTCACTCTACAGAGCCACCTAGTGGCCAGAGCCGGCAACTACACCGTGACATTTGACATAGCAAAAGTGAATGGGAAACTTTGACAGTAAAGTGTGTTCCAAAATCGTGGCAATAGAAACTAAGTTTTGTGGACAGAAAGTGCGCACCGTAGGCAAGACGTTTAATAATATAAACAGAAGCATTATACCCAGTAACACAATTTGTTATTACAATCCACAGCACTTAAAACGTCCATCTTTGACGTGGCAAGTCGCTTTTATTGGCCAAATGGCATTAATGGCATTAATAGCGTTAATACCAATTTAAAAGTTGCCGATGATAGCGTCTTTAATACTGTTTGTTTCAGGCAGAAACAGCTGTGCTTACTCATTAGTTCACACCTGGTTCAGGCACACACCCGGAGTGCAAGAACAGCACAAGTAAATTACACCTCATTAAAGCTCAATTACCTTCTGTGTACTTAAACCCTTCTAATTGGCTCAACTGCAGTTAAATAAAGCTGCAGGTTAGAGTGAAGCAGGCACCAACTGGGTAAAACACTCACTATACAGCAGGAATGAGAGATATTAGCATACGGTAATAGTGTTACCCCATCACTCTGGCCTTCGCGTACAGCGGGCAAATCACATTCGCATAAACATGCCCGTTACAAGCATTGAGGACTGAATATATAGAGTGTTATGCCTAGTAAAAAGAATGAAAGACTTTCACATCCACCGGACCGTCCCAAAGCACTTTAAAGCCAATGAAGTACTTTTGAAGTGTAGTCACTGTTGTAATATAGGAAACATGGCAGCCAATTTGTGCACAGAAAGCTCCCACAAACAGCAATGTGATAATGACCAGATAATGTGTTTTAGTGATGTTGATTGAGGGATAAATAATGGCCCCAGGACACCGGGGATAACTCTCCTGCTCTTGTTTGAAATAGTGGCATGGGATATTTTATATCCACCCGAGAGGGCAGACAGGGCCTTGATTTAACGTGATTTTTGACAGTGCGGCACTCCCTCAGTACTGCCCCTCCAACAGTACGGCGCTCCCTCAGTACTGCCCCTCCAACAGTGCGGCACTCCCTCAGTACTGCCCCTCCGACAGTGGGACTCTCTCTCAGTACTGCCCCTCCGACAGTGCGGCACTCCCTCAGTACTGCCCCTCCGACAGGGCAGCGCTCCCTCAATACTGTCCCTCCGACATTGTGGTGGTTCCTCAGTACTGCTCCTCCAACAATGCAGCACCCTCCCAGTACTGCCCCTCCGACAGTGCAGCACTGGGAGTGCCAGCCTTGATTTAAGTGCTCAAAGTCTCTGGAGTGGGACCTGAACCCACGACCTTCTGATTCAGAGGTGAGAGTGCTGCCCACTGAGTCACGGCTGATACTTGAGTAACTCGCAGGCAGCGTGATTACGGTTCCCAACCCTCCCGCTTTGGGCAGGAGTCTCCTGGAATGGGCGATTGCTGGCGACTCGGGAGAAATGTTCCGTGGAGGTGCGGATCTCACGTGCACCGTCCCCTGCCTGTCGGAGCTTGCAGCCAATGCACATCGTCAGGGCCCCGCCGGTCGCCGCCCTTGCAGTGAAGCTGAGGAGTGTCGAGTGTTCACGGGACAAGTTACAGTGAGGGCTGGGTTCGAGCTGCAAATGAGTTCCATGTGACAATGTAAATGATACGGGCTGAGCAATGCGCAAAGGCAAAACAGCAGAGTCACGCTCTGACTAATGGTCCCTGACTAACAGACACAAGCAAAACAAGCTCTCGGAGAGAAATTCAATAAAGGAAACTTTCCGGGGAAATGTAATCGTGTGTGTGATTTGAGTTCGAGTGAGGGAAGTGTGTGAGTCTGTGGGGGCAGGAGTTAATTCAATACCATCACTGCACTGCATGACGTCGGGCAGGGATTAAATGTTATTAAAGAATTACTCCAAATAAATAGGAACGCACTAAGGCATGTTCCCGTGGCCGCTTTTGACACATTTTTACCTTTCTGCCAACTCAGCTTTCGCCAAACTTGACAATTTCCACCGGGGTCAATTTGTGCAGAGCAAGATCCCACAAACAGCACTGAGACGAATGATCTGTTCATGTCTTTTGTGTTTGGTGCTTTTGGTTGAGCTGTGTGTTGTTTGCGGGGGAGGGGTGTGCGAGGTGTATGTGGGGGGGGGGGTGTATGTGGTGGGGAGGGGGAACTGTATGTGGGGGGTTGTATGTGGGGGTGCGGGGTGTATGTGGGGGTTGTATGTGGGGGGGTGGGGTGTATGTTGGGGGGGTTGGTGGCATGGGTTGGGAATGTTGGCCGGGACACTGGGGGAACTCCGTGGAATCTTCAATCGGTCTGAACCGCCGGACGGATTGCCCCGGGGCTTTGGTTTTGTGTCATTCGAAGGATGGTCAGTGAATGATTGACGCTGAGCTGTGCACGTGTTAGATTGTGCGCGGTGCGGTGAGCTGCGTGTTGGGCTAATGTGGGTGGGAATCCCCTACTCTCCTGCACCACTGGCTGTCTCTCACTGTGTTATTTAGTCTCCTTCACGAATGGCTCATCTCTCTCATTGACAGGCCCTGATCCGATCTCCCCTCCTGCCGGGATCGCTGGCTCCAAGATTTCATTTTTCACAATCCTCTCCGCACAAACTCCCAGAGGACTGGGGGGGGGGGGGTGGGGGAGGCAGTGAAAGGTTGGGTCACAGCGGGAGGGCCCAGCTGGCTCAGCTCAGGCCTGACTCTTGACAGAGTATGATGACATCGATGACATCGCGGTTTCTCTCTCCCCGGCCTGATGGTCTGTGATTAATCTGTGGCCCCGCGGAATGCTGGCCTGTCTCTGCCAAACACCCTGCTCGGCCAACACAGACAGGGGAGAAAAATTGCTCAAACTGCAGACAGACCTTCCCACATAGCTCGGTCCCAGCCTGAAACAACATCCAAGGAACCATTTATACATTTGGTGGAGTTCGCTCCCCTCCTTCTCCCCCTGCAGGCGCCGACCCGCTGGGATACAGTTCCACGACAGGGTTGGACATCTTCTTGGCGGTTTCATCATATGACCTCCAGCCGCCCTGCCCTCACTCTCCCACTATTGGTCCCCTGACACGCGGTGTTCCGTGTGATTATTTTCTGGGTGCGCGGGGCCCTTTAACTCACCGCGCAGCGCGGTTATTTCCGTTGTATAGCCGGTGAGCGGCTGCGCGGGACCTCCAGACCGCTGCTCGGCCACACAGCTTAATGGGAGCATTGTGGACACTTCCATCTCCATGGTGCCCCGCCTCCACACAGCCAATCGGAAAGCGAATTGAGTCTTCGTCACCCGATTGGATGATTCTTGATTGTCTGTCAAACAGCCTTTCTCCCACCTGTGATATTTTTACAACGACAGACAAAAGTGTTGAAAGAAATGCTTTAAAAAGCACAATTTCTTATTGCCCCGATGAATTTTCTCCCGGGAGTTGCTGGCAGCAGTATCCTGGGGATTAATCTTTAATTCCTGTAGATTCCAGGCCAATCCTGGAGGGTTGGGATGTTTCACTATGTTAAAGGTGCTATATAAATGCAAGTTGCTATTAACATCCATCCCCAGGACCATTAGAGTGGGTGTAGTTTATACAAGCACTGGGACATTTACGGTCTGATCTCCTTTCATGTGAATGCTTCTTTTTGAAGAAGTAACAGAGAGATAATGCTAACAGACCCTAATAAACAAGGAGATAGTGTCATAGAAATCATAGAATTGTTGCAGCATGGAAGGCCATTTGGCCCGTCGAGCCCGTGCCGGCTCTCAGCCAGTCCCACTCCCCCGCCCTTTCCCCGCAACCCCGCAATTTTTGTTTCCTTCAGATACTTATCCAACCCCCTTTTATGAAAGATAATATTGATTCTGTCTCCACCACCCTTCCAGGCAATGCATTCCAGATCCTAACCACTCGCTGCGTAAAAATGTTTTTTTTTACATCGCCTTGGGGTCTTTTGCCAATCACCTTAAATCTGTGTCCTCTGGTTCTCGACCCTTCCACCAATGGGAACAGTTTCTCTCTGTCTACTCTGTCCAGACCCCTCATGATTTTGAACACCTCGATCAAATCTCCTCTCAACCTCTCTGCTCCAAGGAGAACAACCCCAGCTTCTCCAGTCTATCCCTGTAACTGAAGTCCCTCATTCCTGGAACCATTCTCATAAATATTTTCTGCACCCTCTCTAAGGCCTTCACATCCTTCCTAAAGTGCGGTGCCCAGAATTGGACACAATACTCCAGTTAGGGCCGAACCAGTGTTTTATAACAGGTTCATCATAATTTCTACGCTTTAGTAGTCTATACGATGCCCAGGATCCCATAACCCTTTTTAATCGCTTTCTCAACCTGCCCTGCCACCTTCAATGATATGTGCCCATATACCCCCAGGTCTCTCTGTTCCTGCACCCACTTTAGGGTTGCATCCTTTAGTTTATATTTCCTCTCCTCATT
Source organism: Pristiophorus japonicus (assembly GCF_044704955.1). Classification (NCBI taxonomy): domain Eukaryota; kingdom Metazoa; phylum Chordata; class Chondrichthyes; family Pristiophoridae; genus Pristiophorus; species Pristiophorus japonicus. Next base: position 201,713,302 of record NC_091988.1, on the reverse strand, counting down.
CTTTCTATCAAAATGTATCACTTTGCACTTTTCTGCATTGAATTTCCCCTGCCACGTGTCTGCCCATTCCACCAGCCTGTCTGTGTCCTCCTGAAGTCTATCACTATCCTTTAACATTGGCCCGGCTTTTGCATTGTGAATAATAGTGAGGCTAACAGCGCTCGCCGTGAACACGGAGTAACTCGGACAGCAACTTCCGGAGTCCGCACGTGCGCAGTTAAACACGTGGATCCGGAGGTTGCTGTCCGAGTCACACTGCACCCCTACAGTCTGCGCTCTAACAGTACCTTGCCGATAAACTCGGCACTGAAATCCATGTAAAGGCATGAAGTTGTGGTACTTTCCCACTGGTTACACATGGAAGAAACCAGAAAAAGTTAGCGCTGTGCATTCAGGTATAAGTGAATTTTCAACGGTGTTATAGGTCATTAATACAGCCAAACAACCTCTCTAGCACTGAACATTTAATTTTTACAAGTGTGGAGTCTCAGTCCTTCAGAATTCAAAAAAAATGTTTCTTTCTATCTCTTTTATCTCTCTCTCCTATCTTTCTTTCCCTCTCTTTATTTCATTTTCTGCACATGATTTGACAATGAATTAAATATTCTAATTTATACTTCCTGGTTTAGACTCTGCATGTCTCAGTGAGGGTCCTTCAAGCTGATTGGCTGTTGCTTTCCCTGTTCACACATGACACAGATTCCCTGTAGAGGGCGCCGTGCTGGATCAGACAGCCAATGACAGCATGAGCCCGCGGAGAGGCTGTGAGCAGCTGACGGCGCAGTGAATGCAAGCGCCGTTCCTTCACCGCTGACCACAAAGTCAGGGCCATCATCATCGGCACCAAACTACCTTAACACACAAACACAAGTGACATTTTAGCCTCCCCACCAGCCCAGAATGTGCAGAGTGGTTTCGGTGGATATTTAATCCTGGGTGTCCTTAGTCAGACGAACATTGATGAAAGCTGTTTGTATCATAGCCACTTGCATTAGCCATCCACAGAATGGCTTAATTCTAGAAGGAAGGAAGCTTCATAAAGACATCCCGGGGACACGGTGGGCTTCTAGTACTTAGTTACCTTAGCAACACAAAGTCCAAAGGCAAAAAACAGCTTGTAAGTAAATAATGAATGGAATCGAATTGAATCAGCGCAGGAAGAGTCAGAAAGGATCTGGGAGCTGTAATAGATTCATTACCTATGTCTAGACAATGTGGTGAAGCAATTAAGAAAGACAGTGGAGATGTATACATAGTCAGAGCAGCGAGCACAGATCCACAGAGACTATGCTGAGGTTTAACAAAGCCCAGTTCATTCTAATCTCGGAGAATGGGTTCATTGAGTGACTATAATTGGTGGACAAATTTTTAACACATTCATGCAAGACAAAATGCAGACTGGCCGCCAGTGCATTACTGAGGGAGTGCTGCACTGCAGGGGAGTTCTCCCCGCTGTCCTGGGCCAACATTTATCCCTCAGCCAACATCACAAACAGATTATCTGGTCACTTATCTCATTGCTGTTTGTGGGAGCTTGCTGTGCACACCGTGTGTTCTACACTGACTATACGTCAGAAAGGTACTTCATTGACTGTAAAGCACTTTGGGACATCCTGAGGTCGTGAAAGGTGCTATAGAAATGCAAGTCTTTCTTTCATCCTGAAGAACATTCGTGAATCAGCTGGCTTTTTACAAGTAAACAGTAACTTCCATGACTATTGATTTCCTGGCTTCTGGCCCACGAATCACTGCCATGCAACTTAAACTCGGCTTCCAGTTTAGTCCAGCACACCACCGTACTCCCTGTGAATGCTGACAGCGCCATTTCAACGTGACTTCACAACTAACGTTACATCGAGTCTACAACACCGAAACAGGCCATTTGGGGTTTATGCTCCACACCAGCCCCCTCCCACCCCTCTCCATCTCACCCCATCACCATATCCTTCTATTCCTTTCTCCCTCATGTGTTTATCCAGCCTCCCCTTAAATGTATCGATACTATTCACCTCAACCCCTCCCTGTGGGAGCGAGTTCCACATTCTCACCACCAATGCTCCCATCATTTTTTGGGGATGCCTTTAACACAAGAGCATAAGAACATAAGAAATAGGAGCAGGAGTCGGCCATTTGACCCCTCGAGCCTGCTCCGCCATTCAATAAGATCATGGCTGATCTGATCATGGACTCAGCTCCACTTCCCTGCCCGATTCCCATAACCCCTTATTCCCTTATCGCTCAAAAATCTGTCTATCGCCACCTTAAATATATTCAATGACCCAGCCTCCACAGCTCTTGGGGGCAGAGAATTCCATAGATTTACAACCCTGAGAGAAGAAATTCCTCCTCATCTCAGTTCTAAATGTGAGACCCCTTATTCTTAAACTATGCCCCCAGTTCTAGATTCCCCCATGAGTGGAAATATCGGGCCGAAATTCGGGTGTGCCGGTTTTACCTCTGGGATCCATGAGGCGGCCGTATGATCGATTTTCAAGAGTTTGAAATGTTTTCAAAGTCCCACTGGAAGTCAGTCATATGTGGGGACGTGAGATCAACAGGAAGGCAGGCTGAGGGGCTGAATTTGGGTCGGAACCGGGACTCGGTCGCTGTCAATCAGCGGTGGAGCGGTGGTGATGTCACAGCACGTGTGCGTCACCTCGCTCTCTCCCCCGTTAAAGGGGAGCGAATTGGGCATTTTAGATCGTCGGTCACTGGGCCACCGGGGAGGGCTTCGGCCGGACCAGCGGCCTGGTACCCAAGCGGGGGTGCCAGGCTGCCCGTTGACAGCCCGGCCGAACCCGGGGTCACGATCTTGCCGGCACGATCGGGAAGTGGGCCGGCAAGTATAACAACATGGCGGCCGCGGCAGTGGTCCCTCCCCTTGAAGGGCCGCGCTGCTGGGCCTCACACACTGCGGATAAGGTGCACTGACACAGAAAGCTGTCGGGGGCACCGCGCGGCGGGGGGGGGTGATTTTTCAATGTGAACTTCGGGCGGTTTATCTTTCAGGTGAGGGAGATCGGCAGTGCGTGCTCTGGTGACGCGCTTGCGGCAGACATCAGCATCGGGGCAGAATCGGGACCAGGCCGAAAAATCCCCGCCCTGAATTTGGGTCGAGGCGGCCATTTGATCACAGAGCGGCGGCCATGGGATTCCGCTGCATGGGCCGCCGCAAACAGGCAGCAACGAATCTTACCGAAACCCTGAATTTCGGCCCCGCCCTCTCTGCATCGACCTGTTGAGCCCCCTCAGGGTCCGAGAACTGAATGTGCGTCCCATTCAAAAATTTTGCACGAGTGCGAAATATCCTGTCGGAAAGCCGGTGACGGGCCTGTGT